>NC_081407.1:280424645-280736788 GCF_030272615.1 Cryptomeria japonica | reverse complement strand
CAAGGAAACAAAAGACCAACCTGGGAGAGGAAGGACAAAAGAAACACAAACAAGCAACGATGTGATGACAACAACGACCAAGGAGAAGACACACAATGAAGACTTCAGGGTTCTGGGGTTCCACTTAACTGTTACGAAACTAGTGGTCACCGCTCACTTCTGTGACAGTGCCCCAGAGGTAGGTATTTCATAACATTAAAAAATGACAAAATGTAAGCAACACCTAAGGTTCCAAAGTGCAAATGAAAAGGAGACAGGAAGAAAACAGAGTCAAACAAAAATGGGGCCCCCGGCTTGAGAAGCAAAGAGTTAGGGTGTGTTATGGAGGGCATAATAAATGGCGACTCGGTTGGGAAAATGCTTCCATGCATTTTCAAGCACTTAACCCTTCAAGAACCAAGAATCTCTGGTTTATAGTCATACAAGACTACTCAAAGAAAACCAACATAATCCAGCACCAACACACCAAAGAGGCCCAAGTTACAACTGAAATTGTAAGTGTGTGCAAATGATTCATTAACCATCCATTGATTTTCGTTACAACCAAAGCAAAGTAGACTTTATCCAAGCTACGTAGGTGAAGTATGTAGTTCCCAACATGCAACGATATCATCAGCATAGCTCTGCTTCCAACCAGACATATATAGCCCCAACAAAGATACCTCTGGTTCCCCTCAAGTATTGCTCCACTGCCAGCCAGGCATCCATAGCCCCGGTGGAGGCACTTAAATAACCCTTTTGAATTGAGATTTTGATAATTATTTCTTATTTCCTTTTTTTTTGTTATATTTCCGATGATTGCATTCTTTTCTCACTTTTCTCAATTTTCAAACAATGAAGTTCAAGACTGGGTTGGGAACCATGGTGGACATCATGAAGGAAACATAAACCTTTAGATTTTTTGCCTTGGATAGAGTTACCAAACCTGATATAAGATAACTTATGGATTTCTTAAGATGTGTATTTTGTGATAGGTCTTCAACTGCTTCCTAGAAACTCAGAAATGCACTAAGCCAAGATACATGCTAGCACCTTCAAGATTGAAAAGTATGAAAGTAAACTAAAGTTTAGCAAGCAAGTCACTAATCAAGTATCCAAAAATACCTGTAGAAAACTCTCAACTAAGTCACTCTCGGTTATACCCCTTTACATGACAATCCAATTTCCACCTTAGAACAAGGAGCCCCAAACAAAAAAAAGGAAAGGAACAAGGACACAAGAAAAGAACAAGGAAACAAGAAAGAACCACACACAAGAGAACAACAACACCAAGGAAAAGAAAGAACAAGGAAAAAGGAGGAAACATGAGAACAGAATAAAAACACAAGAAGCTATAGAAGACACAACACTGACACACAAGAAGACCAAAAGACAGGAAAGACCAAACAGCAATGAAAAGCAATGAAAACAAAAAAGAAACCAAACTAAGCCTACCTTGCTAGCCTAACTAACATTAAGACAACTTAAGACTCGATGTTAACAAAATGGGACAACAAAAATTTTGACCACTTCTTGACTGATTTTTCATTATGTTCAGTAGTAACAACTTAGTTGGCCAAGTCCTAAGTCTAGAAAATTTATTTTTGTACTAAAAAATGTAAAGCTTTAAGAATTTCAATTCATTTTGAGAGCACAAAAATTTAAAGATCAGTAATTGTGGGTTTTCATTTTGACCGTGACCTACCCATAAACATGTTTTAATCTCCCCCACCTCATACTCAAACACAAAGTAATCAACATATGGAGGGAAAAGGAATGAGGCCACCTGATTTGATTCCATTGTAGGAGCATGCTCCCGCATAACTACTTCATCACTATGAGGTCCCAGCTTGAGGTAGAACTTGGAGTCCCGCTCAGGTTCATACATGTCAAGAAAAGCAACATCTGTCAGTGACGTGCTATGTTGGTTGTTAACAAGATTAACTTCAATTTCTAACACATCATTATCATGAACAGCAATCCCAAGCGGTGAACTAAGACATTCAACTACCACTAGACATTATACTTCAAAGCCTTCTTCTAATAAATAATAAATATGAGGTTCTTTCTTCTTCAAATTACCTTCTTCAGTATCCATCTTAAAAATTGCAGAAATCTCCTAGGCAAGTACAAAATCAGAACAACATATTACCTCTGGGTGCGAATTCGAAAGATGAATTCTACATGAATCACATACTCCAAAATTTGATAGTTTTGATACTTAATGTTAAGTATAGATGCCAAGCTAATAAGATGAGAGGGGGGTGAATCATACAAACTTAATCTTCCATAAAAATAACAGATTCAACCTCGGTAATATATACTTCAGCAATATAACCAAAACTGCTAAACATGCAAACTCATAAGCATATAAACATCATAACACTCATAACACCATATTTAACATGGAAACCCAAATAGGGAAAAACCACTGTGGGATTTCAGACCCACTAAGAAATATACTCTTCTAGAGTATGCTCGGTTAAAAGAAAATCCTGTTAAAGATTACAAACACATTGCTAGATGTGACCCGATTAAGGGATTTCCCTAAGATCTGTTAGGATCTTCACCTTGTTAAAGGATTTCAAACACTCAATCAGAATGTCACCTTGCTAGAGGGCTTTACAAATAAAACTGTTAAGTCCACTCGGTTAAGATATTTTCTGTCACTTTATAAAATAACAATAATAAAAGTCTATCTACAACTTCACATCTAAAATGCTAAAGCAGATTTTTATTCGCTCAATACAATATAGTCATAGGACTTATATTGTCCATCTGTTGGGCTCTATACCCTGTTATTCAAAACAGGTCTTCAAGCTTCTGTGCTCGGTAATCACTATGTAGCATCCCTGTGCATACACTTGCCCACATACATTGTTTATCAACAGTTCCTTATTTATAAACAATTTGCCAACCACTTAATCTCCTTGATCACATATCCCATGATCAATCATAGCCATCAAATCTTCAAACTTGACCAGGTTCAATGTATCCTTCGATCTGAAAATGTTTTACCCCACCTTGGAACTTGCATACATTTCTTGGAACTTGTGCTAGGGTATTGCGGTTCAATCTGAGCTATAGATCTTCCTACTGATTTTCCTTTGCCATAGATCCTTAACAATCTTTATACACGTTGTAACAATCATTTAATCATAACCAGCTCATCAGCTTCCTTCATTAAATAATGCTTTTAATCATTCAATTCATTCTGTTATTACTCGGTTGCAACTCGGTAAATACTAAACTTCATGCGGTAGACATTCCGCCTTCATTAACCGATAGCGATAACCTTAGGGTTTACCGACTAGGTTCCTTAGGGTTTACTGACTAGGTTCTTTGCTCGATAACATAGTATAGTATTAACCTTATAAACAATAGCATATGTAGGATATAAAAATAATCTAAACATCATGATCTCATCATTGTCTAACTCGGTAATAGTTGCTCATTGAATAACTTATTTCTCCCCTTATTCATCACATTCTTTCTGTGTCTTTTACCGACATCTTTATACTCACCAAATCATATTGAATTAGAAAATCAATTTCTTGACATCAATGATAAAATAATAATATTAAGACAGTAAACATCCTTAATCAATTATATCCATAATCATCAACAACCTTCTCAATATCCTTATTGAAATGCCAACAATCTCTTATTGTAATTGAAATGCCAACAATCTCCCTTTGTTTGTTATAATGCCAACAATCTCCCCCTTTGGCATTGATGGCAAAACCAATTGATATGGCCTAATTGATTCGGATTGCTGTGAGATTCTAAAATGCTCTCCCCCTGTCATCAGTCTTCTCCCCCATACATTAGTCTCCTCCCCTTTTCTTCAGTCTTCTCCCCCTTTGACAACAATGCCAAAAAGTAAAGAACTAAAACATAATTTCTTCCTATATGAAGTGATTTCCTACTGTTATGTGTCAACTTAGTCTCAGTCAGAGCATTTTGACTTCAATTCTTGTTCCCTATTATTTTTTCCTACACACTTTTAGAAAACATCCTAAAGTGTGTAAATCAGCATCAACTCCTAAAAGATATTCTATAAAGTCATCGAATTTTTGCTTTCACCGAACTCGGTCAGTGAATGGAAGATAGGGGTAGGATCCCTAATTGACTTCTGAGATACTCAAAAGTGTCCCTTGGTAGTGGCTTGGTGAAGATATCTGCTATTTGTTCCTTTGTGCTAACATACTCCAACACCACTTTCTTCTCTTGAACTTCTTCTCTAAGATAATGATATTTGATAGAGATGTGCTTTGTCTTAGAGTGCATAACAGGATTCTTTGAAATGTTAATAGCACTAGTATTATCACATAATATAGTTACTAGCTCGATAACTTTCTCATTTATGCCATCCAACAATTGTTTGATCCATGCTATATTGGTACAATTCAATGTTGCAGCAACGTATTCAACTTCTGCTGTTGACTGTGAAACACATCCTTGTTTCTTGCTAAGCCAACTCACTAGTCTTTCTCCTAAAAAGAAAGCTCCTCCACTTGTGCTTTTTCTCTCATCAATGTTGTCTGCCCAATCAGCATCAGTATAAACTTTTAAATCAAAGTCATTTCCTTTCTGATATACTAAGCCATAATCTTCAGTGCCTTTCAAGTATATGAAAATTCTCTTGATTGTTGTCATGTGTGTTTCCTTGGGATCTGCAGAGAATCTTCCAACTATACCTACTGCATGTGCTATATCTAGCCTGCTCTAAACAACATATTGTAGCTTCCCAATCATGGATCGGTAAAGTGTCTCATCAACAGATGCAGATTCATCATTCTTTGATAGTTTATAGTTGGTATTCATAGGAGTACTTACTGGTTTTGAATCCTCCATTCCAAATTTCTTCAAGATTTCTTTTATGTACTTGGATTGAGTAATGAAAATCTCATTTTTCATTTGTAGTATCTGTAAACCTATAAAATACTTTATCTCACCGATTAATGACATCTCAAATTCTTTGCTCATTTCATTTCCAAAGTTCTTGCATAGAGAGTCATTTCCATAAAAGATAATATCATCAACAAATATGGCTAAGATCAGTATTCCATTTTCATCATTCTTCATGTACGTGTTACTATTTTCACTTGTTCTTATAAAACCAATCTTGATTAAATAAGAGTGCAATCTTTCATACCATGCTCTAGGTGCTTGTTTTAGACCATATAAAGCTTTGTTCAATTTACATATCTGATCTTTATTCTTGTCTTCAACAAATCCTTCAGGTTGTTCAATAAAAACTTCTTCTAATATACCATTCAGAAATGCAGATTTGACATCCATTTGATATACCTTGAAATTCTTGTAAGCAGCATATGCCAACAATGCTCTTACTCCTTCAAGTCTTGCCACAGGTGCAAAAGTCTCACCATAATCAATTCCTTCTTCTTGGGCATAACCTTTGCAAACTAGTCTTGTTTTATTTCAAATGACCTCACCTTTTTCATTCAGCTTGTTTATGAAAATCCACTTTATACAGATTACATTTTTGTCCTTCGGTCTTGGGACCAGTGTCCATGTGTCATTCTTCTTGATTTGATCAATCTCTTCTGTCATAGCATTTATCCACTTTTTACTGTTAAATGCCTCTTTCACTATTCTCGGTTCAAATTCAGATATCAAACATGTGTTCTGTCTCAGTTTGTTCCTTGTCATCACTGGATCATTCTTATCTCCTATAATCTAACTTGATGCATGATTTCTTCTAACATACTTGGCTAATACAGGCTTAGTAGGCTCTGTATGATCTTCTTCATCACTCGGTAACTAGATATTCTCTTCATTTTCTTCAATAGTTCTCTCGGTAAGACTTGTTGGTTGAACATAGACAAATCCTTCATAATCTTCTGGTTTCTTGGAGTTTCCTTCATCATTTCTTTTTGCAAATTCATCACTTTTCACATTTTCACTTTCTACTATTTTGTTAGATGATTTGATCAAACATTTAAATGCTTTACTTCTAGAAGAATAACCAAGAAATGTTCCTTCTTCACTTTTCTAATCAAACTTGCCATTTCTATCATCTTTGTGAACATAGCATCTACTTCCAAAGATTTTAAAATAACTTACATTAGATTTCTTGTCATACCAAATCTCATATGGTGTCTTCAAAGTTCCTTTCTTCAGTTGTACTCGGTTTAGGGTGTAAACTGATGTGCTTATTGCTTCTCTCCAAAATGTTTGTGGCACTTTCTTTTCAATCATCAGGGTTTTGGCACAATCCACAATAGATCTATTTCTTCTCTTAGCAATTCCATTTTGTTGTGGAGTTCTTGGTGCAGAGACGTGTCTTTTAATACCATGATCATTGCAGAATAAGTTGAACTCATCAGATGTGAACTCTCCTCCTCTGTCTGATCTAAGACATTTCAGTTGTCTTCTTGTTTCATTTTCAACTCTTGCCTTGTACCATTTAAACATTTGAAAAGCTTCTGATTTTTTTTTAAAAAACATTACTGACATCATCCTTGAGTAATCATCCACAAATAATATGAAATATTTATCACCATAATAACTTTGAACTTTCATAGGACCACAAAGATCAGTGTGCACAAGATCTAAAATTCCCTTAGATGTGTAGGACCTACTTGTAAAACTTGATCTTGTCATCTTTCCCATCTGGCATGCTCAGCACATAGCATTCTTAGGTTTTTCAAGACTCAGTAGACCTCTTACTCGGTGCTTCTTTCTTATTTTGATTAGATTATCAAAATTTACATGACAAAAACTTTTATGCCATAACCAGGTATCATCTATCTTTGCATACAAACACTTGTTCCAAGTTGAGTCAAGGTGAAATGTGTTACCTTTTGTTTGTGTCCCGGTAGCAGCTAACTTTCCATGCTTGTCATGAACTTTGACAATTCCCTTCTGAAATTCTATTCAATAACCTATATTGTTTAGCTATGCTACACTCAACAAATTGTATTTCAAACCTTCAACCCAATAAACTTCATTGCATTTTGCATTGTCAAGAAGTGTTATAGATCCTTTACCTTTTATCAAACATGGTGCATCATTACCAAATCTTACATAGCCTCCATCATAATCTTCTAATATAACAAACTTATGTTTATCACATGTCATGTGATGTGAGCATCCACTATCTATGATCCAAGAATCATTAGTATTTATATGAGATATTAAAGCTTTTTCTTCATACCTTTCTTCATCTGATCCATCTTTGATAGCCACATAAACTACTTCCTCTGTATCAGTTTCATCTGATTTATCATCATTGGATTCCTCATCATCTATTAAGCATGACTTTCTATCTTTTCTTCTAATGTCTCAGTGTCCTCTGTAATGATTATCTTTCTCTCTGTCATCTCCGTAATCTCTCTTTTCAGTAGAATTTTTGTTAGGACAGTTAGAAGCCATATGTCCTATCTTATCACAATTGAAACATTTCAAAGGTAGTTTTCCTTTATACTTACCTTTGCCTCTCAGTAACCTTCTGGCTAATAGTGCTTCAAACTCTTCTTGCTTTCTGATTTCCTCATATAGTTTGTGTACTTTTTCTATGTTCTTGCAAAATCTCTCACTTGCTCTATTGTGATCCCCTTCAGTGTACTTACTCATTCTATCATTGTAATCATCAGATTCACCAATATGAAAAGAACTAAATGCAGATTCAACTTTATTTACCGAAGACCCACTGTTATCAAAATTACTTAACTCAAATGCATGTAGCTTACCAATAGTAGCATCTAAAGAAGCTGGCATATTGGGTACAGACCTCAATTCATTGATTGCAGAGACTCAGATTGCATAAGCTAGTAGAAGGGTTCTTAACAACTTACTTGTTATATCCTTTTCTTCAATAGTTCCACCTGCTCCTTTGACTTGATTGACAATCTCCTTTAGTCTTGTACTATACTAGGTTATGTTCTCACCTTCATTCATCCTCATAGATTCAAGTTGTCCTCTTAGACTATCCACTTTTTCTCATTGAACATGTTCATCTCCACCATACACAGATATGAGCTTATCCCACATTGCCTTTGCATCATTGCAACCTTCTAGATCATTAAACTCTAAGTCGGTCAATGCGGATGTTATTTCAATCATTGCTTGGATATGTTCTTGCTTCACCTTTATCTCTTCCATTATCAATGGATAGGTGCTCGATTTAATGAAATCAATCTCCAACTCCTGATGGGTGCAGCTTCATCCTTTTCTGCCATGTAGAGAAACTTGACTTGTTCAGCTTCGGTGCATCCCTCTTATACATCTTTGGATCTTTGCCTCAAGTACCTTTAAACTTTTTCTTATCGAGTCCAAAGCTCTGATACCAATTGATAGTTCTAATACTTAATTTTAAGTACAGATGCCAAACTAATAAGATGAGAGGGGGGGGTGAATCATACAAACTTAATCTTCCATAAAAACAACAAATTCAACCTCGGTAACATATACTTTAGCAATATAACCAAAACTGCTAAACATGCAAACTCATAAGCATATAAACATCATAACACTCATAACACTAGATTTAACGTGGAAACCCAAATAGGGAAAAACCACTATGGGATTTCAGGCCCACTAAGAAATATACTCTTCTAGAGTATGCTCGGTTAAAAGCAAATCCTGTTAAAGATTACAAACACATTGCTAGATGTGACCCAGTTAAGGGATTTCCCTCAGATCTGTTAGGATCTTCACCTTGTTAGAAGTGACCTTGTTAAAGGATTTCAAACACTCAATCAAAATGTCAACTTGCTAGAAGGTTTTACAAATAAGACTGTTAAGTCCACTCGGTTAAGAGATTTTCTGTCACTTTACAAAATAACAATAATAAAAGTCTATCTGCAACTTCACATCTAAAATGCTAAAGCAGATTCTTATTTGTTCAATACAATCTAGTCATAGGACTTATCTTGTCCATCTGCTAGGCTCTATACTCTATTATTCAAAACAGGTCTTCAAGCTTTTGTGCTCGATAATCACTATGTAGCATCCCTGTGCATACACTTGCCCGCATACATTGTTTATCAACAATTCCTTATTTATAAACAATTTGCCAACCACTTAATCTCCTTGATCACATATCCCATGATCAATCATAGCCATCAGATCTTCAAACATGACCAGGTTCAATGTATCCTTCGATCTGAAAATGTTTTACCCCACCTTGGAACTTGCATACATTTCTTGGAACTTGTGCTAGGGTATTGCAGTTCAATCTGAGTTGTAGATCTTCCTGCCGATTTTCCTTTGCCATAGATACTTAACAACCTTTACACACGTTGTAACAATCATTTAATCATAACCAGTTCATTAGCTTCCTTCATTAAATAATGCTTTTAATCATTCATTGCATTCTATTATTACTCGGTTGCAACTCGATAAATTTTAAACTTCACTCGGTAGACATTCTACCTTCATTAACTGATAGTGATAACCTTAGGGTTTACCGACTATGTTCCTTAGGGTTTACCGACTAGGTTCTTTGCTCGGTAACATAGTATAGTATTAACCTTATAAACAATAGCATATGTAGGATATCAAAATAATCTAAACATCATGATCTCATCATTGTCTAACTTGGTAATAGTTGCCCATTTAATAACTTATTTCTCCCCTTATTCATCACATTCTTCCTGTGTCTTTTACCGACATATTTATACTCACCAAATCATACTTCTTAAGATATGGCAACATCATACTGAATTAGAAAATCAATTTCTTGACATCAATGACAAAATAATAATATTAAGACAGTAAACATCCTTAATCAGTTATATCCATAATCATCAACAACCTTCTCAATATCCTTATTGAAATGCCAACAATCTCTTATTGTAATTGGAATGCCAACAATCTCCCTTTGTCTGTTATAATGCCAACAAAATCTTCTAGATTACTGAAGTATCCTGGGTGGTCCATTTCAGCACTTAGCTCTGCCCCAAGGTTCATCATTATTTGCACATCATCGTTTGCAGTGAGTTGAATATAACCTTGACCTTCAAATTGCAAGGCTTAGGGATTCTTGTCTTCTTGCACAACATCAATTTCCTCAATTTTTTGGATGGGATCAACAAAAGTAGAGAAATTAGCATTAGGTATTTTATCTTTAAACTCATAAACCTTAGCAAATTGAGAATATGAAACTTCTCCTGAAAGTCCATTTGAATGCATAAAATCAAATTGGTGGAGACACTCCCTGATTTCCTATTGTTGGATTTGTATAGGTAGCTCAACTTTTGACTTTCTTTTAGAAGTATTCTCTCAATCAGCTTGACCTTCACCATCCTCAACCTCATCATCAACATTTTTCTACAATAAATAGTTAATTTCATACAACAAATCAATTTCATCAACATTCATCGCATTGGCTAGTTTGTTTTCATGGTCGAGGTAAATCTGATTTAGGCATTCATCAAGGAATTTTTTATTTAGATTCATCTCTTTATTTGTGTTAAAAGCTTGTCCACCAACTCATCATCGAAATGCAAGAAAAGATCATCTACAACCTCATCAAGGAATATGTTGTCTTCCTTGTCATCATTGTAATTCCTCTTACTTGAATCATCTTGGCCTTGGAATTCAAGTGAGAAACTTTCAGTATCACCATCTACACATGTGATTTCAAACTTATTACCCTTATCAACACAAATGTAGTTATCATTCACCTTTTCAATTTCACAATCTTTTGCAAGGTTAGTCCCATTACTCACAAAATCAATACATAGATCAACACTGTCACTTTTGAAACTAGTGAGGCTGACATTCCTTACTCCAATCACATCAAGATTAATGATCAACTCAGCTTCTTTATTCAACCACTAGTACATTTGGGCCTAATTTTCGATGGCTAATTGTCGGAAGTCCGACGACACCACGTCGGACTTCCAACCAATTTAACCATCAAAAACTCATCGTCAACCTTCTCGATGATACCATTTGCGTCAAAATTTCAACAACGTTATGAACTCTTCCAACAGTGGCTATATTTTCTCCCTCGGCCAAAAATCTCAATGGATTACGGTCGGAATTTTGATGGATGCTATGTTTTCTCCTCGATGACTATCCGACGAGGAAGTGACGTCAGATATACGGCATCCTTGTCGGATGTTTCTTTAGTTGTCATCAGAATTCCGATGGTATCAGATGTTGTGGGTCAGACGGCTTTGTCATCGGTGCATGAAAGCATTGAACGAGTTCTACTTTTAAAAATTGCATAAAACATTTTTTATTTATTTGATTCAATGTTATTTGCAAAAAAGTTATCAATGTTGTTTCCTTTCTCCAAGAATTGTCTATGATCTTTCTGTCAAATAATATGTAACATCCAATGACTAAATTTGTTCTTTACAAATGCTTATTTTATTTAATTATCATTTGAGTGTGAATTATAATTTATATCTGTGCGGAAGCAAAAGATACAAGATGAAGACTCGTGTGCAAGTAAATTTCGTAAAAGAAAGCAAGTAGACATTATCTTGAATGACATGGAAACAAGCTCATCGGCTGCCTAGAAGAGAGCAATTGGAGAAAAGCAGAGGAAAGTGTTAAAGGGTGATAAATAAATAGAGAGTATGCAATACAAACAAACAATGTCTGGAGTGTGTGATGTGACTTCTCTAATTTATGTCCGAAGGGACTAACTAGTTTTGGAGTTCCTGGGAAACCTATTGGGCCAGGCTTGGAGGAAATCATTGTGTTCATGCAAGGACCACCTTTTTTCTATTATGAGAATTATGGTTTTGCACTGAAGGATATTTGGAAGGAAATATCCAAATATTTCTATAGTGTGGAACCAGAGTTGGTGGACTTGAAACACTTTTTAGCTTCCAAAAGACCAAGAGATTATATACACAATCTCCCAATAGAAGGGCAATTTCAAGCATTACCTCTCCCCCCATGACTATTCAGGAAGCACTTCCTCAGACAAAGGACTATTGGCCTCCATGGGATCAAAGAAAAAAATTGAAGCATAGACTCTAGACAATGTGGTGGTGTCCTTCGTGAAGAACTCTGCACTATAATTGAAAATTCATGAGGGAAATTATAAGATAGTGAACATAAATACATTCTTGAAAAGTGGGAAGAATGGATCTTGGTTTGGGTGGGGCCAGGTCAGGTGGCTCCTCTAGAGGTTGACGAGATAGAAATCCTATTAGGATTTGAAAAAGATCACACTCGTGGAACTTCATGTGCGACTGATCGATTGTGCTGTTTGGGTAATGCATTCCAAATAGATACAATTTCATACCTTTTATCTGTCTTGATTAAAACCTTTTATCTTGATGGCATTAAATTAAAGTTCTTTCTCTATTTTCTGGTGATCTCTGGAGCAGAGGTTGCTTTGCATTGACCTGGGATACATTTAACTTGTGTTGTATCTACGAAAATATGTATCCTAGGTCGATGCAATGCAACCTTTGCTCCACCAATACCAGATAGAAGAAAAAGTACTTTAATTTTATGCCATCAGGATAAACTACTTTCAAGACATATAAATGGTATGCAAGTGTATCTATTTGGAATGCATTACCCAAACAGCGCAATCGATCAGTCGTACACAAAGTTCCATGAGTGTGATCTTTTTCAAATCCTAATATAATTTCTATCTTGTCAACCTCTAGAGGAGCCACCTGACCTGGCCCCACCCAAACCAAGTTCCATTCTTCACACTTTTCAAGAATGTATTTTTGTTCACTATCTTGTAGTTTCCCTCGTGAATTTTCAAGTATAGTGCAGAGTTGTTCACGAAGGACACCACCACATCATCTACAGTCTATGCAATTCAATTTTTTTCTTTGATCCCATGGAGGCCAATAGTCCTTTGTCTAAGGAAGTGCTTCCTGAATAGTCATGGGGGGAGAGGTAATGCTTGAAATTGCCCTTCTATTGGGAGATTGTGTACATAATCTCTTGGTCTTTTGGAAGCTAAAAAGTGTTTCAAGTCCACCAACTCTAGTTCCACACTATAGAAATATTCAGATATTTCCTTCCAAATATCCTTTAGTGCAAAACCATAATTCTCATAATAGAAAAAAGGTGGTCCTTGCATGAACACAATGATTTCCTCCAAGCCTGGCCCAATAGGTTTCCTAGGAATTCCAAAACTAGTTAGTCCCTCTCGACATAAATAAGAGATGTCACATCACACACTCCAAACATTGTTTGTTTGTATTACATACTCTCTATTTATTTATCACCCTTTAACACTTTCCTCTTCTTTTCTCCAATTGCTCTCTTCTAAGTAGTTGATGAGCTTGTTTCCATGTCATTCAAGATAATGCCTGCTTGCTTTCTTTTACAAAATTTACTTGCACATGAGTCTTCATCTTGTATCTTCTGCTTCCGCATAGATATAAATTATAATTCACGCTTAGATGATAATTAAATAAAATAAGCATTTGTAAAGAAAATATTTAGTCATTGGATGTTACATATTATCTGACAGAAAGATCCTCGATCCAATTCTTGGAGAAAGGAAACATCATTGATAAACTTTTTTTCAAATAACACTAAATCAAATAAATTAAAAATGTTTCATGTAATTTTTAAAATTAGAACTCGTACAATGTTTTCATGCACCGACAGCAAAGCCGTCTAACCCACAGCATTATCCATAATAGAACAAACCACTATAATAGGCTATTATAAAGTATCTATACAAAAATATGAAAGAACATTAAATTACCATTACAAACCCATAAACCATTAAATAGTGAAAATAGATATAAATTTGTAAATGTCTCCCTACAAACACCACAACCATAACCAAAACAAAAAAAAATCT
Organism: Cryptomeria japonica; assembly: GCF_030272615.1. Taxonomy (NCBI): domain Eukaryota; kingdom Viridiplantae; phylum Streptophyta; class Pinopsida; order Cupressales; family Cupressaceae; genus Cryptomeria; species Cryptomeria japonica. The sequence continues at coordinate 280,723,035 of NC_081407.1, read as the reverse complement.
TACCCGCAAAAACTAAGTAGCTGGTGAGTTGCAAGTCTACAACATCTCTCAGATGATCGAACCATTTCTTAATTTTGTTCTTCTGATTAGTCAATGGATTTAGTTGCATGTACAAGTTTTCTATTTGAATCATTTTGTTTCCTTCTGCATCATTCTTCATGTCTATAGTATTGGATATTTGTACAATTTGTGATGCTATATTATCTATGTGACCCTTAATATCCTTAGTATATTTAGGCCATTGCCTTTAAAACATGTATGTTGCCACTACATCTTTTACACTTTTCTAAAAAAAAATATGCTTTCTTGTAGTTGGATATGTGTTGTGGCACATCTAATCACCAAAACTTCTAGTCTTTTCTCTTCCACCTTCTTCTCTACATCCTTCAAAACTTTGGCTTGCAATTTGAAAGCATGTTCCTTAAATCCATTAAGCATCAATTGTATTTTCTCTGCACTTGACAAAGACTCATCCAAAAATACTTCTAGAAGTCCTTCCTGAAGGACTTTCACTACATCATTAATAAGTTATGATCCCTATATTTGAGACTTAATTAAATTCTTGTGAGTAGAATGGTGAAGTTTATCACCCAAACAAATCATATGCAAGCGAGACAATCACTTAAGGTCCATCTGATCTTGAGACATTAATGCCCACTTTATCATGTCACATCCTAAATTGACAAGACTAGGATGCCTTAGGTGCCTTGGTACTCGTGATTGGGACCCAAAATATGACCCCTCATTTCTTGCCTCATGTGTGAGAAAAAATTCAAACACTTTATGTATGATTAGGTATAAAAGGAAGCCTACCCTATCATTTGAAGAGGTCTACCTACAATTCAAGTGATCTCTTAATTATAAAATCAATTCAATTCCAAGTGAACAAGCAATCAAGCATTCATCAAGCATTGAAGGAGAATTCAAGTTAAAGCACAACATTCATGATCAACAATTTGCATGACATCCTAAAACCTTGTGTGAGGATTCAAGAAAGATTCATCAAGGTATCATGTTCAATTTTAAGCATTTTTAGATTACATCTATTCTTTCCCTCAAAAGGAAAACCTTATACTTCAAGGTTAATTCACAACCTGAGGTTTGACCTAGGAAATCCCCCATCAACAAACCCATTTTCGTCATTTTGTGTGTAGGAAATTGATTCAAGGGTTACGTGTGAATAATTTGGAAAAGTAAATGATGACAATCAAACTCAAATTTTGATGGCATGAAAAGCAAAAGAGTAGGCGAGTTCACACCTCCTAGTCTTAAAAGAATTTGACAACCTTTTGATAGTAGATTATATGTGCCATCCTAATCCAAAAAGCATTCAATTTGTCTACTTCCGACAGGTGGAGGATCTGGTCAATCTGCACCTCCTAGTCCCAACAATTCTACTTGAACACTCTGTCACGGGAGAAGAGATATGACTTCTAGGTCTACAACAAAACTCTACTACAAAATGGTTGTTGTAGTGACACAAAACACAAACAACGATAATAACCAACACTTGCAAAGGTGTAAACAACAACAATGATCACACTAGCATTAATCCATGCTATTCCAAGTAACCAATCTCAAAAAAATAATAACCATGCCCTAGGGGGCGCTATGTAACACAACACTTCTAGTTTGAGGATATAAAATAAATTAATTAACACAAGAAAAAAGGACATCTCATATGCCTCCCCTTAGGATGTCAACATACCTCTAGGTTGATATCTTAAGGTAGATAGCGATCAAGGATAAGCACCTTCAACACCAAGAAGATACCCTTAATAAACATACATGCATTCCAAGCTAGGAAGAAAGATCCTTGTACATGCCTCATTGCTATAAGAAAGGAAGAGATAGTTGTAAAAGAGATATTTTTCAACAAGTGTAAAGGGATCATTTTAAAGAGGGAGGAAGAGATCTTTTCCTAAAGATGTCTACCTCCAAAAATAGAGGAGATATTTAATAAAGATATCATCTTTTAAATTAACAAATGGGCAGGAGATTAAGAATACAAACCTTCCATACTGCACACTTCAAGGTATATTTAAACCTATTTGACCTAGGAAAGCCCCCATCAATAAATTGAAGAGCCCAATGAATTGCTTGCGTAGCATGAGGATGTATGATGTTAACAATAGAAAAATGATATTATGATGGTGGAAAAACTACGAAAAGTTTTGATCATATTTTTATTGAGCATGAAATCAACCACCTTGATCTCATGAATGATAGGCATTGTGTTGTATATTATCAACCCTTGTTGAACAAGGTTGTCACATTTTTTAGGCTTGATCAATGCAAGGAGACATTTTGTGTACATGAAGTGGTTTCAATTAGCCATTTTGCGTATAAGTAGTGAGGAGAGGTCGATGTCTTTGTTTATTTGCCTACAAAACAATGAAAGAGGTCCTAATCAAGGAACACGCACGTCCAAGAAAGGAGAGAATTTGGATTGAGGATAATTCTATGAAAGAAAGGAGAGAATTTGGATTGAGGATAATTCTATGAAAGAAAGGATATCAAGTTATAAAAGATAAAAATCAACAAAGGTAAAGTGGATCCTTAAAAAAGAACAATTGACAACTATTATTCTTGCTCCACAATGTAGAGACAAGAAGAACTAGGCTATTACATTGCCTCCCAAGTATGATTGCACATGAAATCATAGTACCATGAATGACAATGAGCCCCTAATAGGTAATTAAGCTACCGATGTCATATAGCAAGATAAAAACATAATAGACAATGGGGGAGGGGATGTCAACAAAGGAGGAGGATAGAAACCTAAATCTTCTTCAGAAAAATGTAATGTATATTTCTCATGAACCTCCACACTTCATTGCACACATCCTAAATCATGTCCATTGCATCCATGTGTATAATTAAATGTGGTATTTAAATCATGTCTAGAGGAGTGTGTTCATTCATATTTTCAAAGTTTAAAGATCCTCAACCATCATCAAGACATGTGTTGGAAGAAGAGGTTGGAGTAGATTTAGAAGAAGCTTGAATAGCTGACACATACAACTCCCTTGAGACTTGATATTTGGATAGAGGGACCTTATATCAAATTAAGGAAGGCATGAGAGTGATATATGTATTAGTGTAATTATTATACTTTTTGTATATTTATCCTTAGTATAATATTGGAAATAGTATCTTATACTAATTAGGGAGTCGTAATTAGGATATTATTTTCCCATTTTTAGTTGTTGATCTCATTATTTAAGACACAAATGATTTTCATCATTTCTTTTCTTTATGTGGAATATACATCTAATGTAATTATTTATATTTTTAATAAGAAAATAAATTTATTGTAGTAATCATGTGGTTTTTTAATTTTATCTCATGTCTAAGAGAAAGTATTGAAGATCATAACTCTTAACATGGCTTTATTTTGGATGAGTAATGTTGGTGTTTACATCGCCAGACTTGGGCATAGCTTAATCAGGTTCTTCAGACCTCTTCTTTCATTGTAATTTTGAGATATATGCTTCAGTTAGTGACTATCTAATATCTTCAAAAAATCAATAGCATATCTCTTGGTAGTCAACCTATGTAAAGATCCTATGATTGCATTGGAACTTGTTTATAATAAGATTTGAATGGGCTTTTAATTGTAATATGTTTTCAGAGGTTGCATGACATGTTTGACAAAATGTCAATAATCTAGTGAAGTCTGATTTTGATACATTATTGTGACAGTCCACGTAATTTTACATTAGCTGCCTATAACATGTATTTATGACTGTCAATGAGGCATTTGTTTTATTTAGATATGAAATAAGAGGAATTTGAGGTTGCATCATCATACGCCCATTTTTTGAGGACTCTTGTAGATTTGACAACAAATATTCCTTGTTTTTCAGTCATCATTGGACAAGGGATATTACACAATCATACTAAATAGATTTCAAACCCCATAATTCATATAGAGAACAACAAATTTGGACTCAAGAGCTTCTAGAGTAATTTTTGATGTTAAATGAATCTATGAACAATAGTTTAAACATGAATAGTGTTTATTTACACTATGAATATTATTTGATGTTGTGATTAATGTCTTAGGCATGGACAATGTTTTAGGTGTGAATAATGTTTTCAAGTATGAATAGGTTTTTTTGGTAATGAAGAGATTTTCTAGGGGCTATGAATAATGGTTTAAGCCTTGTGTAGTTTTTTCAGGCTTTTTTTGCTTGCCTAAAGGAATAGTTTCATGAAAATAGACATCAGTTGGGAATACGATATCCAAATTTTAAAAAATAAATAGCCATTGGAATGTTGATTCTATGATATAAAACATATTTAAAACATGTACCCTGGCAATTGCAGCTACAACATGTGACAAAATTCCTCTATTATTTATCATATGATAGATGTTCATACCTTGTTCAAAAACTTCCAATTTTTGTGAGGCATTCTGTCAAACAGTCGGTGTGCCATTTCAAAGTTCCCATTTTCGTACAGGCTGGGGGATGTTGACAGAGCTTTACACTTGTTCCTAGGCCAATAGAGAATCAGAAACATCACTATCTACAAGTGCAAAATAGATGGGTGACCAATACTAATGAATGAAAGAAGGGGAATAAAGCTTATTGGTCTTTAGTCAAACACAATGATCATTGGGATTGCACAAAATAAACCTTTTAAAATGCTTTAGAAACTTTCAATACTATGAAGACATCAACAAGGAATTCAAACTGCTAAAATTCCTCACAAAAATGGAGTCTCATGGAATGCACAATATGCAAAAATTAGATTTGTTGAAATCTTTTTGAAATCTTAAGGCAAATGCACATGGTAGGTGTAGAACCAAAATCCACAACCATTTCCAGCACCCTCTTCATACACATTTGAGATTAGAACCTTGGAATAGGGTCTAGGCATCAATCAAAACATTAAAGGAGATTTTCAGATGTTGTAGTTGTGAATGCCCTAGTAGATATGTCTGCAAAATGTGGGAGCATAAAGAAAAACATATGAACTATTTTTTGAAAAAAAAAAAATCCCCAAAAAGGATGTTGATTCATACGATATATGATTCATGCCCGAGAGCATGCCCTATTCCATGAGCCGACATTGCTCCCATTTTTGTACAGGCTGGAGGATGTTGACATAGCTTTACACCTGCCCTATTCCATGAGTTGACATTGCTCCCATTTTCGTAAACCCTATTCCATGAGTCGAGAATGCTTGGAGCTAGCATTAATTGGTCAAAACAGTTCATGCTTCACGCTTACTCTGGGTAGGAGTATGCTATTGGGGCGGCAACGTGAGAATGGGAAGAGGCCACGAAAATGATTTGAAATGTCTTGGTCTTTTGTTTTGTTTTTAAGTAATGCCCATGATCGTCGAAATTTCAACGAACGCGGGCACTTTTTATAAAAAGGCACAAATTTCATTAGCAATTCCTTCTCTGTCAAAAACATATATTGAATTATTGTCGAAATTCCGACGAATGTAGGCAATTTTTCAAAAAAAAAAAAATTTGTTCACAATATACCTTCTCCGTCGGAAACCTCCATCGGAATTTTAGGCCAATTGTATTAGAAAACAAATTTGAACACCAATCAACATTTTTTTTACATGGTAAATTCAATTCAACATCTCTCTCATGTTCATTGATAGAGGAAGGCATAGACACCACCTTACTAGCTTCATCCATACTTGTCATAAGTTCTCCATCATGTTGGATTTCATCAAGCAAATTGCCTTCATGATTGAATGGTTGTGAATCCTCTTGGTGCCTTAAGTAATAGGATTTTTTCTCTCAACTCATTTGTCAACTTGAGGCCCCAATGATCTTCTAGGGGAGTGAATACATCCTCAAGTTTAATCATGTGTTTCAAATATCTATCTAATCTCTCAATGAAAACACAACAATTAATCTCATAATGTTTGTTTGTGCAGTGTATTCTACATCCATCTACCCATGCAAAATCCCCCAAAGACTTAGAGACACCCAATTCTCTCAACTTTCCATCCAAATGTTTATGCGCAGGTGTAGTATCCAACCAAAAACCAAAATTTTGCACACCTTCATCATGCAGTTGATCATCATGAAATTCACCTTGACAATGCATATGAAACCTTCCACTTGTTGATTCTCAAAGTGTTGGGGCAGCATTGTGGCAACTTAAACTTCTCTCAAATCTCTACCAAAAGTGGTTGTTGAATCACCTCAAAATCTGATTTTCTATTTGTAATCAAAATTTGCAGCCACTTCTTTATTTTCAAACAACCAGTTCATGTGGCATGACTGATCATTGTCTTTTGTACCTACAACTTCATTATAATTTGTTGTTGTTCTTCCTGAATCATGACCAAAGAAATAAGTTGCAACCATACAAACTTCATTAGTAGATGTAGTATTTTCATTCAGATTTGAGAGTTGTATTCGTTGATTACAACTAGGTTGATCTATCGTGTTATTTGAAGTCATAGTAGGTAGATTTGGGAAGTTGTAGCTTTTGAATGCTTGTTGTTGGATAGGTGTGGTGTATGCTTGAGCACAAGTTTGTATTATGAATAACCCCTAACACAATTTCATTAAAATGGTAAAATTTATTATTCACAGCTTCATATCTAGATTGCGCTAAGATTAAGGTTATTCCAAGTGCCTAATGTACATCATTGATCTTCGTTGCAAACATAGTACCAATACCCCAAAAGTAATGACCTTTCAAAAATATTGCATCTATTACTCTGCTTGTACATTGAACTCTTTGATACATAAGCAAGAATATATGATTGAATTGAGCAATTGATTCACCAGATACTCTTTTCACATTTGCAAATTGAATTAGTGCATCTTCCAATCTTGTGAAAGGATCAAATTGACTTAAGAAAAGGAATTCAAACTCATGCCATGAGTAAATTAGATTAGGAGAAAGAATTGCGTACCATTGTGATGCTTAACCTTGAAGATTTTGAACAAACAAGTTGCAGGCAACACCCTCTAGTGTGCTTTGAAGAAAAAAAACTTGGCATTTAAAAAAATTTACATGGTCTGAAGCACTTTGTCCATTTTTAGGAAAGAACATGGGAAGCCCATTATGCGCATGATGAGGAATTGTATGAACAATCCCAGGTATGCACAATGGACTACCCATTGGAGTCAAACTTTCCCAAGGTCTAACTCACTCTAACTTAAGAAAACAATTCAAAAATCATTATTGGCCCTCCTTCTAGCACCAGTTTCTGTTGATGAGTGTATTGACACACACGCCAACAGTCGAGTAGTTTATGTGAACACTCACCACCTCTCCTGAAAAGCAATAAGTTTTAGGAAACTAACCACTCCAAGGTCTCTATAGTCGAGTCTCGACAGTGATGGGCAACTCAGTGGTTGATGCGATTGTACCTGTCAAGAGGCCTGTTGGTTGGAAAAAAAAATCATTTTTTTGTGTTTTCTGATTTTCACCTTCTCAAAAATAAACAGCAAAAGATAGATCAAGGGAACAAGTAAATAACAATGAAATTGATGCAATAACAACTGAATGATCCACATGGTTAGAATTTCATAGTCCAAATATTATCAATACCACTAAATCAGCATTCAAATGACAAACTCTGGAAAATATATAAATTCACACAAATTTACACACCAATGAAAATGAATACCACCCAGCCAATAATCGCCCTATCAATTTAACCCTCATATACCATTTACATGTGCAATATGATTCATAAAATAATAAAGCATCTAGAAAAACTAGTTGTTGATTCAGACGATAGAAGTTACTAGATCACAAAGAACACAACCATATAGAACACACAAGTAGATCAGGCAATCCACAAGATGCTTTTTTTATTAAACTTCAAAGAGTATTACAAAATCTTTTAAACTTATAAAAATGAAGGAGTCGCAGTTGACATGCAAGTCTTTGCCTTTGAACTCTAGTTAAGTAATACTAAACTGGTACTCCAGGTTCACTTCCAAAATGGTGCTCTGGAAGCAAGTATTTTGTAACATGCATAAATCTCGCCCAAAAAGGAAGTGTGAGTTACATCATCAGTTGAAAGCCTAGTTGTAGTGGTGGTGATGGTTATCCAGCATGCAAAACTAGCATTACAAAATTATGGGAGTCAAGTCATTACCTATAAACTCCACTTAATTGTTATGAAACTAGCGCTCACTATTCACTTTCGTAAAGGTGCTCCAGAAGCAGGTATTCATAACATGCAAAAATAATGCCCAAAAAGCAAGCGTGACATCCAGTATCAGTTGAAGCTATAGTATTTCTGGTGGTGGAACTACTTCAACATGCATTTTGCTTTTTCTAACTGCATGTTTGTCCTTTATTCCTCTTGTAGTTTTGGTAGTTGTTGATGAAACATTATATGGAAGCGGTTAGTGGATCAACAATATACTCCATTCTGAATTTAAAAACTCTGAGAAAATCCTTTGTACTCTCTAGCCTTCTTTCGGGATGAGGTGGAAGGTTCCATAATCCTAATTCAACTGTTAGGATACTAGCGATCACTGTTCACTTATGTAACGGTGCTTTAGAGGTAGGTATTTCGTAACATGCAACACAAGTTACATAGTCAAGTTCATCATATTAGCAAAATCATAAGGGACTCTGAAATTTTGGTATTTTGGGGTTTTGATGTCTATTTATTGATGATTATGGGATTTTGGGTTCTAGGGTTTTGAGGTACATTATTGAGGTTTTCAGGATTTCAGGGTTCTGAGGTTCATTATTGAGGATTTCAGGGTTCTGGGGTCCATTATTGAGGATTTCGGGATTTCAGGGTTCATTATTGATGATTTCAGGATTTTGGGAATCCGAGAAACAAGGCCAACAACCTATGAATCAATAAAAATTGATTTTATTGAAAGCATGAAATCTAACTCTAAACCCTAAACTATGAAAACAAGACGCATGAAAAATGAGAAAACAAGGACAAGGAAATGGAAGACCAACTTGGGAGAGGAAGGACGAAAGAAACATGAAAAAGCAATGACACTATGACAACAACGACCAAGGAGAAGACACACAATGAAGACTTTGGGGTTCCGGTGTTCCACTTAACTATTATGAAACTAGCACTCACCGATCACTTCCATGACAGTGCCCCAGAGGCAAGTATTTCATAACATGCAAAAATGATACAAAATAGAAGCAACACCTGAGGTTCCGAAGTGCAAACAAAAAGGAGACATGAAGAAAATAGAGCAAAACAAAAAGGGGACCCCTAGCTTGAGAAGCAAAAAGTTGGGGTGTGTTATGCAAGGCATATCATGTTGATAAAAGTATAATGTTGTTCTCACTTGATCACATAATCAGAATGATCATTCTCAAGATGATGGTGCAAAGAAGAAGGACACTCCTCAGTTGTCAGTTACGATTGCAAAGAGGGGAACTCCTCTTCCTACATTACCCAAAAGTATTCCAAGTGATAATCAAGTAAGTTCTACTCAACCCCTCATGGTTTCAAATGTACCTAAGACCAGTATCAATAATACCAAAACCCATGATTTGTCTTTGCCTACCTTGTCAAGTCCTTATCAACCCTTTGATATAATTGACCATGCTAAAAAGACCAAGATTCAAATGTTAGAAGTTGAGTATCTATAGTCTAATCCTGACTAGTTTCATAGGTTGGTCAAATTTGTAAAGGATAGAGAATCTCAACCTACTATAAATTATTCCCAGAATAACCTCGTGTTATCTGAGCCTAAGAATATTCCCAATAACCTGGTTGCCATTCTTTCATCAGTACCTAGAAAAATAGATCCTTTCTACATTTCCTTATTGATTAATGGTTTTAAGTTGAGCAATTGTGTTATTGATTCAGAGGCCTCAAATAATGTAATGCCTCTCAAAGTTGTTAATGCTCTTGGTTTAACACCTACTAAAAATTTTGGTCATTTTTATTCCATGGAAAAAAAGCAAGTGCCTCTTGTTGGGAAAATTAAGGATGCACAGTTTGCATTCGCATCATTCCTTGAAAAGAAAATTAAGATGACTATCTTAGTTGTTGATGTTCCTGCATCATATGGAATGTTGCTGGGACACAATTTTTGTAAGGATGTAGATGGTGAGTTACACATGGATATGACTCATGCCAAAGTTCCAATTAACTGAGTTATGCAGAAGCTCACTCCCGAAAGAGAAACCAAGTACATGGTAGTGAAATATGATGATCCACATGCCCAGATTTTGTTCGAGCCAGTAGGTATGGGAAATTACTATTTACACATTGATGAAGTTTCTGAATTTGCTAAGGATTGGGTTGAAGTTTCATCTTTTGAGCCATTTGAGTCATCCTGTAACACCCTACCAAGAAACCCTAGAGGAGAAGACTAACAAAACCAAATAAAGATGGAATAATAATTTTTTTTTGAACTGTTAATAATGTTTAAACTAAAGAAAGATAAGAAGGTTCTAAATTACACATGCGGAAGTCAAACTAAATATTTTCCCTAAGGTTACCTAAGGTTGATACAAATCTAATCTAGCATTAGTTTGAGAAATTCAAACTAACAAGATTAGCATTTCTACACTAAAGAACATATTATTTATGAATGAATAGAATATTCCATTTAACCTAATTATTAATTACACCATTGCATTACATCACATAGTCAATTTCTTAAGCTACTTCTAAAGTAACCCATATCAACAATTAACATAACATAAAAAGTAATGATTAACAAGCATAATCCATTTTAAATTTAAAGCCAACATTGCTAATTCCTAACATATAACCTATCATCTAATACTCAATACATGCACATCAAATATACAACATGAATATTTCATAGTTTACATCATGGTTACATCACAAATAAATTGCATACACCTTATAGGTGCATCATTTACAATATCGTCATGGCATGAATGTGCACATGATTAAAAAAGGTACACATAAGTATCAAGTCAAATGCATAGATCTCTATCTAACAAACTGAATTGTCCATGTCCATGAGAAGCATTCTAGAACATGAATGAGTCCAATCCACGTAAGGCCATGAACAAAACCCCCGATGGAAGATGGCTACTACCACCCAACCATGTGGAACCCGAAGGTCCACCCCCCATGCTAGGAGGTAACATAAGGCCCTTAAGAACACATGTCAACCAATATAACACATGGTCTATACAAGGCTCCATTGGGTAATGATTCAATCAAAACTCACATAGGTAAAATGTCAACACAAGTAATTTTCAGAAGTCTCAACACAGGATCATAACATAGCTTGATATGGGTTATCCTAGCAGATCTCCATAGGCCCCAACCCCTATCCTGGGTTATCTTGGCAGCCTCTACCGACCCCCGACCCCCATTCAAACTCAGGCAGAACTAACTTACCTTTCAAGAGGACAAGGTAGTTGATCACGCCATTCCTAGCCTTCCCACCTCATCTTGAACCTAAACGAGTACTCAAGCCATGAGTGAGGCAATCATTATCTTAATTAGTGTGTATAACTACCCAACCCACCTAGATTCATTATTAGGTTATTGTATATGGTGAAAGTGGATTAACAATGTTAAAAGACTAAATGAATTCAACCACAAAACCCTAGCCTAACAACAAAAAGGATCCACCATAACATATGAAGATTACCTAAGACAATGCAAATCAAATGAAATCACAAAGATTATACCATCACATGTCCAATAGGGTTTGGATCTCCATTCTTCCTATCTCCATTGATCTTGCTTGATATATTTGCTCTCAGATTTTATGTGCACAAGAGCTCAACAAAGAACGGAAATGTGGTTGCAAGTAGGATCGCATATGAAAGTGCAAAGCGTAGTGTAGTCAAGTGTGTAATTGAGTTAGTCTAGTTGCATAGATTGATTAGGGTTTGATAATGAAGGAAGCATCTCCTTATATAGAAGACACTATATGAAATGGAGGGATAAGATTGAGAGGTATAAAAAGAGGTCGGCTATGATTAGAGGGTAGGTAAAAGAAATAATCAAATAATGAGAGGGGTAGGTAGTGTAGGAATTAAGAGATGAATGACATGTGTCATGGGTAGAAAAGGCTAATGAATTAATTAAATAAATAAGATATTTATTTAATTTAGGAAAATGACAATTTAAATAAATAAAGGTATTTATTTAAATGAGAAATAAGGCTAGAAAAGGATAAATGAATTAATTAAATAAATAAAGATTTATTTAATTAATAGAAGAATTAGGTTAAAGTAATTAAATAAATAAAATATTTATATAATTAGACATGACAATTTTAGGTGTCTACATTTTGCCCCTCTTTGAGACAATGTAGCTTGTCGCGTTGTTTCAAAGAAGATGATATGAGCTGATACAAAGTTGCCCCAAGATGGGAATGGTATGCCCCCTCAAGAGATTGGATGAAAATGTCTAAAAAGATTGCAGACAATCCCTCGATAAGAGAGAAAGGATAGAATGGACAGACCAGATAGAGTGACAGAGTCACAGGATAAAGAAGACCGACTCAGGAAACGAGGGCTAGGGCTAGGGCTAGGGCAGTCTATAAAATAGACCACAAGGGGAATACATCCTCATTGTCATCCACACATCCAAGAGATCAGAGTGCAGAGAGAGAATAGAGCAGCAGCAGTCAGCAGCGATGGCATTGGTTCATAGATTCGTTCGCGTTTGCCGATTTCAGAGGCCAACAGATGCAGGAGAGCCAGTAAGTACCAAAAAACCTCCTTGTACTTTGTTGTAATAAATGTTGTCATTAATGCATGTTAGGTAGTGCAATAAGTGCATTTTAGAATATGTCAAACAAGGTCGAAAAATGCTTAGGCATGTCTATGTTTGTGTCAGGCGCGTCTGTGCAATATGTAAGCATGTTTATGTCTTCTAGGCCAAATCGGCAATTCTGTGATGAACATACGCTGTCGATTCGATAAGCTGCTGAGAGGATACACTCGAGCAGGTCCTCTAGGGAAGACTAGGATAGCAGATAGGGCTAGGATTGACAATTCTGTGATAGAACATACATTGCCAATTATGAAACTACTCAAGAGGATACACTCAAACAAAGGCCCTAAGATAGGATAGATCGAGGCACTTTGTGATGAAAAATGAGTACCAAGAAATAGTACTTTGTGATGAACAGGGAGTACTAAAAAAAAGAGCAGCACTTTGTGATGAACAGTGAGTGCAAATGTAAGCAACACTTTGTGATGAACAGGGAGTGCAAAAACACATAGAACTTTGTGATGAACAGGGAGTACCACTAGGATAAATAGCAACACTTTGTGATGAACAGTGAGTGTCACTTTGACTGACACAGTTGATTTGCTTGACTGGAGGAGTACCTACCTATGCAGGAGCCACAAGAGAGATTCTCGTCAACTTAGAGGTTACGACCGGAGCTGACATTTGAGGACAGAGCCGTGATTGAGGTTATGGGTCTGCGATTCATTCTGTATATGCCTGAGTTTTGGGCGAACATGGGATTGCTGACTGTGCTGGCTGAGAGATGGCACTCAGAGACATGTACGTTTCGTTTGTCGATGGGTGAGATGACAGTCACCTTAGAGGATGTATATAGGATACTGAGGATATTGATCGATGGGGAGTTGATACCCTACGATCCAGATGGAGATAGGGAGTTTTTGAGATGAGTGTTCCGGGATCTGAGACTAGAGATGAGGGCTGAACACGTGGCATGGGACACGATGACAGCAACAGGACTGGTGCTACCAGCAGTACTATCAAGAGTGATCAGTGGGTTCGTCTGTCTGGATAGGGCGACACGAGGGTTGGTTGTGTAGCCATATGTATTTTGACATTATTGTATCATGACACTTATGATTTTGATATATATGAGATGATTCATCCTTGCGGCAGCTATAGGCATGTGTACCTATGTGATGAGATGTTTCATGATGTATGTTTCTATGTGATTCTTATGATATGGATGCAAATATGTACATAATGAAATGCAATATTTTTTATCCTTTATGTTTTATATGTTATGCAAATGCAAATGTGAATGTATGAAATGCAAATGAATATGATAATGCAAAGAAGTATTTGCATGATAAAAATGTAAGATTGCTAACATGTGTTGTGTGAAGGATGTGAATCAATTGTGATATCTATATGTATGTATGAAATGCTTAATATGTGATAATGCAGGTGCAACTACATGAAATGCAAATGTTTTTGGCGTGTCATTATACTTAGTCATGTGATAGCAGGATACACGAACTCAAGAAGGACGATGGAAGTCAATCAAGAACGGGGGATGGAAGACAAAAGATATGAAAGTGAAAGAGCTTCTTGTGCGTTATTATCATTGAGCTTTATTATGGAAAGTAGGTTATGACAATCGAGGCATATGTTCAACCCAGAAAGTTATTGTACCTATTTGCATGGAGATAAGACAGTCTCAAACAAGGAATGCCCCAGTTCATACTAGACTCTCAGTGTCCTCATATCCTTGGACAAGTCATAGCATTACTAAGAGACAATTCACAGACAGCAAATAAAAATAGGTGACGATACCCCATCTTCACCTTTCTAGTCAAAGACATCCTGGAGATAGAATCTCTAGTCAAAGACATCCTGGAAAAGCTAAAAGACATGTCACCAAAAGATAAAAATCAAAATAAAACCAAGACTCAACACCAACATTCACTGTAGTCCTCAAGTTTAGTGTCTCTTGTCACTTGTATAAGTCTTATTTGATTATGGTCACAATGTTTACTTTCACAAAAAGGATAGATAGCACTGAACCATATGTTGTTTGAGTCTGTTGAAAGATTTGATTTGTTGAAGTCCATTGTTGCTGTTGTCTCATCTGAAACTGATACTTTATTGCGAAGAAGATGGAACTTTATTGTGGATTGGCGATACAAGTGTTGCTTTATTACGGATTGTGCACGGGTCGACTGAAGAAAAGTGGAAGAAACTATACTCCTTATAATAGGCGATGCTCTCAGTTCCACACCCATCACTAGACGTAGGATTTGCCTTAGCCACAGATAGGAGCTGATTTATTATGGATGGAAAGGGTGAAAAGGGGGTTATTATGAATGGCTAACCAATCTCAGGTAGAACAATAACAAGCCATAATGGGAATGTGTATGTTTATTATGGATGAAGAGGTTGTGAGTGTGTGCAAAGTGAAAGGATGAGATGGAATCATGAAGGAGGGAGGAGCAATGTCCCTACACATGGCGTCGGTGACCCGGTTTTCACCATGGTACTTGCCCAGGGCGCCACCAAAGTGGTTTTTACCATTGGACGAAATATATATATATATATATATTTTTATTATTATTAATTTTTTTTTTGTGTCACAAGGCGCCTGTTTGCCAGGTTTTCACCAAGTAACGATTTTTATGTTTTTTTTTAATTTTTTGTATTTTGAATTTTTTGAATTTTTTTGTATTTTTTAATTAGGATACTCTGAAGAGCTATGTGTAAAACCTGCGAAGGTGCATGTTGTTGATAGGATCCTCCAAAGGCTCACCCTCTGTGGTTGAGAGCTGATATGCACTAGATCCATATGCTGTTGTGATGATGTAAGGACCTAGCCAGTTTGGTTCGAACTTGCCCTTCTTCTCTCTGTCTTGTTGATTTTTAGGATTTTCTCTGAGAACTAAGTCACCTACCTCAAATGTGCGAGGCTTGACCTTGTGATTATAGTTGCATCGTTCCTTGACTGAATGATGTGTAGCTCGAGTGATGGTCTTCCTTGATGAAGGAACTGAGATAGAACTACTAGTGTGTGGACTACGTAGGCCCATATGCGTGTCACCTGAAGAATTTTGGGCACCCTTGATAACAAAGTCCTTCGAGGAAGCTCCATTAAAGGTCCATGGTGTATCACCAAAAGGGGATGGATGTGTGGAACAAGTGGATGAGGAATGAAGGCTTATGATTGTGAAAAGAAGTGAAAGTAGGATAGCATGATAGAGACTTAGGATCAACAAGTATGCATTTTGACTTGAAATTTTAGAACTTTTGCCCCCAGTTATTTTGATATTAGGGGAGATCAACTCTTGTTCCTTTTCTTTCATAGGATTTTTATCCTTGACTTTGATTTTTGCAGAGTCCAATAGCTTTTGATTTTGATTTGGACTAAAGGACTTCTCTTTATTTTTGAATTTTAGATTTTTCTTTTCAAAGCTTGATTTTTGATCCCTGATGAGTAAGGGCTTTTGCAATTCTTGTTGATCCAAGTCTGGGAGAGGAGTGAAAATAGAATGAGTGGGTGAAATGGTAAGGCTATGTGAGTTCTCAAGTGGGCTGGCAATACACTCAATAGATTCTTCACTGAAACCACTCTTAGGACTATTCATATCAAGAGTTGCTTGCACCACTAAAGGAGATTTGCATTCAGACTTAGTAGCCACAATACTAGGTGGTTCACACCCAATTCCTTGCAAATTGTTTATAGATTGTTCCTTTTGACTGAATACCTTAGGAGATAGTTGGATTTGATTAACATGAAAGATATACTCACCACATCCCAGGTCTTTAAACTTGAACTTTTCTTTGATCTCTGCTTGTTTTGATGTAGAAGCTTTCAATGATTCCGCATCCACATATGCTGATGAAGGAATAGCTTCTTGATTGAATGGGATTATTATTTCTAATCTAGATCGCAGATTGTTGCAATATATGAATGGATTTGGGTCAGCTTTGACAGTCACTTCAACTCCATTGTGAGGAAACTTGATACATTGATGATATGTAGATGGGACTACGCTCATCTCATGAATCCAAGGACATCCCAGCAATATGTTGTATGTGAGATCGAGGTCTAGGACTTGACAAACCACATCCTTTGTAACTGGTCCAACTCTGAGAGGCAAGGTGACTGTGCCTTTGGATGAACACTCTTCATCATCATATGCTTTGGTGGTAATTTTGTTTGTAGAATTCATAGCTTTATCAGAATATCCCAATTGTTTAATAGTGCTCAATGTACAAATGTTTAGACCTGCTCCTCCATCTATCAGGACTTGTTTTATTTGATGTTTGTGTATGAAGGCTTCGATGTGTAAAGGTGTGTTATGTGGTTGGCTTATGGAGGCATCATCAGCTTCTGTCAATGTAAGGAAGTGTGGAATGGAAAGGTATCCCACCATGGCTTGAAACTGGTCCACATTTAGATCAGTGGGAATAGCAGTGTCTCTCAAGGTTTTATCAAGAATGGCTTTATGTGTGGGGGATATGCATAAGAGCTCAAGGATGGAGATGAGCATGGGTGTCTTCCCTAACTGTTCTACAAGGTCATACTCAGGTTTAGTTGATGCAGAAGTGGTGTTTTTAGTTGGAGCACCTTGCAAAGTGAATTTACCTCAACGAGTTGTGATATTACATTCAAAGGTAGGTTTGGAAGAAGATCCAATGCCTTTTAGGAAAATCTTGGGTCTTTGGGTAGAATTCTCAGGTGTTTTGTCCTTGATGATAATGGTAGAGACATAATTGTTCATCAAAATGTGATTTATAGATGAATCATAGTTATAGGATGCTCTGGTATAGTTGGTTTGGTCATCTATGGCTTTAGGCTTTCCCTTGTCATGTTTTAGGAATGGTTCCTTAAACATCTCATGTTCTTGATTGGATGAATGTCCTTCAATTTCAATGTCACCTTTATCAATGAGATCTTGTATGATGTTTTTTAGTCAATGACAATTTCCTGTTTTATGTCCTTTGCTCTTGTGAAATTTGCAATACTTATCATCATTCCACCAATTTGGTTTGACCTTTGGTTCATATGGAGGAAAATTTGGAACTATGATTATTTTGTTTGCCACTAGCTTTTTGAAAACTGACTCTAGTGGTTCTCCCAATGGGGTGTACTTCCTTCATGATTTGGAAGTTGTTTGAGAATTCACTTGATTGTTTGTAGAGCTTGATCCAGAAAAAATGATTTTGGGTCATACTGTATTGACATCAACAACACCATCATTGACTGTGTTCTTGTTTTTATTCCAAAATCTTGGCTTGTCTTTTCCTTTATAGTCCTCTTTGTTTTCTTTGAATATTTTGACGATGCCTTGTTCAATTAGGACTTTCTCTGTTGCTAAGCCTTTTTCTATGACGTCCTTGAAGGTAGTCAAACAAGCTTTTCTTAAGTCATAACCAATGTCTTTGTTAACATTTTGGGTGAACATTTCTACCATTTGCTTTTGTGGAATTTCACAAGCGCATCTGCTGGCTAGATTCCTCCATCTTTGTAAAAATGATGAAAAAGATTCTTCATCCCTTTGCTTGGTGTTGCACAAAGTAGTGATTGATATATCTGTCTCTATGTTGTATGAGAAATGTTGGATAAATGCCTCTAATAAGTCACCCCATGACTTAATACCAGGTGGAAGTTGGGAGAACCATTCCATAGCTTGATCACCTAAGCTTTGTGGGAATAATCTCATCAAATATGTCTCTTCTGCTGCTACCTCAATGCAAGCTGTGAAAAATTGTCTTACATGTGCCTTAGGATCTCCTTTTCCTCTATATTTATCTAACGTAGGTGTCATAAAGTGTGTAGAAAATGGAGGCATTGGAATGCTTTTGTCAAATGGATAAGGACATATGTCTCTCATTGTGTATGTTGGCTTTGGTGTATTTATGTCCTCCATTTTCTTTTGTAAGTCATTGATTTGTTGCTCCAATTTGTTCTTTGGTGGAGACCGACTTCTTAGACCATACCCCATGCTTGAGGCACCAATTGGAGGAGGAGCATGTTGCATATATGGATGATATTGATCATACACATGTTCATATGGAGGAGTTCTATAATGATGTTGCGTATATGGACCACTTAGTATAGAGTCATGTTGAGGAACGACATATCTATTTTGTCCATGTATACCATGCTCTATAGGCATGTCATGAGTTTGTTCTAGTGTGTTGCCCCCAAATTTGACGCGAGGTTTCCTTGTGTCCAAATTTTGATCATGCCTTTGAATATCCAATTGCTTTGGTGGTTGATCCTTAGCATTGGTATGTGATTGAGCATATTTTTCTGCATAAGACCTCCATAATGGTCTGCGAAGGTGAGTATCATATGCTTGGCCATGTGTGTATGGGAACTCTAGTTTTTGAAACAAAGATGATGGTGATTAAGGAACCATATGTGGTCCTCTATTGCCTCCACTATTAGGCCTCCTTTGATCCATGTTGGAGTGAGATTGTTGCAAAGATCTATGTTCCATTATTTGAGACATGTCAAAATCAGGAGGGATCTTGACTCCACTTTGTGCCATCACTTGTAGAAAGTATTGTCTATCTCTCCTCATTATTTCCTCAACCAATCGATTGAAATGGGGATTCATAATGGAGTCTTCCACTTCTGCTGAATGTACGAAAAAGTTGTCCATATTGTCATTGTGTGTATCATTGTTGTTTATAGTGTCCATGTGCTCAACATTTGGAATGTTTCTATAGGCATCCATGTCAAGTAATGTAGTATGATCAGAATTGAAAAAGACATCATTGTCATACTCATAGGCACTCATGTTTGTGGACTCTTGAGCCTCTTTAGCTTCTCTCCTCGATTTTTGGGAACAAGTTTCAACCATGAACTAGGTATTGACCAAGATGTGTGAGACTAGATGAAAATGGAAAAGAGTATGGAAGACCATGAGTTGGATGGAATGTAAATGAATCTGAGGTTTACTTGCAATGTCCAAAATGTAAGACCAAGTATGTATGTAGTAGAGTAGGTGTGACTTCCAAAGAGAGGATAGTTTCTTTTGATGAGGTAAGTTGACCTTGACTCTAAGTAAGACCAAATGAGACCCAAAGGTGATAGACCTTGATGAGGGACCACTTAGCAAAATGTTGTTGTATGTAGTGTGTTGACAAAGTATGATGAGGACAAGCAAGTGACCTTTTGACTCAAGTTTAGATAAATGTGAATGTAATGTAAGGTGTAAAGAAATGATGGACTTTGTGAGACACAAAGATAGGTTGAATGCTCGATGAAAACCTGAAGAGATAGCTTAGGAAGCTCAAGAATTCTGAAACTGATTGCTTTTGTTTGTTGCACTGTTAAATTTTTCCAATTTGTGAAGTTGTTTTTTGTGACCAAATCTGAATGTTTGACTGTTTTTCATGACAAGAGGACACAATGTTGATGAGGACTCAATGTTTGCAAGTGTTTAGACTCAAAATGACTCCAAGAAATGATTGATGTAAGAATGTTTTGCATACACTTGAAGACACAAAAGACACAATGTTTTGCTGTTTGGTCTTGAATGTTTGATTGTTCAAAATAAGACAAGCACAATTCTTATGGTTGGCCAGGACAATAGTTGTTGATCCCACATGGAGTTTCTCCTGAGGCTACGCTATTCAAAGTGGATACTTAGATACTTGACGCCACTGGCTCCACCCTCGGTACTCACTTCTCGGGGTAGCCAAGCATCAGTCCCCACAAAAACTCCCTGTGGCAAACTTTGTATCTCTACTAAGAACCGTATGTGTGTGGGCCGCTACCAGAGGTCCGACCTCCTGCCCCAACAACTAGAAGAATTTTGGTTTCTAAAACAAAAAGGTACTTGTAAGGGCATCCGCTCGTGTGGCCATACATGCGGCACTTTCAGCTTTGTAAATATAGAAGGCTCCCAGCCGATAGGGGTTACACCCTACAAATGATCAAATAAATTTGATCAAACGGGTTTATGGGGAGACATAGTGTCGGTATGAGCTAATCAGCACTCGTTATCCATAGTTTTCACCATGAATACAATTATTTATAGTGGTTTGGAAGAAGATGGCTTTTCTTTTGCTACCACTTGGGTCGTTCTCTCCTCACTAGTAGTCCTAATGACCACAAGGGGAGACAGACCCTCTAAAGATTAAACAAAAAGAGCCTATTGCTCAAGACACAAAAGACAATGGTTCAATTTTTGAGCACCAATTGAGATGTTTGCTAGTCTATGAGAACAAGGAACACAATAAAGATCAAAAACCCTTGCCAAGGTCCTGCAACAAAGATTTGTTAGTAGTTTGGATTGTTTCAAATGATCACCCCTTCTTGCAAGCACACAAGTTAGGTGAATTTTAGATCCAAAAGACTTTGTGAAATAGAGGCCTTCAACAATGCATTTTGTTGACCAATTCAAAGATCTGATTCATCATAAAAAAAAAAGAACACCTATAAAATTTCAAGAGATTTCCAGAAATGTAAGAAAATCCAAAAAATTTGCTAATTTGCTCCAAAATTTAATTTTTTATGAAAAATCATAAAAAATTCATATAAAATGCAAAATCGATCCAAAAAATCTGAAATTTTTACTGGAGAGTCCTGATGGTCTTACAAACCTGTATAAAAAAAATTTTGCACAAAAAATTTGATGCCAAAATTCGAAGTCGTTTGGGAGATAATATGCTCCAATAGATCTGAATTTTTTTTTGAGAGCTCCTGATACTGTCTTCAACCTGCAAAAAAAATTTGGTGCAAAATTTCCAATCCATTTGTGAGATATGATCAAATCTCTCCAAGATCTTGATTTTGTGTCCAAAGCCCTTCATCACATGTCCAATAGGGCTTGAATCTCCATTCTTCCTATCTCCATTGATCTTGCTTGATATATTTGCTCTCAGATTTTATGTGCACAAGAGCTCAACAAAGAACGGAAATGTGGTTGCAAGTAGGTTTGATTGCATATGCAAGTTTGAAAGCGTAGTCGGGGCTAAATGCATAGTGAGGGTTCGACTCCTGCAGTCAAGCAAATCAATTGTGTCAGTTAAAGTGGTATTCCCTGTTCATCACAAAGTGCTGCTCATATTTTAGTACTCCCTGTTCATCACAAAGTACTATGTCTTGGTACTCACTGTTCATCACAAAGTGCCTCGATCTATCCTAGTCTTCCCTAGAGGACCTGCTTGAGTGTATCCTCTCGGCAGCTTATCCAATCGACAACGTATGTTTATCACAGAACTGTCGATTCGACCTAGAAGACATAAACGCGCTTTCATTACATAAACACGCTTACATATTGCATAGACGTGCCTGGCACAAACACAGATGGGCCTAAGCATTTTTTGACCTTGTTTGACATATTCTAAAACACATTTATTGTGCTACCTAAGATACATTAATGACAACATTTATTGCAACAAAGTACAAGGAAGTTTTGCGGTACTCACCAACTCTCCTGCATCTGCTGGCCTCTGAAATCGACGAACGCGATCGAATCTGTGCACCAATGTCATCGCTACTGACTGTTGCTGCTCTATTCTCTCTCTGCACTCTGATCTCTTGGATGTGTGGATGACAATGAGGATGTATTCCCCTCGTGGTCTATCTTATAGACTACCCTAGCCCTAGCCCTAGCCCTAGCCCTAGCCTTCATTTCCCGAGTCAGTCTTCATTATCCCGTGATTCTGTCACTCGATCCTATCCTATCAGTCCATTCTAGCCTTTCTTTCTTTTCGAGAGATTGTCTACGATCTTTCTAGACATTTTCATCCAATCTCTCGAGGGGGCATATCATTCCCATCTTGAGGCAACTTTGTATCAGTTCATCTTATCTTCTTTGAAACAACGCGACAAGCTGCATTGTCTCAAAGAGGGGCAAAATGTAGACACCTAAAATTGTCATGTCTAATTAAATAAATATTTTATTTATTTAATTATCTAATCCTAATTCTTCTATTAATTAAATAAATATTTATTTAATTAATTAATTCTTTTATCCTCTTCTAGCCTCATTTCTCATTTAAATAAATACATTTATTTATTTAAATTATCCTTTTCCTAAATTAAATAAATATCTTATTTATTTAATTGATTCCACTTCTTCTATTAATTAAATAAATCTTTATTTATTTAATTAATTCATTAACCTTTTCTACCCATGACACATGTCATTCATCTCTTAATTCATACACTACCTACCCTCTCATTATTTTCTTATTTTCTCTACCTACCCTCTAATCATAGCCGACCTCTTTTTACACCTCTTAATCTTATCCCTCCATTTCTTATAGTGTCTTCTATATAAGAGGATACTTCCTTCATTATCAACCCTAACTAACTAACTTACTATGCATTCAACCCCAACTACGCTTTCGAACTTGCATATGCAATCAAGCCTACTTGCAACCACATTTCCGTTCTTCCAAAGGGTTATCTTGGCAGCTACTTTGGGCCCTGGGCCCCACTTGGAAGCCACTCCCCCTTATGACACTAAACATACCCAAGGATGAAGCCTCACAATACAATAGATTACTGGCCAACTTACATTATCATAGATTCCAAACACAACCATTTTGCAACACTTGGCCACATGCAAACATCCTCCAGGTAAAGCACATAAAAAATAATAATCACAAATGACCAAATGGGTCAACACACATTGATAAAACCACTGACAAGGGTTGACAGATACTAACATAATTACACAACTCAACCAGACATTCTTACATAATAAAAGTAAATTTAACTCCACAAATGCAACATTGACGCATAAAAGATTTGCACAATTTCCATCTAAAAAGCGATCTCAATATTCGCACAAATCATTTATTTCAAAGATCCATATTTTAATAATTTTTTCCAAAGAAATACTGATCTCAAAATTCAATTTGACAAAAATCATGTAAATATTCATATTTTTCCTTTAGCATAATTCTAATACACCTTTAGTTTATCAATATAGATCGCATTAATAAAATCTACTCATGTTTGCCCAAAACACCTATATTATCAAATACAATATGTTCATCACCATATAAATAATATTGACAAAATTAAATAAACCATTTACCCTATCACACATATACATAAATGAACCCACACACACACACATATGCATTTATATATGTGTATATTTTAATTCATCTCACAACAATGTGATTAACTGAAATTAACATACTACCAAAACAGTATAAATCTATGAACCTTATTAACCTCAACAATACAATTTAACACTACATATAATAAATTTTAATGGCAAATAAATTAAATAATAATTAAAAATAAAATGCGATAATTTTTTATTTTTTTTAAATGCCAACCCCTGCAATTTTGACAAGGGAGGTTGTGCTTGCCATGGGAGAGCTCACAACTATGGGAAGGCTCCCCCACAACGTGGGAAACCCCCACGCTGTGGAGAGAGCCTCTCACAATGCGGGGACTCCCCACTGTGGGTCACCACACATCTGTGGGTAGAGCCAATAGCTCCCCACATCGTGGGGTTAAACCCACGCAAATCTTAAAAAATAAAAAATAAAAAATTGCAACAATAATTTTTAATAAATATTTTTTTTTTTAGATAAAAATGATTACAAATTCAAAACAATAAAATGTTATTTCTAATAACCAAATTTTATCAGAATAATATTTTTTAACAAATGAGGTTTTCTTTTCACGGAGAAATAGAAAAATCTCAATTACACATGCAAGCATAGAATCTCAAATTCAAACCCCCCTTTTTAAGAATAAAACTTCTAAAATGAAACCAAGTTCCCAAACCACAAATAAACTTTACATGCCCAATTTTTCTAGACACCCATTTTCATTTTCAACTTGATTTGAAAAAAATAAAAAATAAACCAGAGTTTTTCCCCAGATCATGCTAATGAAAAACATAGAAGAAAAAAAAAATGAAGTGAAAACCTTGGATCGCTATCCTGGTATGGAACTTTTCTGATGAAGCCTCACGATTCAGGAATCAAATCCACGTGAAGGCTACTCCTCCTTTCCAAACCTCCAAATCACGCTTTCAATAAAAAACAACAACAATAAAATCCAAAGTACATTTTTGCAAAGATCAACCTCCTTCACTAGCCCCCCCAAATTCATTCTTTTTTCATCCCCTGTATAATTTCTCCAACCTTCCAAACTCCTCCCACCATCATTGTTGGGAGCACTAACAACTTCCTGGCAAAACTCCATTCTCGGCAATGTTTCCAAAAAGCACTTTTTAAATTAAAAATCAAGTTTTATTTTATTTTATTATATTTTAAATATATTACGCTTATTAATACAAAAAATGGGAAACAATTTGGTTTATTAAACAATTAAATTTTCTATCTATTAAATTGAACAAAATCAATATTAATTATATCTTATTCCACTAAATGCCCAAATTATTCACACAATAAAACTTTTTTACTCAATTTATTTAACCCGCAATAATTTCATTAATTATATATATATATAATCAATTAATAATAAGCAATTAAATGATTTAACCTTCAAAATAACAAACTTAAATACATTAGCAATTAATTACTACTGACACAACAACACAATTATACCACATGAAACAACAACAAGGACACAAACACAACATACCAAGGAGTCAGATATTTTGTCGATGTGGCAATCCGATAGGGTTGACACTTAACAGAAAACAGTGTACTAGGATTGAGTAGGACTAAGGGTATGGATTTTGAGCCTTATGCTACCTCCCTCAACTTCCATCAGGATTATATAGGCATGCTCAGACCTAAAAATTAGGTGGAGTCGATGTCTGGTACTTGCAAACCTACATCACCGAGAGCACAACATATACATATATACAACAATTATAGGCACACCAGTGGAGGAGAATCATGACATTTTGTGTCTCTCTGAAGTGAGTGATGGAAGATCATCCCCTCACACCCCATATAGACTCAAACAAGTACATGAAGTCAAACACATCATAATACATCTCATAAATATGTTACTCCATGGTTTAATACATATAAATAAAATCCAACATCTATACATCCATTAACCATATTCATAAATAAAGACTAAAATCTAACATCCATAAACAATGCTAATAATGAAATATAACATCAAAACATCCATGAAGACATAATTCATAAACATCATTTATCAAATCCAAACCACATATCATAGTGTCCTGATAATAGTCAACATAATAAAGAGTATCATCCAACCACATATAAAACTAACAAGTCACCAAAGGTCCAACTAGGAAAGTAAACAATGTCTGAACAAGGGAGGGGCATTGCACATCCACCATTGATGATAGTGAAGAATCTAGTTCCTCATGCATTTTTTATTCTGACAAGTTTGTTGATGCATGTGAAGGTCAAGATTGGGTCACAGATTCTCCTAGGTCCTTTGTCATGGTTGAAAAAGGTGAAAGTTCTTCTAATCAAGGTCAAGTTCCTTTTCCTCGTGATGAAGATATATCCATGACTCCTACTGAAGATACTTCTAATGATGTGTGGATATTCGAATGTGATGGTAGTTTCACCTCAGTTGGTTCGAGTGCTAGTGTGGTACTCATTTCTTCTTAGGGAGAAATCTTTCCTTATTCCTTCAAGTTGTAGTTTTCAAATACTAACAAAACAGATGAATATGAATCTCTGTTGTTGGGTATCGAAGTTGCACGTAGAAGAGGAATTAAGAATTTGCATGCACAAGGTGTCGCCAAGCTAGTGGTGTGCTAGGTGAGAAATATCTATCAAACTAGAAATTATAGGCTCAAACACTATCGTAACCTTGTTTGGGACAATATTGAAGGTTTTGGCGCTTTCAATATTTACGTTGTTCCAAGGGACTTCAACGATGGGGCAGATTCACTAGTTGCCTCTGCTACTCTTTTGATCCCACACAAGGATTTCAATCAAGATAGATATTCCATTGAATTAGTTTCAAGGCAAAGCGTTCCAGATAATTGGCACCACTAGCAAATATTTAATGATGATAAGCATATCATTAATTTCTTGGAAGTTAAAGATGATTTCAACAATCTCTACTTTGAAGGTAGCAATTGCTCTTCTCAGATTCGTCTTCTAACAAAGAATTTGAACAAGAAGAAGAAATATTACAATTGAAGGTAATAAGATTCCCAAGGGCCTTGTCTCGCTTGAGAAATTATTTGACAAACATGGCAGGTACATTAAGCAACAACAACAAGTGTCATTAGATGATGTCGTGGGATATGAGAAATATAACATCGGTTTAGAAAATGATCTAAAATATGTAAATATTGCTAATAGTTGTACTTCGGCTGAAAGAAAGCAATTCATTCAATTGTTACGTCAATACATTGATGTATTGGCCTATTCTTATGATTGTTTGAAGTCTTTCAATCCCAAGGAAGTACAACATGATATTCCCCTTAAAGTTGGGACAACTCCTTTTAAGCAAAAGCAAAGGTAGTATAATCCCAAGATTTTAGATACAATAGTTTTTGAAATTCAAAAAACGTTAAATGCAAGAATAATCTTTCCAATTCATCATTCTCCATGGGTTGCTAATATTGTACCAGTAAGAAAGAAGAATGGGGAAATCTGCATTTGTGTGGATTTCCCCAATCTTACTCAGTCTTCCTTAAAGGATAATTATCCTTTACCAATGATGGATCAAGTTCTGCAAACAACCACTGGTTCACAGATGTTCTCCATGCTTGATGGATTCTTGGGCTAAAATCAAATTGAAGTCAATGAGGATGATCAGTACAAGACTGCCTTCACAACTGCTTGGGGTACCTTTTTCTTACCGAACGATGCCTTTTGGTTTGATCAATATGAGCGCAAATTTCCAAAGAGCTATGGACACAGATTTTTGAGGTATCATTGGGATATATCTTGTTGTGTATCTTGACAATTTAACGGTTTTCTCTAAAAATCATGATAATCACCTCTTCCATTTGGAGGATGTTCTAAAAAGATGTCGCGAACATGGGATCTCTTTGAATCCCAAAAAATCAGTTTTTGGTGTGACCAAAGGTAAGCTTCTTGGTCACATTACTTCTAAAGAAGGGATCAAAATCAATCCTAAAAGCGTTGTCAATCTAGAGTTTAGCTCTACCTACCAGCAAGACAGTGGTTCACTCATTCTTCAAGAAGGTGAATTTTCTTTGAAGATTCATTCCAGATTTTGTTGAGAAGACACGTCACATAGTGGATATGATGAAAGGCAAAACAGTTTTCCGATGGAGTGCTGAAGGTAAAGCGGCTTTCAATGAAATCAAAGAAGATATTGCCCATGCTCCAGTTTTGGTTTGACCTAATTATACTCAAGATTTCATTATATATAGTTATGCTTTAGAGCATACTATGTCATTTATTCTCATGTAGAAAAATGAGGAGGGGATAGAATCTCCTACAGCTTTCATGAGTTTTCCTCTAAAATCTCATGAGTTGAAGTATTCCCAAATGGAAAAACATGCTTATGTCGTAGTCAAAGCAGTTAAATATTTCAGATTTTACATCTTGAATCCACATACCCTTGTTTTGGTTCCTGACATTGTAGTAAAATCAATTCTTACTCAGCATGAGTTTGGTACCAAAAGGGGCAATTAGGTTGCCAAAATTCAATAATATGATCTTGAGATTAGACCTACGAAGCTTGTTCGTGGGAAAGGTTTATGTCAAATTATGACTAAAAATGGTTCATCTCACTCATGTGATGAAGTTGATGAAATTCCAAAATATTTACCAATAATGTTGTTTGTGAACAATAGAGATGAGTGGTATTCCAAAATTACTCATTTTCTTACATATGGTGATTGTCCTCCATATTTGAGTTACAAGGAAAAAGGAAATGTCAAACTCAAAGCTACAAACTTTATCATTCGAGACAATTGTTTGTATAAGAATAACATTGAAGGTGTTTTCTTGAGACGCATTCATAAAGCACAATAGGTGAAGTTATTAGAATCCTTTCATAACCTAGCTTGTGGTGGCCATTTATCTGCACCTGTGACAACTCATAAAATTTTGAGAGATAGGTACTATTAGCCTACTCTTTTCAAGGATGCGTACAAGTGGGTACACAAATGTGATCTTTGTCAGCAATTTATTGGAAAGCAAAAGGTTGCAGCTCTTCCTCTCAAGCCCGTTGTTATTGATGAGCCTTTCAAATAGTGGGGTATAGATTTCATTGGTGTAATTAGTCGATCCTCTAATGCAGGACACACTTATGTCTTATAGCTACGGATTATTTTACCAAATGGGTTGAAGCTATTCCAATAAGGCATGCTACATCATAAGTGGTATGTCAGTTCTTGAAATAAAATATTATTTATAAGCTTTGGTGTTCCCAATAAGATTGTGGCAGATAATGCAGCTGTGTTTTCCTCATACAAAGTTACTCAATTTTTCATTGAGTATGGGATCACTCTTTCACATTCATCCAACTATTATCCTCAAGGTAATGGTCAGGCGGAATCTAGTAACAAAGACTTGGTGAATATCATTAGGAAACTTATTGATGATAATCAACGATTGTGGCACAAGGCTTTGTTTGATACTTTGTAGGTTGATCGCATTACTCCCAAGAGAGCTATTGGTATGTCTCCTTTTCAATTTATATATGGTCTCAATGTTGAAATTCCCATTACTTTAGAATTACCTACTCTAAACTTGGCAAAAGCAGTTGAGGATGAGACTTATGTTGATTCTCTTGATAAAATAATTATGTTTCTCATTCACTTGGAGGAACAACGAGAACAAGTGGTACATTATCTTGTAGAACATCAAAAGCGATTGAAGACTCTCTTCAATAAGAAATCAAAATCAAGAGATTTCAAAGTTGGTGATCTCATCCTTCTCTGGGATAAGAGACATGAGCCAAAAGGAATGCATGGGAAATTTGATTCCTTGTGGACTGGTCCTTTCACAATCATCCAAGTGTGTGGAGAATCTAGTTATCTTTTGGCATATCAAGACGGTACCTTATTTTCTTTACCTCACGACGGGAACCATCTCAATTTGTTCACTCAATGAAATTCTAAATCCCTTTGTAAATAATTGTACAGTGGTTCTTTCTTTTGTCTTTTCTTTTCTTCTTTTTTTTCAGTCACTTGACTCTATGGCCCAATGGATTAGAGGAAGGCACTAGAGACCTAAGATTCTACACCTTCAAAATTATTCTTGCGATTGATTAAGAAGATGTTCCCCAGCCAGAGCCAGATGTTGTCCTCATTTTCGTTTCTATGAAAATAGAACAACCCCTACGAATTTTTTTTCATAATTTGCCCTCTTTTCCTTCATAGTCAACAAAATGAGATATTTTGGTCATCTCACTGGTCATTGAATATGTTTTATTCGAAGTTGGAATTACATAATTAAGTTAAAATTTTTAAATTTTAACTTAAAATGTGAACTTCCCTGTTTTGATGCAAAATCAGGTTTTAACTCCGATTTTGAATTCATTTTGATTGTTTAGTGTAAAATCAAATTTTAAGTCTGACACTACACTAAAGTAATCAATTTGAGTTCAAATCGGACCTATGGGTCCGATTTACACCTTTTTGGTCATTTGAATGCATATCGGACCCATGAGTCTGATTTGCACTTTAAATATGCATGATTTTGCAATAAATGTTTTGGAGTTTGTTTAAAATTGGGTTTCTTCACCCATTTATTTTCTAATTTAGTCTTAATCTTCTCATTATCGCTTTCTTGGTGGAGTGCAGAGCTCAATTTCTCAAACTTCTTTCATTATTTGTGGTATGTACAGATTTCTTATGCTTTTCCTTTCAATTTTTTCATGCCCTAGTTTTTTCTTGAAATCGAATTTAAAACCTAATAATATCACAAAATGTATTGGGTTACCAACCTGATTTCATGATTAATGATGTATTTATTAATAAGTGACGGGATTGAATGCTCGTCACACACCATGATACATTTCATGGTGTGTGTGGGACACACACACCCATTGTTTTTTCCTAGTTTTATTCCTTATCGCGGTCGATGTTGGATGGCGTTATTACCCTGACCCACACCATAGTTAATGACTATGGTGGTGATCGAGGTTGTATCTTCTACCACCCCCATTTTACTTCCTTTCTCCATAGTTTTGGTGGGCAGGTTTGCACCCTCGACATCCACCACTTTGCGTAGTGATGGTGGTCAAGGTTACAAACCCAACCACCATTTGTTTTAGTCAATGTTTTGATAGTGTTGTGTGGGGTTTAAACCCCACCCGACACTTGATTTGATTGCCCTTCCTTTTTTGAATTTTGGTCAGGGTTTAAACCCTACCTGACACACCCTTTGGATTTCCTTGTTACAAAGTGAAAATCGGAGTTGTATCTCTGATATGCACTTTGCTCATTTGTATTTTGTAGTGTATATCAGAGTTTCGACTACGATTTGCACTATTAGATGAGTTATTCTACAATGCATTTTGAACTTCTAAGTCCAAAATACATTGTGTTAGGTCCCGGAGATAACTGAGAGGGGGGGTGAATCAGTTGTTGAATAAATTCAATCCAAAACAACTTAACCAACCTTAATGCTTAATACCGGTAAACCAAAATTTATGCCAATAGACAGTTTATCAGTTAATTACAATACCGGTAAATATTAATGCATGAAATAGAAAGACAATAACATCCACAACACATAACACCAATATTTGTACGTGGAAACCCTGTAAGGGGAAAAACCATGGTGGGAAACCTTACCCACAATCAAATGATACTACTGTAGATAGTATGTGTATACAAATGGGGTCTGCACATGCAGAAAGGCCAAGCACCTAGAGCTCACTGCACAAACACAAATAGGAGTCACACTTACTACAATTGGATGGTTAAATCCAATAATGATGTACTGCTCAAAATAGCATCTTCCTATGTTGGATTCAGTATCAGTGTAGTTCTGATATGCCTTCACAAAAACCTTGCTTCACCTTCAAATGATGTCTGTGTGTATAGCTCTTTTTATTTTCGCATATACCTTCTTACAATTCCTTTTCCCAATCGCATGTCGAGCTTACAAATAAGATCTTACATATATACCATAACCTAAGACCAATTTTAGTAGGTCGGCTCTAAAAGATATTACAATAAAATTAATTAAAAGTAAATCAATAACCGATATAATATCCGATTCAACATGTCGGCTTAATGCATTTACAATAACAAAAAAATCATCTCCAAAGCGTGTCGTTCTGATCTGGAATAGATAAGCCTGCTGGTGCTTATTCTGGACCTATTTGTTGGTAACAGCAAATATGCAGATATGAATAATCCAATGAACAAATCTCCAAGACAAAGTGTCCAAATGATGTCTTCAACATAACCAGATGTTTTCCATCTGATTTCAAGTGTCGGTGAACAATATATCCTACCAGTGTACCAGATACCGGTGACTATGCATAAGTCACTTGCTTGCCGGTGAACATTGTCAATTCTCCAAAGTGCCAGAGTTGATAAGTGTTAATAGGTGTTGACATCAATGACAAAACCATATCAACATAATCAAAATACCAAAAATATCCCCCTTTGACATTGATGGCAACACAAGATGGAAAAACCATCAAAGTGCCAAAACATAAATGCCAAATACCAAAAACCAACAATCTCCAATAAGAAATCATAACCAGAAATCAAAATTCAGATACAAAGAATAATCAATCTCTCCCAAAGTAACAATCTCTCCCCCTGAGAGTAACATGTGTTTTCCTTGTGTTTTTCCATATCAATCTCTCCCCCTTTGACATCAAATGTCAAAGCCAATACAAAAGCCAGGTTCAAATACAAAATACCAACCAATTCAGTATGCCAACTACTCCCCCTAAGAAGTAGCTCTCCTCATCAAAGCCGGAGTAAAAGATTTCTTTGTTAATTTTGTCGGTTGATGACAAAACATCAACTATCTAAGTCTCTATCGGTGGGGGTATGACCCCAAGCTGATCTCTAAGATATTCAAAGGTCTCCTTAGGCAAAGGCTTAGTGAAAATGTCTGCAATCTGTTCTTTAGTATTCACATAAACCAGTTTTACTTCTTTTGCTTCAACATTCTCTTTTAGAAAATTCAATTTGATAGAAACATGTTTAGTTTTAGAATGTAATATCGGATTATTAGATGTATCAATTTCTACAGTGTTATCACAATAGATAGTTATAGGTTCCTTGTATTTTACCTTTATGTCCTTCAACATTTGCTTAAGCCATAATACTTGTGTACAGTTAGTAGTTGCGGTAACATATTCTGATTCTGTTGTTGATAAAGATGTGCAACTTTGTTTCTTACTCAACCAAGAAATTAATCTGCTTCCAAGAGAAAATGCTTTGTCAATGGTGCTTTTTCTATCATCCACATCTCTTTCCCAATTTGCATCTGTGTATGTACATAATTCAAATTTTTCATCTCTAGGATACCATAAACCAAGATTTGTAGTGCCTTGTAAGTATCAGAAAATCCTTTTTATTGATGATTCATGATGTTCTCTAGGATTACTCTAAAATCTTGAAACAATACATACTGCATTCATAATATCAGGTCGTGTTTGTGTCAAATACAGTAAACCTCCTATCATAGATTTTTACCTAGTTGGATTAATAGGTGTAGATTCATCCCTTAGTGATAATTTGTCATTTGTAGTCATAGGTGTGCTTACCGGTTTAGAGTTCTCCATCCCAAATTTCTTTAGTAACTCCTTCAAGTACTTGGATTGACTCAAGAATATACCTTTATCAGTTGTAAAATTTGTAATCATAAAAAGAATTGTATCTCTCCAATCATAGACATTTCAAATTCTTGCTGCATTTCTATAGAAAAGTTTGTACATAATCCATCTTCTCCTCCAAAGATTATATCATCAACAAAAACTTCTATAACCAAGATGTCATCATTAGTCACTTTATAGTATAAGTTGTTATCAATATTACCTTTAGAAAATCCAATCTTCAAAAGATATTTATCCAATCTAGCATACCAAGCTCTTGGAGCTTGCTTCAACCCATACAAAGCTTTCCTTAACCTGCAAACCATATCTTTGTTATCTGTTAAAGAAAATCCATCAGGTTGCTCAATGTAAACTTCTTCTTCAAGATCTCCATTCAAAAATGCACATTTAATATCCATTTGATATACTTTGTAGTTCTTGTGTGCTGCAAAAGCCAAGAATAATCTAACTGTCTCAATTCTAGCTACTGGTGCAAAGGTTTCATTATAATCAATTCCTTCTTTCTGAGAATATCCCTTACACGCTAGTCTTGCTTTATTTTTTATTACCTTCCCATCTTCATTAAGTTTGTTTCCAAATACCCATTTTGTTCCAATCACATTTTTGTCTTTAGGTCAGGGAACTAATGTCCATGTGTTATTCTTCTCAATTTGTTCTAGTTCCTCTTCCATAGCTTTAATCTAGTGTTTATCTTCACATGCCTCATTAATTGATGATGGTTCAATTTGAGAAATAAGACATACCTCTTCATTTGTCAATCTTCTTCTTGTCATAACTCCTTGATATTGTTCCCAATTATTTGATTTTCTAAGTGGTTCAATCTTACATACTGGGGTGTCTTCGTTTGTTGTTGTTCCTTAGTTACAGTGGAATTTTCAGATGATACCGGTGTAACTGGATCTTCATTCTATACCAGTGGGTTCAATGTAGGTTCATTTGTCAGTATCTCTATTGCCTATTCAGAGTCTATATACCTTGAAGTTCCTCTAAACTGTTCATCAATCTTCACATTTGTACTCTCAACAATTTTCTGCAATCTCTTGTTAAAACATCTATATGCCTTGCTCTTAGATGAATAACCAAGAAATATTCCTTCATCACTTCTAGGATCAAATTTGCCAATATACTCATCTCTTCTAATATAGCATTTACTTCCAAGTATTCTGAAATATTTAAGAGTAGGAGTAATACCAAACCATAGTTCATGAGGGGTCTTACCAGTTTCACCTTTGATGTGAACTTTGTTGAATGTATAGACTATTGTGCTTACTTCCTCTCTCCAATATACATGTGGTATATTTTCTTTTGATAACATACTTCTAGCTGCATCCAAGATAGTTTTGTTTTTCCTTTCTACAACTCCATTTTGTTGTGGTGTTCAGGGTGCTGATAACTATCTTTTGACTCCATTCACTTCACAGAATGCATTAAATTCCTTAGATGTGAATTCACCTCCTTGATCTAATCTCAAACATTTGATTTTCTTACCGGTTTCATTTTCTACCATTGCCTTGAATAGTTTGAATTTCCCAAGTGCTTCTGATTTTTCTTTGAGAAAAGTAACCCAACACATTCTAGAATTGTCATCAATGATTAGCATGAAATATCTATCACCTTGTAAGCTTTAAGTTCTAGTTGGACCACATAAATCAGTGTGAATTAAGTCAAGAGCATTATTGGATTTTTTTGGAATACTTTTAAAAGATGCTCTAACTTGTTTTCCAAATTGACATTCCTTACATACCGGATTGTGAGGTTTAACAATCTTAGGTAAATGTCTAACTGCCTTAGTAGTACTGATTTTTACCATGCAGTCAAAATTTACATGACAGAGTATCTTATGCCATAGCCAACTTTCATCAATATTTGCAATCAAGCATGTCTTTTCATTGTTATTCAAATGAAAGATATTACCTCTAGTTTGATTACCGGTTGCAATTTCCAAACGAGTTCTGTTCATAATTTTGCATTTTCCATTCTTGAATTGTAACTGAAATCCTTTTTCAACTAATTGACCAACACTCAAAAGATTATGCTTTAAACCTTCTATATAGTAAACATTATCAGTATTATGCTTACCATCAAGAGATATAGTACCTTTTCCTTTGATCAAGCAAGCTTTATCATCTCCAAATCTTACCAGACCTCCATTATACTCCTGAAAGTTCAAGAATTTGCTTTTATCACTAATCATATGATGTGAACATCTTGAATCAATGACCCATTCATCCTTAACTTCAACTTTAGCTGCCAGGGCCTGCTCTATCGGTTGAACAATAGGTGTCAGTTTATCTTCTGTTATAGAAACAAAAACCCATCCATTGTCTACCAGATCCTCATCAGAATCATCAGTGACTCCTTCATCAGCAAGATAACAAGATTTATCTTTATTCTTCTTAAATTTGTATCTCTGATATTCAGGGTTAGGCTTGTATGTTCTTCTAGCTTCTTCTCTTAGTCTAGCATGTCTATCAGGGCATCTTGAAGCCATATGACCAATCTTATTATAGTTAAAACATTTAAAGGGTGCTTTACCTTCATACTTACTTCCAACTAGACCTTTAGGCATTTTCCTTGCAAATAGTGCTTCAAGTTCTTCAAGTTCTTCATTTTCTCTCTTGCTTTCCTCAAGTTCTCTTGCATAAAAGGCTTTCCAATCAGATTTGTCAAATGATGGTGCAAATGATGTTGATGCCTTAAAAGCAAATTCTATCTTTATAGTAGCAACAGGACAAAATTCCTCAATTTCAAAAGCTGAAAGTTTTCCAATCAATGTATCCCTAGTTACTAATGTATTAGGCATTGTTCTGAACTCATTTATAGCAGTAAATTTCATTTTATATGTCGATGGCAATCCTCTTAAAACTTTTGAAACAATTTCATCTTCACTTAAGGTTCCTCCACAACATTTAATACCCAAAACAATTTCATTTACTCTTTCCATAAAAACATAAATCCTTTCATCTTCTTCCAATTTCAGATTTTCATACCTGACTCGGAAGCTTTCAAGTTTTGCAATTTTGACTATGGAATCTCCTTCATTCAATGTTTCCAAATGATCCCAAATAGCTTTAGTAGTAGACCTATCGGATAATCCCATGATTTGTTGATATGATAATGCGCTCAAAAGTGCTTCCCTTGCTTTGCAATCATTTTCTTCATCTTTTCCTAAGGTAGGTGGATTAGGCTGACTTTGAGTAGGAGCAATATAGTCATTCTTTGTAACATCCCAAATGTCCTTTCCAATTCAATTTAGATGTGTCTCCATTCTGATCTTCCATATTCCATAGTTGGTTCCATCAAGTTTAGGATTGTCCTTCCTAAAATAGTTAGTAGACATTGGATCTCCTCAAGCTGTTAAACTTTCGCAAAAAGAGGACTAAGCTCTGATACCAATTGTTAGGTCTCAGAGACAATTGAGAGGGGGGGGTGAATTAGTTGTTAAATAAATTCAATCCAAAACAACTTAACCAACCTTAATGCTTAATACTGGTAAACCAAACTTTATGTCAGTAGACAGTTTATCAATTAATTACAGTACCGGTAAAGATTAATGCATGAAACAGAAAGACAATAACATCCACAACACATAACACCAATATTTGTACGTGGAAACACTGTGAGGTGAAAAACCATGGTGGGAAACCTCACCCACAATCAAATGATACTACTGCAGATAGTATGTGCATACAAATGGGGTCTGCAAAGGCAGAAAGGCCAAGCGCCTAGAGCTCACTGCTCAAACACAAATAGGAGTCACACTGACTACAATTGGATGGTTAAATCCAATAATGATGTACTGCTCAAAATAACATCTTCCTATACTGGATTCAGTACCGGTGTAGTTCTGATATGCCTTTACAAAAACCTTGCTTCGCCTTCAAATGATGTCTGCGTGTATAGCTCTTCTTACTTTCGCATATACCTTCTTATAATTCCTTTTCCCAATCGCATGTCGATCTTACAAATAAGATTTACATATATACCATAACCTAAGACCAATTTTAGTAGGTCGGCTCTAAAAGATATTATAATTACAGGTAAATCAATAACAGATGCAATATCCGATTCAACATGTCAGCTTAATGCATTTACAATAACAACAAAATCATCTCCAAAGCGTGTCATGCTGATCTAGAATAGATAAACTTGTCGGTGCTTATTTTGGACCTATTTGTCGGTAACAGCAAATATGCAAATACGAATAATCCAATGAACAAATCTCCAAGACAATGTGTCCAAACGATGTCTTCAACATAACCAGATGTTTTCCATGTGATTTCAAGTGTTAGTGAACAATATATCTTGTTGGTGTACCAAATATCGGTGACTGTGCATAAGTCACTTGCTTGCCAATGAACATTGCCAATTCTCCAAAGTGCCAGAGTTGATAAGTGCTAATAGGTGTTGACATCAATGAAAAAACCATATCAACATAATCAAAATACCAATGCATTGTCTTTTGATATTTCTTTTTATACAAAATGAAAATTGGTCTTATAAGTCTGATATGCATTTTCATCTTGATTTCTCTTGTTCAAGTGTAAATCAAATTATAAGTCCGATTTGCATCCAAAGCACACACATACAAATTGATGATTTTTTATCAATTTGTTATCGATAGATGAACGTTTTCCTACCAAATGGAGATTTTTATGAAGGCTAATCATTTCAAATGATGATCTTTTCATGATGTAGTACATTTATTGCAAATGTCAAGACCCTCACCGAGAAAGAAATCAATAAAGTTAAAAAAAGCAAGAAATACATATGGTGTTTCCTTCTTCTTCGGTGACATCAAACATTAACAATATCAGGGATACCGAGTCGGTCATGTGGATCT
This sequence comes from Cryptomeria japonica, assembly GCF_030272615.1. Lineage (NCBI taxonomy): Eukaryota > Viridiplantae > Streptophyta > Pinopsida > Cupressales > Cupressaceae > Cryptomeria > Cryptomeria japonica. Next base: position 280,684,864 of record NC_081407.1, on the reverse strand, counting down.
CAATGAGTTCTTGAAAAGGTTGATATCACCATCAGTTTCCTACACGATAGAGCCCACCGTAAATAGTGAAATTCATCTAGTGGTCGCTTTCCCCATGTCAACTCAAAATCCAAAGTTTAAATTGGCTCTTGCCAATTGATATAATTCTACCACCAGATCAGTAAAGGAAGCGGATGGTAAAACACTCATAAAACTTGATGAGGATTAATTTGGTACCATTTTAAAATTTTCTCCTTTTGGTCAATATGCAGATATTGATATGCAATCAATAGTGGCATATTTTGATAAAAACTCAGAGAAATGCAGGAAGAATATGAATGAAAACTGGCTAAAAACACTTAGGCCTACAATTTCAAGATGGCCTAAAACTCTTATTTGTTGTGACTTAATTGAGGAGGTTAACGATTTGATTACTCTTCTCAGTAAAGTAAAAGGCCTCCTAACTTCCAATACCTATCACAAATGTATTTATCAATGCATCCATGTCATAAGGCAGAATAAGAAGAAGATCATCTGAGGCTAACAAATTGCAGATGCTCTATGTGAACAGCTGATCAAGGTGCCTACCACATTCAAATTTTACATGACTTCTTATCTTGTCTATGTGGATGCCTCCATGAGGAATTTTCAAGGTTTTTCAACTATAGGTGACAGGATTTAGGTTCTTGTTTATAAGTACTTCTCTCAGTTAACCCTCTCAGAGACTTTACATCATTTTAGGAGAGTAAATGATGTTTTCTTTGCTCATTGCATGTGTTTATTTGACAAGGAACTTCAAAACAAAAGAGTGTCAAATGAAGCATGGAAGGTGGTGAGTGAGTATGGTTGCTTTTTCCTTCAATTTCCTACCTTCACGTATATTAGAATTGGGTGTTTTGATAGAGAACCATTCATGCTCCCGAGATATCCATCTGATAATATCATCCTTATGGAGATGGCTCACCAAATGATTTCCATACATGAGCGTCAATCTGGAGCTTATAAGACAGGTTTGAAATTTTCCATCTCTATAGGGAGATATTCTATTAATTCCATCTACAAAGTTTGTGCCATGGAGGAAGAGATGAGAAGGGTGACTATGAAATTCTTCAAGGCTAGGAATTTCTTTGATTATAAGTGCATGAAGAATAATATTAAGAATAACTACACACATATCCATCAAATTGAAGATGTGTGGGTAGATTGTAGGACTAGAGAGGATATCCACATAATAGATTACTATTGGTTGACAGTAGAACAGACTGACAACTTCGATCTTGTTGATGTTCTGAAAGATCTTGAAGAAGACGGTGACATCCTCGATCCTGCATATGAAAGAAACAAAGTTGTTGGATTACCTTTGCCTCTCATCCTATGGTCCCAAAAGGAGAACACTTCTATAAGGGCCAGGTTCTAAAAAATTCTTGTTAATACCACTTTTTGGTTAAACCTGCATGGAGTATAGATGAAGCCTTTCCAAATTGAATCGTTTGAAGAAGATGTTATAGGTCCCAAGGGAAATACTTCTAAATTAAGGACTAAGAGTAGGCAAGATCCTACAACTCCTAAGGGTCCTAAATTCAAATTTACTTTTGGAAAAGGAATCTTCAACACAAGAGACTCAAGTTCCTAAAGAAGTTGAGGGAGAAGAAGAGATAAATGAAGAGGAACAACTTCAAGAAGAAGATGAGCTAGACAATCAACAAGAGCAAGAAGGAGAATTCGATGAGGAGGGATTGCCTAAAATCCCAAGTACCTCCCAGTCTCAAGAGACACAAGAAGGTATTCCACCTACATCATGTGATATCATAGGTACTAGTTCAGTCTCTATCTCTAATGCAATTCCTTTGAGTTCCATTGTGTCAATTCCTTCACAAGTTCCTGAAGTACATGTTATTCCTTCTACCTCCAAAAGTGAAATAATCCTTGATACACCTCACACTAGATACTGTGTTCCTTCCTAATTTTTCTAAGGTCAGATCTTCCATGTTGGAGGATTTTGAAAAGTTTATGTTAGAAACCCAAGTTCCTCCTTAGGTTTATAATGTTTCCAATCCACCTATTGTTGTCATCTCAACTCCACCTATTGTTAGTACCAACATTTAGTCTCAGGAGTTGGCAACTCAAGTTCTGACTTCCAAAGTAGATGAAGATTCTTCTTTGCCACCTTGGCTAGTGTTCAATGCTCCTAAGAGGAAGAAGAAAGCCATCTCTCCTGATGACTTTGATTTTAGCCAATTGATTCCAGTTAAGCCCAAGGTCACAAAGAAAGCCAAGAATTTGTCTAGATTGAGGATAGATCAATCCAAGAATAAGTATGTAGAAATCGTCATTCCTCCTCTTGAAATAGACTTTGACAAAGTACATGATACTAATTATGTTATCAAGAGAATTTATTTCAGCAAGCAAACACATAAGGGTACAATTGAAGATGCTCAAACCTCATTCCAGCATCTTGTGACAATGTTCAATGAGGAGAAATTGAAGAAAGATAAGTTGAAGAAACAAGTTGATCAGCTCATAGAGGTCCTGATCAAGATTACCAAATAATTAGAGGTAGTTGAGCCAATCACTTCTTTAGTGGATGAACAAATTGTCAAACAAGATGAACAGGTAAATTCTAGTGGGAGGACAGTTGGTGAAAGGATGGATAGACTGATGAGTCAAGGAACACATCTCTTATATTCAGCAGTTACTCTTCTCAACAACCTAGAGGAGGCAAAGGTTGAAATTGATAAAACTTTGAATTTGTGTTCTAATGAATTAGAAGAACATGATAAACACTTTGACTCTTGGTTGAAGTTAGAAGATTTCCAGTTGGATGTTCTAGTTGATAATGGAGTGATCCTTTTAAGGGATATGTACATTGAACAAAGAGAAATTCTAGAACACCAAATGAACACAATTGAGGTTCTTATCAAATATTTGAGAAAGGAACAAAAGGAATGTAATGATAAAGGAAAGGATGTCATTAAGAAAATATTAGCTCTTCCTTGTACTTTCCTTGATGAGAATCAGAAGCCTCTTCATGAAGATATCATCATCAAATAATTCAATTTGGTAATTGGTGAAGAGGTCAACAAACAAGATTTCTCACTATCTTCTATTGACGTTTGTGGATATCCAAGTGAATCTGGATGATCTAGCCTCACTTCTGAAGAAACACAAGAAATGCTACATGAGCCTCGAAGATTCTATCACCAGGTTCAAGGTCATCACAAGTGACACTAAAGTTTTTTATCGAGAACGTATGAAAGCAGTTCTACAAAAGTTTGAGGAGTTCATCAAGCAAGATCAGAATGGAGTGTCTCATGACACTTAGTAGTTTTCATAAGTAGGTGTGTTTTTTAATAAAACATTGACACCTTCAATGTCAATTTTGTATTTAGTTTTTGCACTTAGGCAATGCATGAGTCCAATGTTAGTTAGGAATCTTCTTTGGATTAGTCATAGTTATTTCCTAGTTTTATGTTGCACCTCTCTTCTATAAATGTGAGGTTGCTCATTATAATTTTCATCTATTATCTTTAATTAGTATGTTGAAACTCTGTCGAAGTGAAAAGCAAAAGTGGAACTTTGTATTCCTCTTGTGATTTTACAAATTTGATGAAATAAGAAGAAAGCTTTTGGCATCCAGACTTTGTGTTGGATTCATTTGTGTTTATGGTGAGAGTGTTCTTATGTCATTTTCATTATAAAGTCTTATTTACTCAAGTAAAGGTGTGTTGAGTGAATATTATTGAAGTGTAGAGGCAATAATTAACTTGTGAGCTTTGTGTCATATCTTGACTATTGTTGTTAAAATTAGGAATTGGTGATCATATTATCATTTTGAAGGCTTTTTGCTTAATTTTGATATTTTAAGTACTAATAGCTTGATACATATATATTTAGATTTCACTTTGAAGACTTTCGACTTGATTGTGTTATCTCGGGAAAGAAACAGTAACTTGAAGACTGTGTGCTTCATATTACTACTTCAACAAAAGCATTATCAAAGGTGAAGCTAGGAAACATTTTGAAAACTTTGAGCTATATTTTGATTCTCTTAGTAAACTCTTTGGGTTACAGAAGAAATTTATAAAAAGGTTGATAGGACAACAATGAATTTAAGACTTTGAGCTTGAGCACTCTTTCCTGTCCCAAAGAAGCAACGGAGGACATCGCGCCTTGACTGACACTTTTCTTATTTTCTTATCTATATGATATTTGTTAGAGTATTTGGGTATTTACTTGATTAATTAAACATTCTTTGTTTAATTATTTAAGTTCCTTTTATCTCTTTTACACTTAAGCTAACTTTAGGTGCATATAATTAATTATTATATGCAAACCTAGGTTTTCCCTTTTTAGGGTTTCTTGAGCTATTAAAGGTTGAGTTCTTTCTTTTCTTTGTAAGAATCACATTACATATTTTTGTGAATATTGAGCTCTTTTTTTGAGCATATTCTCTCTGTTTTGTATGTTCTTCAGATTTTGCTTCATTGCTTATCCTTGTAACAGGTTATTCAGCTTGCAGAAGATTTTTAGGCTCCTTTGGTGTTTTATTTTCTCAACTCCTATATGGTATCAGAGCTTGGATTTGTAGCTGCCTGTTCTTGTTTTGAGAGTTTTTGCTTTGGAAGCAGATCTGGGGTTTCAGGAATTTTTTATGTACCTAGGGCTTGAGTTTTTTTCTGAGCACTTTGGGCCTAAACGGACCTCACCATCATGCTCAGAAGGCCCGAAAACCCCTATGGTCATATAAAATTTGACCTATTTTGGTTCTTGAGCCTCTAGGAGCATTTTTTTCTCAGATCCAAGTCGTACGACCTTGGCATGCAGATCGAAAAAAAAATTCAAAAAAAAAAAATTGTCTTTTTATGGCATGCAAGCTGAAATTTTCTTTTAAAAATTTTATTAAAAAAAGGCAAGTAAAAATAAGGTTTTGTTTTAAAAAAAAAAAAAAAAAATTGTGGGCATAGTTTTTTGGGGGGGTATCCCACAGTACGCAGGGTACCGTGGGCCCCTGGCTCCATAGTCCTGCAGACCTCGGGCCTCACTCCCTCTAGCTTCACCAGCGTGTTTCCTCCGGCCCCCGCCGACATATTTCCTCCGACTTCCCTGCACTCCGGTCTCTCCCCGCCGGCCTCCGGCCCCCACCGGCAGCGCCACTGCCAGCTTCTGCAAACCCTGGCGCCGCCTCCCTGCGCCGCTCGGCCTTGCAGCTCCCAGCCCGCTCAACTGGCTCTACCGCCGTTGCGGCCCCTGCCAGCCACCGCCGCCTGCGTTGGTCTCCCTGCCCCCGCGCGCTGCCTGGCCCCGCCGCTCCGCTCGGCCCGCCGCCATGCGGCCTCCGCCCTGGCCCCCGCTGCTCAGTCCCCGGTCACCGCTTCAGCTCCCTGGCCCTTTTTTCCGGCCGGCCACCACTCTGCCACCAGGCCACCACCCAGCCACTGGAGCTCCGCCCGACCGCCACCGGTGCGCCACCCACTAGCCACCGCACCACCAAAGAGCCACCAGACTCCCTTTTTTGGCTTTTTCAGGGGGGGTTTGGTTTTTTGGCCCTATCTTGGGCATATGGAGTCATTTTTTCGAAAACAAATAGGCATCAGAAAGCTGGTTCCAAGGCCGACCTCATGGTGTTGGTAATTTTTTCCAATTTTGCTTTTTGACTATATTTTTTTACAGTCAAAGTGAGGTCTCTTTTTTGCACTCCAGGAGACGTAGAATGAGCATCCAAACTCCGTTTTTCAAAAACTTTATATTTTTGGAAAGCTTGTGCTGTGTACTTTCCAAAAAAATAGGTTTTATTTCCAGACTCTGCTCCATGCATATTTTATTCATTTTTTTGCTTTTCAGCACTTTGGTGGATATCGTGGTTGTTTCAGGTCCTGGGATCTCTTTTCTGAGTAGGATGTCTCTGTTTTGATTCACGTTTCTTTTTTCAGTCTTCTTATCATTGTAGCTTGTAATTATGCAAAGCACTGAGATAAAGTGTCATCATGCATTTTTTACTTGGAATCTTGCATATCTTGTGTCTTGTTGTACATGCATTGTTGATCAAGTGCCATGAGGAGGTTGATGTTTGCCTTTGTTTGCCATCTTCCTTTGTCAAGTGATTGTTCCTTCCACGACATTCGCCTCATGGTGATGTGTCTCAGCACCTTTGATGTTCTTGGTTCTTCGTCATGCAGTTGTTTTTGGCTGTCCTTTTCAATGTTCCTGTCCCTCTCCCACTTCCGCATTATGGGGAGGTTTATCCTATTGGTTCTAATGCTTCCATGGTTTGATTGATCAGCTCTTCAAGCTTTGGTTTCTCATGCCATCTGTATCTTCGATTTTAGTTGTTTTGCCTTGTTTGCCTCCTGATTCGAGTAGTGTCATTTGAGGGCACTCATGCAAATTGCAGTCTTCTCTACCTGGTCATGTTCTAGTTCAGTGGGTGTTCTTCAGATCAGTAGTTATTCTTCGACAGAGTTTGTAGGGTCTTCATGCTTTAGTGATATTCTTTTCCATCTCTTTTTGGAGTAGAGTTTTGTTCCCATGTGGTTTTCTCTATTTCTCCGGTTCATAGAGATTTCATTGTATTTGGGTACCTAATCAGGCCTTGTTGTCGGGACCCATCTTTATTGCTTTCAGTAGTTGTTCTAGGTTTTAGCTTCTCCCTAAGTCTAACTTAGGGGGGGGTGTTAGAGTATTCGAGTATTTACTTGATTAATTAAACATTCTTTGTTTAATTATTTAAGTTCCCTTTATCTCTTTTACACTTAAGCTAACTTTAGGTGCATATAATTAATTATTTTAATTAATTATTATGTGCAAACCTAGGTTTTCCCTTTTTAGGGTTTCTTGACCTATTAAAGGTTGAGTTCTTTCTTTTCTTTGTAAGAATCACATTACATATTTTTGTGAATATTGAGCTCTCTCTTTTTGAGCATATTCTCTGTGTTTTGTATGTTCTTCAGATTTTACTTCATTGCTTCTCCTTGTAACAAGTTATTCGGCTTGCAGAAGATCTTCAGGCTCCTGTGGTGTTGTATTTTCTCAACTCCTATAATATTGTTCTTTCTGTTAGGGTTTCAAGCAGATCCGAAGCAAATATGAACTAACAATTATATGCAGATTTAAATACAAAAGATAAAGAAATAAAACAGGACACAGATAACACAGAGATTTAACGTGGTTCACCCAGAATGGGTTACGTCCACCATACACAGTCGTCTAATCTTTCTTATTATCCAGCAAAAACAATACATCAACCTTACAATGCCTTAAGCATCCCAGTCGCTTATAACATGCGTTTTTAGGGCAACAAACAAAGTCGGCCTTTTTAGGGTTTTCTTACAAGGGCGAGGATACGTGCTGAGTGTATAGTACTTTGTTGATCAGTCGCCACATTTCAACAATCTCCCATTTGGAGACTGATCAGACTCCACACCGAACAATCTCCCACTTGGAGACTGATACTACATGATACCACTGTACATGCAACATCCGCTGGATAAAACACTAGAACTTGACTGGTATAAATTCCACAAGTATCAATCAAGAAGACCAACAGAAACTGATGAAGAAATCAGCTTCTCCTGTGGAACTGCCTTTGTGAACATATCAGCAGGATTCACATTTGTGTGAATCTTCTCAAGCTGTAACTGACCCTCCTCCAAAATAATCCGGATGAAGTGGTACCTGAACTGAATGTGCTTTGTCCTTGAATGAAAAGAAGAGTTCTTTGCAAGATGAATGGCACTCTGGCTATCAGTATACAATGGGCTATCCTCTTGTGTTTGACCCAATTCCTTCAGAAAACATTGCAACCAAATCATCTCTTTGTTGGCTTCTGTAGCAGCAACATACTCAGCTTCAGTGGTTGAAAGTGCAACAACCTTTTGCAGCCTAGAAATCCAACTGACTGCAATTCCCCCTATAGTAAAAACATACCCTGTAGTACTCCTCCGTGAATCAATATCACCCACCAGATCAGAGTCAACAAATCCACTTAGAGTAGCAGATCCTTTGAAACATAATGCCTTCGTAGTAGTTCCTTTCAAATACCGAAGAATCCATTTCACAACATTCCAATGTTCCATACCCGGATTACTCATAAACCTGCTCACAACTCCCACTGCATGTGCAATATCTAGCCTTGTGCATACCATTGCATACATCAGACTGCCAACAGCTGATGAGTACGGGATGTTAGACATTTTATTAACCTCTTCCTGTGCCTTTGGGCACATCTCCTTAGTCAATTTGAAATGACTAGCCAAAGGTGTACTAACTGCTTTTGCATCTTGCATGTTAAATCTTTTCAACACCTTCTTTATATACTCACTTTGGGACAAATTCAAGGTTCTATTTTTCCTGTCCCGTGTAATCCTCATACCAAGAATTTGCTTAGTTGCACCCAAATCCTTCATAGCAAATGACTTGGCTAATTTCTGTTTAAGATCATTTATATGTTGTATGTTAAACCCAGCAACAAGCATGTCATCAACATAAAGCAACAGGATAATATAACTGTCATTATCAAATCTCTTAAAATATACACAATGATTAGAATGACATCTATGATAACCGTGTTCAGCCATGAAACTATCAAATTTTAAATACCATTGTCGAGGTGCTTGCTTTAGGCCATACAGACTTTTCTTCAACCTGCACACCAAGTTCTCCTTACCTTTGACCTCATATCCCTGTGGTTGCAACATGTAAATTTCCTCCTACAAATCTCCATGGAGAAAAGTTGTTTTGACATCTAATTGTTCAAGATGTAAATCATCTGCAGCCACAAGACTAAGTACAGTTCTAATTGAAGTCATTTTTACAACTGGAGAAAATATTTCATCATAATCTATACCCTTTTTCTATACAAAACCTTTTACCACAAGTCTGGCCTTATATCTTTTCTGACCTCCTTCCTCCTCCTTCAACCGATAAACACATTTGTTAGGCAAGACTCTTTTTTCTGCAGGTAAAGGGACTAAGTCCCAAGTCTTATTTTTCATCAAGGAGTCCATCTCCTCTTTCATGCCTAGCTGCCACCGTTGTTTGGCATCCACTTGCATTGCTTCTTCATATTCTTCTGGTTCACCAGAATCCATTAATAAAATAGAATACAAAGAAGGAGAAAATCTTTCAGGGGGTCTACTTGTCCTCGTAGAACATCTAACACTTGCAGGAGTTTGTGAGACAATCTGTTGTTGCTGAGCATCAGGTACCTGTGGCATTTCATTTTCAGGAATCTCATCCAACACCACATATTCTTGTTTGTCCTGTTCATGCTTCTTTTCCTGCATCTGTTCTTTATACATAACCTTCTCATTGAATATAACATCTCTACCTCTAATTATTTTTTTATTTTCAAAATCCCATAACCAATAACCATATTCATCTATCCCATATCCAATGAAGGTACATTTCTGAGATTTAGCATCAAGCTTGGTTCTGTTTTCTTTATCAACATGGACAAAAGCTTCGCAACCAAAAGTTTTTAGAAAACAATAATTTACCTTTTTACCAGTCCATGCCTCCTCTGGAATACCACCATCCAAAGGAGTTGAAGGTCCTCTATTTATCAAATAGACAGCAGTATGTACAACATCTGCCCAAAAATGTAAGGGCAATCCAGCATGCAATCTCATGCTCCTCGCACGTTCCATGATGGTCCTATTCATTCTCTTTGACACACCATTTTCATGTGGAGTTCCTGGAACTGTCTTCTGCTTTCGAATCCCATTTAAGGAACAGTAATCTTCAAATGCTTTTCTGCAATACTCACCTCCATTATCCGATCTGAGACACTTCAACTTTTTTTCTGTCTCATTCTCAACCAAAGCTTTCCATTTCTTAAAAGTTTCAAAAATATTTGATTTTTGTTTTAGGAAATATACCCATGTTTTTCTGGTTGAGTCATCAATAAAAATAACATAATAATAAGAGCCACCAAGAGATGATATCTGAGCTGGTCTCCATACATCTGAATGTACAAGCTCTAACTTCTCACTCTTCTTCTCTTTCCCAACCTTGAGAAATCTGACTCTTTTCTATTTACCATAAACACAGTTTTCAGATAACTCTAAATCAATTTTCTTTAGTCCTGGCAATAGATTTTTGGAGTGAAGGATTTTCATCCCTTTCTCACTCATGTGCCCAAGCCTATGGTGCCACATTATCGAATCTGTTCTTACAACATTTATTGTTGTTGTCCCTGCAGTAACTTTATCTGTAGCAGCTAAGGTAGAGTAAGTGTTACTAGTACACAGATATAATGTGCCTACCTTCGCACCTTTAGCTACTACTAATGATCCTTTAGTGATCTTCCACATACTATCTGAGAAGGTAACTATGCAACCTTCACTACCTAGTTGCCCTGCAGAAATTAAATTTATTCTTAAATTAGGAACATGTCTTACCTCCTGCAGAAACCAGTCATTACCATTCTGCAACTTGATCTTTATCTTTCCTTTTCCAACAATTTGACAGGGCTCATCATCACCCAAATATACCTGTCCAAAATCACCTTGAACATAATCTAGAAAATATTTTCTATGGGGTGTAGCATGAAATGAAGCCCCAGAATCTATTACCCAGGAATCATTAACATTATCCAAACATAAGATTAAAGCATCTTGTAAAGTATTACTTGCAATATTAGCTTCCTTACTGTCATTTTCATTTTTGTCTTCTTCTTTGTTTTTCCGAGACCAACAGTCTTTCTTTAGATGACCAGGCTTTCCGCAGTACCAGCAATCTTTCTTTCCTCTAGATTGAGAGCGTCCTTTCTTTGACTTCCCTCGTGACTTCTCATTCCCAGGGCCTTTTCCTCTTTCCTTTGATCTTCCTCTGTTCTCCACATTCAAAACACTACCCGATGATGTTGGAGTCTCGCCTGTGCTTTTCCTTCACATTTCCTCGCTTAGGATAACACCAACAATATCATCAAATACCAAAGTATTTTTACCAGAGACAGAGTTACTTACAGCCATAACCAAGCTATTCCAGCTTTCTGGCAAAAAACATAAAATCAAGAGAGCCCTAACCTCTTCTGCAAAGGTAATTTTTACCGAAGACAATTGACTGGTAATTGTATTAAATTCATTTAAGTGCTCCGCTACAGATCCTCCCTCACTCATTTTCAAATTAAACAAACGCTTCATAAGAAATACCTTATTCAAAGCCGAGGGTTTCTCATATAGCTTAGCCAATGTTGCCATCAAATCTACAGTCATTTTTGCTTCTGTTATATTGAATGCTACAGACAACGCAAGGCACAATCGAATGGATCCCAGTGCCTTTTTATCTAAAATGTCCCACTCTTCATCTGATATTGTGGTTGGTTTCTTTGCCTTTCCTTCCAATGGCCGCCATACAGGTAATCCTCCATCTACATTTTCCATAACTGATAATTCTAGCCGTTAAAATTTTCGACCTTGAATTTGGAATCCTCTATTACTCCCACTCAAATCTGAAAGTCCTGCCAATTTACAGAAAAACTCGCTCTGATACCAATTGTTAGGGTTTCAAGCAGATCCGAAGCAAATATGAACTAACAATTATATGCAGATTTAAATACAAAAGATAAAGAAATAAAACAGGACACAGATAACACAGAGATTTAACGTGGTTCACCCAGAATGGGTTACGTCCACCATACACAGTCGTCCAATCTTTCTTATTATCCAGCAAAAACAATACATCAACCTTACAATGCCTTAAGCATCCTAGCCGCTTATAACATGTGTTTTTAGGGCAACAAACAAAGTCAGCCTTTTTAGGGTTTTATTACAATGTCGGTTTTCATCAACGAAAAACGGCAAAAAAAAAATTTCTCGGGGGCTGCAGCCCCCGGACCCCGGCGAGGATACGTGCTGAGTGTACAGTACTTTGCTGATCAGTCGCCACATTTCAACACTTTCTTTCCAAGCTAATTTGTAACAAAGAAATTGTAATAATTATTGCTACTCTACGTTGTAAATTCTTTCCTAAAAAAAAGAGGAAAAGAATAACATTTATCTAGAAAAAAGAAGATAAGATGATGTACCGTCCATGTTAGAATAGGAGTTAGAAATTTGTATCTTATTTTAGGAAAATAGAATAGTGAATCATAGGGGGAGCCTTCCCCTAATAACTAGGAGAGATTTAATCTCGTGTTGTTGTGGTTGAAACCATAATTTTGCAAACTCTTCTCGAGTTGACAAAATTGTCAACCAATAGTTTTTACTATTGTGGGTTTACCCTTGAGTTATTTCTTTATAATTTCTTATTGGAGGCCAAATTAATTTTATAATTTAGTACTTAAAGTCTGAACAAGCATTAAATGTAATTATAGCTCATGTTCGACATATTTATTACTACAACTTGCACTAAACATTTTCCTACCTTGTCGAATTAAAAGCAAAGAGTTCAAAAAATAATTACATCAAAAGTCATATAATCTTTTGGATTAGAGGATTGTTCTACATATATTGAATTTAATGACTATCTTCACTATCCAATAGCTAAAATTGAGGCAAATTTTCCACTAAGATGTGAAATAATGGTACAGTCTCCCCAAAAAAATTCCTTTTGCAACAATGATCAAATTCGAGTTTAGATAGTTTCACACAAGAACTATTGTCTAAATTTAATTTCCAACTAAAGCACCTAGGTGAGTACAACCCTAACAAACCAAAACAAGGGATAATGTAGCATTTTCAAGGTCCAATAAATTCATGGAACAATATTTTAAGCTACATAATATATTAAACAATGCAATGAGTGGAATAGTGTCACTACATTTAAAATTTGAACATTGTTAATGGTACTGGTGGATGATAAGTGACATATTAGGAAAAGTTCTTAGTTGGAAAGAATTTACTAATGGTGTAGAAATCCACTATGAGCAACCATGTAAGGGAATCTATTTCACCCAATTGAAAATTTTGAAACAAATAGGATTTCTAACTTAATATATTGTTGAGCATATTGGATTGGCAATCAAGACTCAAATTGTGAAACCTTATTAAAGGCTACAACTTGACATCAATGAACATAATGACCAGATTAAGCATGGTGTTTATTTGTTGAAACCTTATAAAATTAGGAAATCTATGCAACAAGTATTACATATCAAAATATGAAACTCTACCACTTAAAGTTTCACACAATGTCAAATCATTTGATTATATATATATATGACTTAACCTGTCAAAAAAATGAGACCAACTTATTTAACCCAACACAAATTACTAAGGTCTCTCCTCAATAGTAGGCAAAGAAAAGATAAAAGGGTATATGTTATCATTGTGATAGCAAATGGTTTAGAGGTCAAAATTTTGTTAATAGTGAGAAAATATTAAATATTGTTGATAATAAGGTTGAAGAAGAGGGAGAAGTAGCTACAAAAGAGTTAAAAGTCAAATTTTATAATGAGAATTCAAAGGAATGTACTTCTATCTTCATGCATGATTTGAAGAGAGAAAGTACACCACAATCACTCAAAGTAATTGATTATATCAAAAAGAAAAAAGTGATAGTGTTAGTTGATACAGGTAGTACACACAACTTTATTAATAAATTATTGTCTAATGAGCTCAATTGTTTTGTGTATCCAATCTTTTATTTTTAGGTCATGGTAGCCAATGAGAAACAACTCCCTTAGGGGTGTAAATGTAAATGTCATCATATATAACTATCAATAGGATATCATCAACTAGATTAAAAAGAGTTTGATATCCAAATTGGGAGAGCAGATATAGTTTTGGGCATGCAATTGTTGGAGATTATTTATCAACCCTACAACTCCCAAGGATCAACCACAACCAAACACTCATTACAAATATTACAAAAAAGGAGAAAAACAATCAGAAATGCTATGGAGGCCAAAGAGACTATTGATCCAAAAATTTTGGACGAATAATACAATAATGAATCCTTATAATAAGTGGAGAAAAAAGAAACCGTAGATGAAACCCTCAATGAGGATAAAAATAGATCATGGCATGTCCTCATCCTATGACTTGAGACCAAAAAACACATGATGTAAGCTTAACTAGCTAGAATGAAAAGGGAACTAGTAAAGTAAATAATCAATTACGAAAAATACCCTTTTATATTGACACCACTCCTTAAGCTACACTTAAGAAGCTAAAACATCTAATGACAAATGCATAAAAAGAAAAAGATGGGTCCTATTAACTAGGATTGATGGGTACCCATGTACATATGAAAAAAATCTCTCATAACCAAAGATAAAGAGAAAATTTTGTGGGAAAAACTCTTCTCAAAAGAATGACACATATAGACTAAAAAGTCTCCAAAACAATGCTCAAAAAGAATATGAATATGAATAACACCACATAAACATGAAGAAGCTGCAAGCAATTGTCAAATTATGACTACCATAATGTTGAAACTAAAGAACATCTTCTAAATTGAGGATGACAATCAAGATCAAGAAGACAAAAATTTGCATGAGCAACCCCACTAGCACTACTTGAACAATGATCAAATGGATAACCAAAACAACAATCTAACAATTGAAAATATAGATGGCACATAAATCTACATGAATGGCCCCAATGATAGTACTCAACCAATGCAAAGAATAGTGTAAGTGGGAAATGTGGGTGCTAATAATCTAAAGAAATTGATAGATTGAGGATGCAAGGTTGTCTCCACAAAATAGGAATGCAAGATTTTCTATATAGTATGTGTTCCATCTCATTGAAATACATGGGTAACCGACTGCTACTCCCACCTAGTACATAGGAATAAAAAATAGATAAATAGCTCACTCCAAATCAAAACCAAGGAAGCATTAGTGCAAACAGTATACGACCTTATAATGATGGCAAGGGAGAGGGATGATAAATCCATTGAAATTGTGTCACATTGTAGTTTATGAAAGAGAAGGTGCATCATCAGGACATGTGCAAGAGAGTACACAACAAAAAGGGCATACAAAACAAGGCACACGTGAATGAAGGTAGACAAGGTTGTGATTGCAAATAATAAAGCGTACACAACAAATCCCAATGCCTATGAGAGACGTGTCCCTACACAGTTATTCCTTGAAAAAAGAAAAGAAGGGTCCTTTGAAACCATCATAAGTTATAGTATTCAATTTATATCATTGTATTTTGATTTCTAGAGGTAAACCCCTCGAAAGCAATTCAATATTTTACTAATTTTTACATTTATTCTCCAAAATTATCTTAACATGGTATCAACACAAATGTATTTTTGTGTCAATTGCTGCTCACTTCCAAAGGAACCCTTTCCAAATTTTATTCTTCATTATCACTTTGTAACCATTTTACAATTGAATAGGATCTTGAAATGCAAAATATTGAAGATACTCAATTCTATTTGAACATGTTATTGATCTATCATAAGTCCACAATGACCCATATTTGACATGTTTGGAACTCGAAGCCATATCTAAAAGGGGATACTAGGTGGATTGAGTGTGGTTTGATACCATCACACATACTACTCCTTTCTTGCAAATGTTTGGCCATCAATTAGTAAGGATACATCGCAAGTCCTACTTGGTCATGTCCTATGAGCTTAGTCAACTAATTTCTCAACTTGAAATGGCACCCTTTCACAAGCCCTTCCAAATTCAAGTGGCTAGGGGTTCCACCTTGTGTAATTTGTTGATTCCTATGTTGCCTAAGAAACTTATATCAAAGCTATAGTTCATTGGTTAGAAGTTAGCAATCAAGTCTCCAAAGAATTTTTTGAGGTCTACAACTTAAAAACTTCACTCAAAAAAATTAGTTCATGAAAGAAGTTGGGAAATGTTTTTCCACATTTCCTGATGTCTTGCATGCCTTTGTCTAGCACTACACCAAGGTCTTCCAAGCTTAGGCATCTTCACAAAAAAGGGAAACAATGCTTAAGAGCTAATTAGAAAAGGTCCCTTAACATCTTATCATAACTCAACATGTAGCTTTAGACAACTCCTACCTAAAGAGGATTTTGCTTAACTATGTTTGTCATGGCGAATAATAAAGTGCTTAGTTACAAGTTTTCATTGTGAATTATACAGAATATTTTGGGATGATGTTGACCATGATTTATTCAAGGTTAATCTAAAATCTTCTCATACCATATCTCTAGGTGCTATCACTAGCACTTGCACCAAAAGGGGGTGCAAGGGTTACACCGATAGTAAGATATAGATGAATTATCTGAGATGAAGATGTTGTTGTCACATTCATTATTAGAGAAGAGGTTGTTGTCACATTCATTATTAAAGAAGTAATATTTCTAACTCTCTTTTTCCTCCAATTACAATTTATTTTAAGAATAAAAATCATAAAATAATATGATTAATATTTGTAATGGGTGAAAAATTAGGGTTCCCACCACAGAAGGAAGAAATCGCCATTTTTTTCTTAGAGACCAATTACATTCAAAAGAGGGGTTGAATCCAATAGATTCAGTCATCAACAAGCAAGGATTAGGACTGAATACTAATTGGATTCAAGGTGTGAATTTGTTTAACCTCTTTTGTAAGTTGAATTGTTGAAATTAGGGTAAAGTGTTGGAAATGAGAATGAAAATACAGAAATAGCCAGCTACAGATGCGGGACTGAGCCACCAACCTGGAACTGAGAAATATAAGCAGATTTGAATCTGATCCCTGAAGGAGCTCCCAAATTGTCAGGACCTTGGTGCTTGTTGCCCTAGTCCTCCGAACTTTTCGCACACCAATGGGGGGATTGATTCATCACTGTAAATAATGTTTATCCTAAAGATCACAGCTCCCTGGCTATTCCTTGCACACAAAAAATGGGGAAATAAGTCGGGAATAGGGGCTTGCCTAAGTCAAACCCCGATTTTGGAATTAACCATGAAATAGAGATAAAATATAATTGAATTGTTGTATTGGAAGATTCTCCTTTTGAGGGAGATGTTGAATAATGACTGAAAACCAAATGAAATACCTCCTTGTGAAGTTTTGTTTGTCTCCACGCCGGATTAGGGTTTCATGAAGTCTTTGACAAAATAGAATGTGGATCTCCACTTCAATGCTTGAATATTGACTCTATTGCTGCTCCAAGGCTTGAAGGAAGACTGATTGTTTGCTCACTTGAATTTGAATGCTTGATTGCGTGAATTGATTAACCAATATGATTTTCAGATCCTCAAATGGGAAGGGAAAGCCTCCTTTTATACTTGCCAATTGAAAAATATATTAATTTTTCGACATGAGCCAACAAAAGGCTAGGTTTCCCGCTCAATTTTTGAAATGACAAAAGGGTTTTAAAGGGGGGCCCAAATAGGGAGGACCAAGGCATGACACCCTGGTCCTATTGAGGACCAAGGCATTGTTGCAAGGTGTGTGCCCTTGGTCTCCTTGCACTACCTTGCATAGCACAAGGAGACAAAGGGTTCACACCTTGCAACAATCCCCCCCCCCCAATGCAAGTGAGGAGTTTGAACATGTGACCAAGCTTTGTTACCACTTGTTACAAGTGTGGTTGTCGTTGCACCAAAAGATCAACCTGTTAATGCCCGATACAACTACTAGACTTATAAAATCTATAGGAGGTAGTTAAGCCATGTCACAAACCCAAGTGTTGCACTGCATAGCATAAGGAGACCAAGGGCGCACACCTTGCAACAATCCCCCCCCCCCCTAGCACAAGCAATGGGTTTGAACATGTGACCAAGCTCTAATACCACTTTTTACAAGTGTGGTTGTCGTTGCACCAAAAGATTGACCTGTTAATGCCCAATACAACCACTAGACTTATAGAATCCATAGGAAGTGGTTAAGCCATGTCACAAACCCGAGCGTTGCGCTGCACAACACAAGGAGACCAAGGGCACACACCTTGGAACAAGCGCCACGTTGGTCCTACCCATTTTGAGGGCTAGGATAAGGGGCTGAGTTGATGTATGAAGTCAAAATGAGGCCATATTTGCATGGTGCGAGTAGAATTGGGTCCCAGTCAGACCTAGGGGCGCAACACTAAGGTAAGGAGCCAAATGCAGTCAAAATTGTAAAGGGGTACAATTTTAGGACGCTACAATATTTTCATGAATGAAAGAGAAAGGACAAGATTATCCTATTTATATATAATAGATCAGTTTTGTTTTATATTATATTAATATAATGAAAAGGATAGATTTTAGATGTATTTGTTTGTTTATGTCTCACATCCATATTTGTTTGTTTTTGTCCCACATCCATGGAGTTAGACCAAGATCTATTGCTTTGTAGATTGGCCTAGAAAGGTCAACCTTTTGTTATCTTGTTTCTTTTCAGTAACTGCAATTACTGCAAAGCTTAAGAGCTCATCTAAGTCACCTTGACGAGAGAGTTGAATATAATGGTTCATTACAGGTTTAGAAGCAAAAACTAGTAATTACAAGTTTACAAGCAAAAAATGGTATTTTATAAAATGATATTTAAGTAATGCAATTAAATATTTCTTAACATTTGGTTTTGTTTGATTACATTTTTCCTTATTTGTTTTATATGTTTTCTTTTCTATTCTCGAGAGTAATTTTTTTTCCAGCGAAGCCCCTTTTGAAAAATGCCTCTCTTATCCAAGGTTGTTAGCTCCAACTTATCCAAATCTTCATTTTGTCGTTCTTCCTCTAGTGATAGAGAGTTTATAACAATGATCTTCCCATCCTCTAAACCATCTTTTAGGCCTTATTAAATCCTTCATTTCTTTCAATCTGTCTTCAACGTCCACAAATTAAGATAGGTCTATCTTATCCTTTTTAATAGACTCAACATTTCTCCTTTCATAATTTATGCCAAAAAATAGTAGGCCACATCAAAATCCAATTTGTTCTTATCGTAATTTAGACCAATTTAAAAAGAAGAGTCGAACAATCTTTCACATTTGTGGTTCTCCTTCTATTTGTTGAGTTGTTCTTGAGAACTTGGAACATGGGCATCTAGGTTATCTAAGGTGGAGGGAGAGACTAGAGTGCTTTTCTTTTTTGGAAGGTCTTATTTATCATTTGAGATCATTCTAATAGTTTACAATCTAAGCTACAAAGTGCCTCATTGAGAAACATAATTTGCATTTGTTTGGGAATCTTTTTACCACAACATTGTGCCTTATATTCTAGATTCTGACACAATCTCGAGTTTTCCCATAAGGGAGGAGTTGAAAGCAAGAGATACAAAAATCCTAGTATACATCCATAATGATCCATTATCTATCTACTCATCCATCATTATGAAGGAGCCAATTTTATCTCCAATCATTTTTGAGGTTTTAGCATTCTAGTATTGTATAAGATTATATAGATTGATCCACATTAGAGTGTTGTTGATTTTGCCATTGATAAGATTGAAATATAAAACTCATTCAGCCATATGAAGCCTACCCATCAATCATTATAAGTTTCTAATTTATTATTTCTAATTTTCTCTCACATGTAAAACATTTCCTCGAAAAAAACTCTTAAATATAAACTTCATTTTAACATCTTTTCCCCATTTTCTTTCACACCATTTCTAAATTTTTGCCCTAGCATGTCATTCAATCGCCCATTTCATTAAAAAGGGACATTCTCAAAGGCAAGCTGTGAAATTGGTAAGTTTGTTTGAATTTAGGTAGAAGGAAATGTGACTTAGCGACTGATTTGAATGTAGGGGATTTTCTTTGCACCTATCATGACATTCAATCTTTTGGGTCTCTAGATTTTTTCATTGGCCACACAGTAAAGATTTTATGTTCTTCGATCCCAAGATCTCCCGCTTGCCACAATGCATCTCTTGCGCCCTAATTGTGCACCCGCTCTAATTTAGCTTCCCTGTATTTTTCTAGAATAAAGGTGTGACCGACCAGGAAACGATTAATCACTAATGCCAAAACTTCATCTTTGAGATGCATCGACCCGTCAAAAATCAGGCACCACAACTTTACAACAACAGAGGGAGAATTCGGGCATAAGACATGAGAATAATCCAATGGAGGGTTCTCCACATAAATAGCCTATTGACTAATTAACAAAGGATTATAACGTTCATACCTAAAGCAAGTACTCTAAGTTGATCTACAATTGAAGAGCCAATTACTTTGTTGAATGTCTTCTAAAATTTATTGCTAAGGCTTTAGCCATGCATATTAGATGTCTCTTGCTTGTGGTTCAACTTGAACAAATTGGGTTTATTCAAAAAATATATTCTTGACAATGTCATTGTGATATAGGAAGGTATGGAATGGTCACATAAATCAAATCAATAAGCTCCCTTCATTAACATTGGTTTTGAAAAGGCTTATGATAAAACTGAATGGCATTTCATATTAGCCATGCCCAAGGCTCTTGGCTCTGGTCATCTTCCATCCAATTGATTCAAACGCTTTTTATAAATACTTCTACTTGCCTTATCCTTAATGGTGTTCAATCTAAGCACTCCAACCCTTTTCAACCTATAAGGCAAGGTTGAACTCTTACATCCTCACTTTATGTCTTTGATGTTGAAGGGTTTGTTTTTTTCTTGCTAATGTCATTTCATAGTGGCTGATTACTAGGGTCTCCCTTCCTAGAATTACTTTTTAGCAAATGGTCAACAAACATTTTGCAAATTGCTTTTTTCTTACACTCTTGAAGATGGAAACAATATTGAACAATCTTTCAAGTATCTTGACACTTTATGTTCCATTTCAAGCTCCAATACTTAATGGACTAAGACAAAATTGTACAAGCAATCTTTCTCTCAAAACCCTAGATGGTTTCATTCTTTAGGCTGGAATCCCATTGACCACAAGGAAAACTTTAGATTTCTTTGCATTCTCCATGTTTTGAGCTTGTCAATCGAAACTACAACAATTTTAACTAGCATAATTGAAGGAATGGTCACATATTGGATTATCAAACTATTTTTTCTTGTAGGCAAATTCCAATTTCGCTCTATAGTTCTTGTCACTACACATGTATTAATCTTCTTCTTGAGTCCCTTCTCTAGCATCATTCCACAAATTTGACAAACTTATATGGGTTCGAAAGCTTCTAGATTATATATGTTTTGTTTTTTTATTTCTCCTTTTCAAATCATTAGGAAACTTAATGTCTATGGGACTTTCAATGGGCCAATTTAGACCACATTAAAGATTTTCAACATGTTGCTAGGTACCTTTGTTGCCTACCATGAGAATTTAGTGGGCTAGGCCTTATTGATATCAACAAACTAGGTATTGCTTTATGCATGAAGTGGATTGTTAAAGCTTGTGGATATTGAAGCCTAGATAAATCTGCTGCAAAATTGGATTGTTTGGAATTCATCATATGGACATCCAATTTGGAATGGCCTTATCTTCCATTCCATTCCAATATTTCCCCTTCACATTAAAATCAATCGCACCTGTGTGGCCAAAAGTATTTGTAGGGCATGGGAAACTATTAAAGCCTTAGCTTTTATGGAATGGGAATGGATATCATAATAGATTAGCCATCAACCAACAATCCATATAGCAGTCCCCCACCATCTTGTTTCAAGATAAGTTTTATGGCAGCTAGTCCTTGCATGTAATCCCTTATGTTCTTCTAAAAAGGAATTAAGCGCCTATAAGATCTTTACTCTCGGGTTAACTTCACTTGGTTCTCTTGGCCTTGCGCCAAAGAAATCTAATTTAAATCATACTAACCAAGAAGCCTTCCAAATGATAATTGAGGTTGTGTCTACCCGTGTGCTTCATTAAACCGTGGTGAAAGAACACGAAATGGTAAGTCAATACTCTTTTCCATAATTACTCCCATTGATCAAAAGTTGAATATCCTCAATTGCCCAATTCTATTTGAGTTGAGCATTTTCAAATTGTGTGGATGTAGTTGTAGATCCCAAAGTTACTTATTTTCCTAGTGTTTGCCTAACCAAGACCTTCCTTTTGGCACTTATTTGATACATCTTGGCATATCCAATCTAAGATGCTCATTTTCTTGGCAACCAAAAACCTTTCATCATTTTTTGGTTTTGTGTTCAAGTCCAAAATGCCTAGCAATAGATCTATTAATTTTTTCAACCTCTTAAACCTGAATCCTTACTTGGGATAATATCCTTCTTAATAATGGGGCCAAGCTTTTTGCAAAGATATCTCAGCTATGGCATCCTTTCAGATTGAAAAAAAAAATGCATCTTGAAAGAGAGAAATTATAGCTTTGCTCATTTTGTTGTGCATACTAACTTCACTATTCATTCAAAATCATTAGTGATATGGAATATGCTCCTTTAAATTCAAATCCAAGCTGGTAAAGCGGCACTAGAAGTCTAACATCTCCAAACCTTGCTTGATTATTTTGAGGGAATGCCCCTTGCACCATGACTAAAGTTCTACATTCTGTCATCTCATGCTAGATCCCCCACTGAGACCTGCAACACAATCTCTCAAGTCCTCTCAACGTTGCCCTCACAACCATGATTGAGGTCTCCACTCTTCCATTGTCACTGCTACTTGGCCAACATTAGACCCCATCACCACCACTGTCACCTAGCTGCGAACATGGATGGTCTCTACCCTTATATTAATCTCCTATGTCCTCTCAACAACATGTGTGGGACCCCTACAAATCAGGAAAAAATCCTTCATTTGCCTTTGGCTATGTCTCTACTGAGAACAGTTCAAAACTAGTCAAAGGCAAATCCTACGGAAGGAGAAGTTGTGCTTATTGGTTGGGAACCCATGGATAATTGTAAGAATCTATCAAGCGGAGGGTGGGATAACCTTAATGAACAGGACCTCCCCATATCCACTCACCTCTCCAACATTGGAGTTGCTCTAGCTGCATAATTTTAATTACTTGACTATTTCTCTAGTGAGGCCACATTCTCACTGTTTTGTGTGGTTATTTCTGTTTTCTGGAGCCATGTGTTCCTCTTGTTTCCCAGCTTTGTCAGTTTGGCTTTAGTATTCCATACCCCCATCTTTTTTTTGAGATGATGGCCCTACATTTTAACTAATTGTTTTAATATATAGTCTTTTTCATATTGTTTTATATTTAAAATAAAAGTTTATCAAATAGACTTCCCCAGTCGATGCCATTATGTTATCTCTTCTTGAACTTGTGTTATGTGAAGTGAAAAACTAATCACCAATCAAGTTCTCAACTGAGTTTCTTGCAGGTCCGTCAAGATTTCCAAGCTGTGAAGCCCCTGTTGGGCTTTGACTACCTCATGCCTATCACTCTGTATAGACTTCGATATTCTCCTGTGTTATATCATGTGGCTTTTTGTTCTCACTTCTTGGCATTTACTAGGATTTAGTACTTGATCCTCGAAGATTCTTGTTAAACCCCAGTAACTGCATTTTTGTTCTTCTGGTTACTAATATTTAGGTTCGTGGAAGAAATCCGCTTGATATAAGACAATTTCAATTATTCTAAGAATATTATTTCTGCTCTGTTTGCACACAACCTTAACATAACCAAAAAACCATAAGAAGCTCTATGATGGTGTTCAATAATCAACACTCCTTAGCCCATAAGTTGAAACTATTTTACCTCCAACTTAAGCATTTCCAGCTAATGCATGTTTATCATCAGCCCAGAGATTGTGCAGAAGAAATTTCTACTAAACTGAACCTTACAAAATTCCTAACATAATTCCAAAAAGGAATCTTATTGGTACTCCTGTCAATCTTACATGCTCCCTCATTTTGTACAATTCTAAGGGTGCCTAAAATTCTTTCCAGCATAACGCACACTGCCAAGCTCTTCTTCAATGCGTAGGAGCTGCAATCAAATTGGAAAAATACAAGTTTATTAATGGCCACAACTATCAATAGCCATATGGAAGACAGAGCAAAAATGACTAGTCTGCTGAGAATGACACTATACCTGATTGTATTTAGCTAGCCGCTCACTTCGGCAAGGTGCTCCAGTTTTTATCTGTACAGATATGATCCAAAGATCAAGAACAGAGATACATATCAAACTTGTGATGTCTATTAGTAGTAAACGCATGGTTACGTGATTCTAAAGTGACAGAAACACTAACTTCAATTAGGAAAAAAGAGTTGTGCTACAAAAACATAATGTTTCATCCTTCTACCTGTCCAGCGGCTAAACCAACAGCCAGATCTGCAATGAAATTGTCCTCGGTCTCTCCACTTCGATGGCTAACCATAACACCCCAACCAGCAGCTTTGGAATCAAGGGCAGCTTGGATGGATTCAGTAATTGTGCCAATCTGATTCACCTGGAATAACATTTCGCAAAATTGAAATCAGAATATCAACCTTTACTTGGTCCAAACCTCCCAATCAAATTTGCTCTAAAACAACTCTGAAAATTGAATAGCAATTTACCCCTTACAACAACAAGTGAGAAAGGCTTGAGAGCCCAGATCTTAAGTGCCTTTTACTCTAACAAACAAGTCATTTCATAATTTCATCATTGTTATGTTTCAGATATTAGCATCAAGGGGAATAAAAGGTATATAATGTACTGACTCAGAATAAAATACAAGCATTCTACTGACTCAAAGAGTAAAACCTCAAGGCATTTTGCACCACCTTAACGTATCTGTTAATTACATTACGCTTACCTTCAGTAGTAAGGCATTGCAAGCTTTCTTTTGAATTCCTTCTGCAATTCTTGTCGGGTTTGTCACAAGTAGATCATCCCCTACAAGTTGTATGTTGACCGACGACTGTAGAGCTGCCCATGAGCTCCAGTCATCTTGATCAAAAGGATCTTCAATAGACACAATTGGGAAGTCTTTAACAAACTCTTTGTATAGTTCAGCAAGACTTGAACCACTGTGTAAGTTGGCACCACTGTTTGGTTGTTCTTTGAAATCTAAGTCATATTTCCCATCTTTTGTTAAAAATTCTGAAGCCGCCACGTCCATTCCAATTTTAATCTGTACATGGAAAGTAAATCATAGTCAAATAATCTGGACCGTGTATCCTGAACAAAGGATGTTTTACTGCATAATCTAATTCTCTCTTACATGGAGAGCACACATTCAGTATGTAGAAGATACTCTAAGCAATTTGGTAGGATTCAGATCTCATTCTGAACAATCTATAATCACAGAAAACTTAAAATATTTGAAGAAAATTCTAATCATTTCTTAGGTGCACGCAATTTCAGGTTACTTTTGGGTCACTAACCATTCTCTGCTAGTTCACATCGTTAGAGTTACTTAAAGGTTATCCATTTCATGATACCATAATGTTGAAAGCATATTTGTGGCATCTACAATTTCAAAAGAAGGAAGTGTAGAACACTCTCAATGAGAGATTAACATGGACATCAAAATATGAATTAAGACATCAAAATTATAAGTCATGCATTGTTATAAGTCACTTTTGTAGATCCAAGAAGTTGGGGGGAGAAATTCAATATGGTGAGAGGGAATCACACCAACTTCTAGAAGCAATTTAAAGGCAGTTGAAAATAATAGTGCATCAATTAATCTTAGGCATACAATGTGAATGCCTTAACAAAAATCGGCTTGGAAAATTTGAACCACCTCTTTTATGATGGCCAAATCATACATATAAGTTAACACCCACTCAGCTGGTATCTCTCTATAATAAGCAATAGATACAAGTGGGCCATAAGACTATTCAGCAGAAATAATAACAAAACGATAAATGCACCAGGTGAGTGCAGTGAAGGAGCATCGAGAAGTAAGAACAAAAGAAAGAAAAAGATTCTACCACATGTACATTTAAACAGTAAATTTTTCTATTTGTGATAATACCTTGCCTGTGTATCCAGCCTTCTCAATTGCATCAAGCAATAAAACCAAGCCCTCTCTATTGTCTTGGATATTTGGTGCAAATCCTCCTTCATCTCCAACATTGCATGCATCTTGCCCATATTTTTTCTTAATAATGCCCTTCAAGACCTGGTATACTGCGCACATATGGGTGGACATAAAAATATACTTCAAGAAAATAACATAAGTTGCATCTTCATTTGAAAATCAACATTTAATGCATCCAGAAAAAGAAAAGTGGGCAGTTTACAATATAAAGTTGGCATCATTTTTTTCAGTGATTTAAAAAAGAAACATATAAATGCACTAGGATATAAATAATTGTAATCTCTAGACATCACTCAATGGTGAATGATAAGTGCAATATTAGACCTAATTTTCTTGAAGGCAAACTAGTGATATTTGATTGAACCTGTAGTGTATCACATCAACAAATTATAGCATTTAGCGCAGCTATAGATGATAGATAAGTTATGACAATCTCTTATGAGAAGGACATCAACGCTATGGTTTTTCAAACTTCTTGTATTGAAAACAAGAAGTCGTATCTTTAGATTCTGATGACATACTTTGCACCCTAAACAGTGAAAACATTCATAAATATCTAAATATTAAGAGGAAAATGAGGATCAGTAGACTAAAGCCTTCAATCAACATCAATTACAAAAAGTATTGCAATATACAAGCTGTGATACAAGCAACATAGCAAGATTCATCCCGAAACAATGACTGGCAAACAAACTGGATATAAAAAATGAACAAGAAGCCACATGTTGACCTTGAATTGTTAATTACCAGGAAAGTTAGTTCCATAGCAGAATAGCATGCTCCTGACAAAGCACTTAGGGGATTTTGAGAATGTGAATTCATATTAAAAAAAATTAAGTAGTAACCTCCTATGAAAAGCATTAAGGATTTTAAGAACATTATCTAGCAATTCCTCAGAAAACTGTCAGCGGTCTTGACAGCTTATTGCCAAGGGTTGGTCATGGTTGTCCCTTTCCCCCACACTTGTAAGTCTGTGACTAATCATTTGAGTTCTCAATCTAGAAGTTATAGAAAACTCACCCTCACTACCCATGCGCATAGCTTCTGAAAATGACTTGGCTCCTACAGGCAGGATCATGAACTCCTGCATTGCTAGCTTGTTGCCAGCATGACTACCTCCATTTATCACATTAAAAGCTGGAACTGGCATGACAAGCTCTCTTGTTCCAGAAATTTCCTGAATATGCTTATATAGAGGTATGCCTTTTGCTCCTGCACCAGCCCTACACACACTTAGAGATACTCCAAGTATAGCATTGGCACCCAGTTTAGATTTGTTTGCTGTTCCATCTAACTCCAACATTATACCATCCACATTGATCTGATCTCTGTATCATTCAAGTAGAGATGAGTTAAGATCTAGAAAAGAAAAATAAACTTGGCCCTATTAATATTCCAACCAGTTCATATTAACACTCATTGATTGAACACACAATAAGATATGAGAGGCTACTTTAACCATAAGTGATGATGCTGGTACCATAAGCTACTCAATCTTTTGCCATCCAAATTTCTTAACAATTTCTTTTTTCAAATGAGTTATAATTTATAAATGGATAGGGTAGTGTTTTTCTTTACCTTCTAGGGTTTAGGGTATTTCCTTTGCTTTTTTGTTTTCCTGCTTTACTTTTTGTGTTTAAGGTTTGTGGCAGGTGGTGTCCACTGAGGTATCAGGGAACATATAACCTGCCAGCTAAACAATAGCCCCTTTAGAAGGGATATGTATCATAAAGGCCTCCCCACCTTTAAGACCTTATAGCAGAGTGCACCTCTCCAGGTTTCGGTAATTTTGTTAAAGGCTTAAAGCCTAGAAGCCTCTTGAGGTATTTTCACTTGACAAGTGAGCATGCTTCAATAAAATGGAAATTTAGTTTACAAAACATGAGAAAAGCTTTTATGCTTCACAGGAATAAGATCTTGGAAGATGGTAGATTGCAAAAGAAACACTGTAAAATGGGAATGACTATAAATATGGAGAATGAGAAATGACTAGTGATTATATAGATGGAAGATGAATGAGATCCACTCCACTGCAAAGAAACATTTGAGACCTTCACCTACTAGGTAGTTTTTATGAAAGATTAACTTGAAAGCACAAAGAAAACAACTTTCAGATAAAGAAGACCGATCAAACAACAATATTGACCAATATCTTAAAACTCTGAATTTAGATCTAAACCACAAAAGTCTTACAAGCAGCCACAACTTGAAATTGAAACATCTTAAGACACTGGAAGCATACTCTTTGACAAAGATGGGGGCAACATGTCCAGAGATAAATTGAAAGAAACAAAACCCTTAAAGGTGGAGGAAAAGTATAATCCATGAGAAAACAACAAGAAATAACATGTCAAAAAATGATATCCTCTCCAGTTATTTAAAGCTGACAATGATGAAAAAAAGAGAAAGTTCCCTACGCCACATGCTGAAGCACAGAAAGATGTCCAGAAGATGCTTAATGGCTTATCTCCCTCAAGCATCTTACAAATAACGAAAGTAACCACAACTTGAAATTGAAATATCTTCAAGACACTGGAAGCATACTCTTCGACGAAGGTGGGTGCAACATGTCCAGAGATAAATGGAAAGAAATAAAACCCTTAAAAGGAGGAAAAGTGTAATCCATGAGGAAAAAAAACATAAATAATATTTAGAAATGATATCCTATCCAGTTATTTAGTGCTGACAAATGACAATGATGAAAAAAGGAGCAAGCCGCATGCTGAAGCACGGATAGATATCCAGAAGATGCTTAATGGCTTATCTCCCTCCAGCATCTTTCAAATAAGATTTGCCACAGAACAAGTTCAATGTATATACAACTTAATGCAACAAAAGTTAGATGGAGTTTTCAGCCAAGTAGCATTGAGTTTTATACCATGAGCAACGGCACACACTCAGTTAGGCTCAGAGCTCATTGAATTATGTAGAGAAAAGTCAAATGGACCATATCAGGAGAAACGAGACTAAGTAACACCAGAAAAAAGATTGCCCCCTCCCAAAAAAAAGTGAAAAAAGACATTGCAATGGAACGTTTGATGTTAGTATCTGTGAAAGTCATTAAATACCTACATATACACAAATTGCAGTTACACTGAAAAAAACTAGAATGGTTAATATTTACAGCAAATTTATTTGCCACTCACAAAGGCACTGTAGTGGAAGATGTGATATAAATATCTGAGTCGATCACTACCAGAAAGGATTTCCTAGTAACAGCAAATTGATTGGCCCCCCAATAGGTATTGCAATGGAATGTAACATACATATATACACACAAATTGGAGACAAAATCCAAAAAGATGATAGGTACATATACCTTCACCTACACAAATTGCAAGCAACACCCAATAAGTCCAAAAGAACATTACAAACAATGGGAATATAAGTCTACATATAAACAAATTGAAGACATAATCCAAAAGGATCCAGACACTCACATAGATACCTGTATATACACGGATTGCGAACGACACCCAAAAAAAGTCCAAAACAATGGATTCTCTTATTAATTAGAGCAAATTTGTTTGGTTCCCCCATAGACATTGAAATGGAATTACATATACAGAGAAAAAAAAATGTCTATATTTACAGAAATTTCAGACAACACCGAAAGATTCAAAACCATGGAACTATTATTACTAATGGGCAAATTGAGATATACATAGAAACCAAACAAATTAGGGGCAACCACGAGAGAACATTTAATGTACCTGACATCTAAGCCAGTCAACTGGGGACCCAGAATATCGTTGATATTCTTCACGGCATTGAGAACGCCCTTTCCTCCATAAACAGACACATCCCCATCTCTCATCTCAAGAGCTTCATATATTCCAGTAGAAGCCCCACTGGGCACTGCTGATCTGTAGAGTGTGTCAGTCACAAGATCCACCTCCACTGTTGGATTTCCCCTACTATCAATGATCTGCCTGGCCTTGACGGATTTTATCTTGCAGCTCTCATTTGCCCCAACTTTGGGCGATGATGATGGTGATGTTGTTGCCACAGCTCTGACACAGAAGTATTGTTTTTGCTTTGTGGGTATTGCTGCTTTTGATTTGTACACAGATGTGTCTCTTAAAAAACTTGATTTTTTCAGAGAGAGAGTTGACATACAGAGATTGCTCATCGCGTAGGCAGCCATGACCAATGAAAATGGTGGCGAAAAAGAAAGTGGGTATTACAGATTGTAATGGAGTTCTGTCAAATTTGAAGTGGGTGATGTATAAATGAAGAGTTGGTGAGGTGGGAAAATCCGCCTTTTGTTTTGAAGGCGTTGTATACAAGAATTTTGCACTGTGGAAATGTCGCATATATTTATTTTTTGACTAACAAAGAAGACACTTGGGACAAGGCATCAATATATACTTTTTATTTTTATTTTTATTTTATTTTTATTTTTATTTTTTACTTTGCATCAATTTACATATTTTATTTTTATTAGTTTTATTTTTACTTTGCAGCAATGTACATATTTTATTTTTATTTTTATTTTTACTTTGTATCAATGCACATATTCGTTGAGTGTTTTTGTTTTGGGATTTGCTTTAGAGTTTGTGGTTTTTTAACTAAATTTATATTTCATTTTGTATCTTTTTTAATCTTAAAGATGTCTTCATAGTAAATTCGAAAATAATTTAAAATGTTGGTATAAAAAGATTAAAAAAAATTGGAATTTATCAATATTGTTTATATATTTTTTTTTAGGTAAATGAAAATTAAAAAATTTAATTTGAATTTTTGGTTGTTTTTATATAGATGTGGATAGGGGTGAAAAATGAAAAATCAAAAGAAAACTTTTTTTCTAAGGTCTATTAAGATTTATATTATTTGAATTTTATAGGTGGATCAACAATGTCAAAAGGGTTTGTCTCATATAAATAATGCATTTAGACGTGTTTAAGATTATAAACTGTTGATGGATTATAAGATAAAAATAAATATAAGTATCATTTATGTGGCATCAATTCTTTTGTTAATTTTATTAGTTCAATATCTTTTAAATATGAAGTGTTTTTTTTGTGATTTTTAAGTTTTTAGATATCTATGTATATTGATCTTGTAGTGAATAGTTTATGTTACATCAATTTTAGTCTTTTGTTGTGTAGTAAGGGGTCTTACTTATGTCTTGTGTATATTAACTTTATTTAGAATCGTCTTTTGTATTGAAAATCTTAGTAATGAATCCATCCTTTTAGGGGATGTTAAGTCAAATCTGTGCTTTTGTTTTGTTAGAGAAAATTCATTTTTAGGGGCTTTAATCTAAAGTTACTTATGACCTCAAATGATAAGAAGATTTGGAAGATTTCCTAATCTATTTATATTAATTAAGCATCACAGTATCTTAAAAATATTCTTCAATCAATTTTAAAGCATTTATTAAGATTAAATACATATTTTAATTCAAAAATATTTACACTTGACCAAGTTCAAGTCATTTATGAACTAGATTGGCTTGATCATATACTTAAATAACATCTAATTATTATTTTAATACTATATTAAATCTAATAGTAGCAACAAATGTAACATAGTATTGAGTTTACATGAGATAATAAAACAATTAAAGAGAAGTTGCATTAATATATTAAGATAATAGATGAAAAGTATAAGAACTATAATAGAATGGCATAGTCTTGGGGAAGCATGCGAACTTTACTCTTGAGAGAGAAACGTGAAATTCTAAACTAATGGCATTAATGGGTTTAAAGCATCATTTGCATCGGTTTTGATGGGTTTTTTTTTCCTTTTGTTGATGTTTTTGGATGGGACTCTTTCCTACAGCGAGTTGGTGAAGCAATCCAGGTAACAATGGAAACCAACTTTACTCTAAAAATGAAAAAGCAGCTCTATCCATTTCTTGTGTCGTTTTCGAAGTGGAGATTAAATGGTATGTTCTCGTACCAAAATGAGTTACTGGTTAAGAGTATGTAGCGATTGTTATGTGAGAATTATGGTGTGGTGGAACATCGATACCGGACAAACATGGGCGCATACTCCCTCATAGTGGCTTGGGGTTTGGAATTTGAATAGTCGTTGGGGCCAATTCGAAAGGTGGTGGAAGCAATAATTCTCGAAGATTATTGCTTGGGACTAGAAACTGTGTTTGAGTGGGTGGTACCGGATAAGGGTTTCGACCTGTGTGAAGGGATGGTTAATTTTCATAGAATTGTAGGCCACAAGGGCATTCTGTTTTTAAGGTGGTTGGATTATCAACCGAGATAGAGTTACAGAGAGGAGGCATGGGTGGGTTGGGAGGCTTTGAAAACCTTTGTCGATTTGATGGAGGTGGAGAAAGAGCTACAAAGGGCGGTTGAAGCAACCCAGATGCTGGAAGATGCAGAGAAGATAGAGATAGAGAGAAGACCGTCGAAGAGGAGGCGCTCCATGTTTTATATTGTCTGTATAAACTAGATTTCGTAGATGGCTACTGTATTGAATCATTTTTGTGCGCTCTAGTGGTATTCGTAGGGTGGTTTCTTAGCTGGTTAGAAGGTTGGAAAACAAGATGTTTTATAGGGTGGTTTGGAGTTTTGGGATGTTTCTACAATTTGGAGAGTGTTACCAATCAAAAAAATAATAATAGAACGGCATAAACATTGTCATATACAACAATTAGAGTCTACTAATAGTGTAGGTTGTAAAGTCCTAATAATTACTTCAAGGTAATTAATCATATTAATCTTTTATTTTAGAATGTTTGGACCCTCATCTATATTAGAATTCAAAATAAAAATACAATACCAAATTTTAAAGCACATTCAAAAAAAGAATAAAAACAAAAGGTTAAAAAAAATTGAAAAAAAAAGACTGAAGGGTTTTCTTTCATTGAACAAGACACCTTGTAAAAAAAAAAAATTAATAAAAACACAAAACACTCTTTTTCTTTCAAAAAAAACCTCAATAATCTCTAAAAATAATTATTATTAAAAAATTTATGAATTAAAAATAAATCTCCATAAAGAAATTATTCTATTAATAATAAACTTGTAAATTATTTAAAACATAATTATTATAGATATTAGTTATTAATATTTTAATTATTCTAATATAATATCAATCTATATTTTAATATTTTTATTATATAATTTTTAATATTAAGAAAATTTAAATTAACTATGAAAGTGGGTTCATTTACCAGTGAGCTATATCTTTTCGACAATTTAACAAACAATAGAATAAAACTATTATCAAAATTAAAACTTTATATGTGTGTAATAACACTCGCAACCTGCAATAAAGCAAGTTAAGGAAAATAAATAAATAAATATTGTTTGTGAAGGTTTCACCTAACATTCAAAAGCTTTATAATATAAAAATGCGAAAAAAATGTTTGGTTAAGTTGAAGGCAAACTTTTCACCAAAGTCTTCTATACATATTAAAGATAGTTAGGTCTCCACAAGGTTGGTGACATGATTTATTAAATGTTTTTATTATTATTTAATAGTACAAAGGTAGCTTATACCACAGTTGGTGAAGAAGCTTTGAATATCATTCAATGCTTTGGTAAAGTTACGAAGTCAATATAGGAAAATGATTCTCTATTTGTCTTTTGCATTTTTGTATCATTATAATATTATTTATTTTTTTATTAAAAAGAAAATATTAAAAGAAATAAGGTGAGAAGAATGTGTAATTTAGGAGTAGTTGATAATTCTAATAGATAAAATAAATCAAGAGGAAGAATTATACTACTAGATTTAGGTTTTTTTTTGTGTTTTGAATAGATGTTAAATAGTTTCTTATTGTGGTCATTAATGTCATGTCACTGTTATCTATATGAATGTAATAGTGTTTGATTAGTGCACTAGTGTCACATGCAACAACACAATTGTTTGGTTGGGGTGTCGATGTCTCTTATGATTTCTTTTATTGTTTTTCTGCTCTTGTACCTACACTAAAATGGGTATCTTGGGTGAGGTCAATGCATGTGGCACATATAGGATTTGTCTCAATCAAATTCTCAAGGTGGTCAAAGGAAGGTGATAAAAGCTGCTTAAAATGTGTGTGCCCTAGGTGCAAGAATCATTTTATGTTGTTATGATAATGGAAGCTAACACGTGGAGATGTCTAATGTGTGGTAGTATGTGCCTTGTGTGATTTTTAGGTGATTTTCGCTATGTTCCTCTAAGATTCCTTAACCTTTAAATTCTTTAGATGAATACAACATTTTTACTTTTTGGGTGTGGATTGCAATTTACATGTGGGAGGAGAGAAAAATTGCGGTTTATGTGTGAAAACTATTTTGAGAAAACTATTTTTGAATATGGAGGATGTTACTACATGCAATCTTTCCTAGAGGACAATAGTGTGATAAGTTAGTTTGAAGCAATATAAAGATTAAGAGAGGGACAAAGATGGAAGTTTTAGATGTGAACAGGTTTTCTGTGATATTAGATGTAGATTTAGAGATAAATGTTGCATCAAATGATCAAAATTAACATAATTATGCTTAATGAATAAGGGTGCTAGAAATGAGAGGAAAAAGTGTTTAGTATGCATTTTTTGTCTCTACATTTTACCTCGACTATAGCATACATGTGAACTAAATCAAATAAAAAAAATTAAAGTAAAAAATCATATGATAGTTGTACCTAATCAAAAGGATACTAAAAATTTATTTATTGATGTTGTTTTCCTATCTTTGCTTGAGCATTATATTTAGATTCACAAAACACATAGTAAAATAAATCATCATACACAATAAAAATATTGAAAAGTAATTTTGTACATTTTTAAGCAATTAAATGTTATCTTGTTAAATATAGAGGGGAGTCATGGAGTTGTGATCAAGTTAATCTTCATGAAACCTAGAACTAGAGGTTGAGCAAGATGGGATCATGTCATATGCAATAATCATAGAATTGTTACCAATCTATCACCCAAGAAGTATGTAGTCCATAATCTATGTAGAAAATGCAAGATCTATGAATATGTTGAATTCAATAATTGATTATGGATTAAGAGAGGATATGCACTACCATAATTAGGTTATACTTTATATTTTTTTCCATCTATGTCAACTAGGATTGTATTGTGGGCAATAGTGTCATGTCAAGCATGATGTTGTTCATATAATTGCACTAGTGTCTAATTGGTGTGTTGGTGTCATGTACAATCACCCTAATGTTTGGTTGGCATTGGTAGTGTCATGTGTGACCATGGCAATGTCCTTTGTAATTTTGTTCACATGTAGCTACACTAAAATGGTTGTCTTTTGGTTTGTGTAGCACATGTATTAAGCTTCATCTCAATCAAATGCTTAGGTTGATCAAAGGAATGAATTACAATTTGCTTTAAAATGTATGTATGCCCTAGATTCAAGAATGATTGTGTGTTGTTACATTAATGGAGGTCTATCAAAGGAGATGTCTAGTGTGTGATATGTCATTTTTGGGTTCTTTTCTTTGTGTTCCTCTAATTTCCCTTGCTTTCATTTTTTTAATCTTTATTTACTGACTTGAACCAATCTTTTACTTTTAGGGAACAAATAAGGGTTTGCATATGAAAGGAATAAAAGTAAGAGTTTGCGTGAAAAGACTATTTTTCAATGCAGAAGATTATTAACATGTGATCTTTCCTAGTGAACAATATTGTAAAATGGTAATTTTAGATAGTAGAAAGGTTAGGATGGGAACAAAAATCATGATCTTTACACCTAATTTAAAGGATACCAAATAGTTATTTCTTAATGTTGTTTACTATATTTTCTTGAGAATCATATTTAGATTTGCAAAACACACATGAAGGAAAAACATCATAGATATTAAAAACATCCTAAAGAGCAATTTTATACAATTTTAAGCAACTATTTAATTTATTTTGTTAAATTTGGAGGAGAATTATGGAGATGTGATCAATTGTGTCTCTATAAAATCATTAGTAAACATTTAGCAAGATGAGATCTTGTTTTATGCAATAATCATGGATTTATCGCCAAGTTGGACTCTATGAAGGATAAATCATGATGTGTAAGATCCATTAAGGATAATATTTTAACCAAAATATGGTGTAGAACCCATAGTGAAATCTCTTTAAGCATTGCATGGTGTAGGAGCAATGAATTTGTCAATTTAGTAACTATATAACATCAAACCCATGCCATAGATTCATTTTAAGCATTGTGGTGAAGGACTTGTGAGGGTTACCTTAACCAAGGTTTGTAGTGTAAGACTCATAAAGAGCCACTTTAACTACTGCACAATATGTCAACATGTGTGTACGATAGGATACGATATCAATATGATTCATTCAATTTGATTAAATATGGTGGAATAGAGTAAAATCAAGGTAAGGAAAGAGAGATTGTAGGAAGAAAGGAAAGATATATCAATATGGTGACTCGAAATAGGTTTCATGTTTGATAAATGTGTTGGTTTGTGCATAAGATAAGGGGGCGGGAAAAAATTCCCCTAGTATGAGGACAAGTATTGTGTTAGATATAGAATCATAGTACAACACCAAGGAAATTACCAAAGAAAATGATGTGCAAGTTGTATTATTTTAGAAAACAACAAATTAAGTAAATAAGATAGTTGTAAATGTAAACATTGCAAGAAATGCCAGTATCATAGAGAGTACTGGACAAAGATATCTAAAGATGTTGGTGTTAAAACTGTGTGTGTTTCATCTAGCCATAAAAAGGAAGAGATTAGTATATAGGTGTAAGATTTAGCACTAAAGCACAATAAGATATGGTTGTTGTTCAAACTTGATAATAGAAAAAGTAAGTACATAAATTGTCAACAATAGGAAAAAATCACACACAAAAAGTGTCATATAGATAATAAGAAACTTTGAAACCAATGCCATGCATATTTAGAAAGATAAAAGAAAGTAAGAATGTAGCATATAGAGGTGGGTTGGATAAGGCGAGACAAAGAAATACCCCAAAATAATGTTGATCAAAGATAATGGGTAGGTTGGGTAATGTTGAAATAAAAAACAGAATACATATGATCTATAAGCAACGAGAGGGATGATACTTAGTCTTTTATAAGTGGCAAGTGATGAGCCTTAAAATTACTACTTTTAATTATATTTATTTCTTGTGTCTTTTTGAAACCTCTATAAATTTCCATGATATTCAATACTATTTCCAAAGCTATATGTTAAATTTTAAGCATGAAACTAAATTGCTAATAGTTTGATAAATGTTTGCATATGCATGTGACTACTGTTAAAATTGTGATGATATTTTTGTTGGAATAATAGGATCATTGAGAGGGGGGGTGAATCAGTGATAAATGTAAACAAGAAGACTCTTAATCAATAAAAACTTTAACACGAAGATATTAACATTTGCAACTGATCATAAGACATCATCAATAACATAGAATAATACAACCAAGAGATTCAAGACACAAATTTAACACCACGACACTAGCATTTGAGTGGAAAACACTTAAAGGGTGAAAAATCACTATGAACAAGTTTTATATTAGGCCTCATTGGCAAAAATTCACTGGTTACAAATTAGGGCACCAACTCCAAGCCTCACTAGTTGAATTCAGGACACCTATCCTAGGAGCACCAACCCCTTACAATTTTAGGAGCACCAACTCCAAAGTGGAGAAGTACCCACTCTTTACACAATCTCAAAATGAATATCTCAGAGGATTGCTCTGTTTCTATACAAAACATCTGACATGCTGCCATTATTCAAATCATTCACATTCAAATGTCTCAAAAATAATATCTTTGCTCTGTAATTTTTACAATGACAAACTTCTCTTAAAAAAATATATTTTGGTAATCACAGTTTTATTCTCATCTTTATGATTATCTCTGCAATCAATCCAAAAGTCATAATATACAATGCTTAATTGCTACACACTATTAATATCATAACTCTCACTAGCAAACCCTCACTGCATCAAATATAAAACAAATTAGAAATAACATTGACAATGTTAGCTTATACAAATTACTTCACTTTTGATCGTATTCATTGATCGACAATCTTCTCATGTTCTCTTTAAATTACTCTAATCTTTATAACCAATATATGCAACAATCATTTAAACATATTGTTATGTTTCATAAAAGAACATTCATTATGTTTCATAGATCATTCTATAATATCCTCATGTACAACACTCCTCTCTTCCAAAAATATTCCCTCTCGTGTTCATTATTCACACACACAAATCTAAACACTACAAAGTTTGTTTTCACTATCGAATGGAGAAGGGGATAGTTACAAAATTGCCAATATAAAAGTAGTCATTAAATATTTTAAACTTCCTTTTAAACCCGTGTATAAATATGAACTTTAAACATTCAAATTTGATCATATATATAAAGGTCTTTGATAACCAATTAATATCATTTGCTAAGATTCTAGTTAAACTTCTATAATAATATCGACAAATTTGGTCATTTGTTTTTTTGATGCTTGTCTCTATTCCTCCTATCGCCCAAGCTACAAGAGATCAAAACTTTAATATATCTACACAAAAACATATGTTTGACAAATATAATGTGCATGATAATTATCCATTTACAATCCTCAATTCCTTAGTCTATAATCAGAATCAAAACTGATTGTAGATTCAAGTTTCTACCACGATGAGAGCAGAACATAACTCTGTTATTGCAGATTTGAAACAACATTCATAAACTAGTTTGCATGCTTGTGTGATTTACAAATGATTGAGCACTGATACTGTCAGAGGATGACAACCACAATACACTTCACTATCTCAAACACAAACACCACTTACACCATGAGTTCATATAATTAAGCTATCATAATTGCTTAATACAATCAAAATGAACCAAAATGAAGTGTTTGTATTCATGTCTTTTCTTTGTCACCTTGTATCATCAATAACAAACTCATACAATCATGTCACTTACATGCCTTGAATTACAAGCAACCTTCTTGGCATAAATGACAAACATACCAAAGTCAACAATTTTATGATGAATTGTGTTAATTATAATGGGTAAGTATTTTGCAAAGAAACTAATAAGAAATGCAACAAAAAGGAAGATCAACCTGCAACCATGAGAGTCGATACTTGTAGTTGAAGGATTTCAAGTCCACAACAATAAGAATGGGCATTTGTAGTTGAGGTAGTGACATCCAAAGGAACCAAAGCATTTGAGCTATACTTTTGCTACTAGTAAATGAACTTTTTCCATAAAGAATGAGAACTCTTTGATATCAAATAATGACAATAACCTTTTGTTGCACAATTCTACCATTTGTTTATGTACATGCCTACAAAGGCTGATTTCTTCATTTGAGTTAGGAGAATTACATACGGATTTTATTTATAAAATTTCTATTTCATGTCCTCTTGAAGAATAATCATCTTCCTACTTTACAAGAATGCTTCAACATGTGTAATTATGAGTCCAAGATGTTTAGAGTTAGTTTATGTAGCGTCGTAAATTGTACGCACTCGCTAGGGTGGTACAATTTCACACCTAGTTTAGCACCCGCCTTAGTGCATTCTGCATTCTACATTGCATTTCTCCTTAAGCACTTAATTAATCAAATTAATTAGGTCTAAGGTCCTATTTCATCATCACAAAGTTGGGCCCTTTCACTAAAGCGCGCCCTTCGCATTTTATTCCTCTAATACATCACTCAACCAAAAACCCTAATTAAGTCCTATTTCGAACTTGGGGGCTTGGTTTCGGGGTCAAAACATCTCGAAATCACCTGTAACTTCGAGATTCTCTCTAAAATCATCATATCCGACGGCCCTGAAAATTTGGTGAAAAGTTGTCGGGACCGTGGCGCCCGGTGCACATGGTCCCGGACATTTTTCCCGAAATTTTAGGAGCACGATCCAATCATAAAATAAAGCTTAACCCCAAGAAATTGGCGGGATATTCAATCTCTAGGTCGGCCAAAATACGAATTTACGACCTAGGGTTTCATACATAAGAGCTCTCTTTCTTCATTTGGAAGGATCGGATTTTTGTTTCCAGGAACTTCATATGCAGCAAAAGAGCAGATCTTTGAGGACTTCAACAACATTCAACATCTTTTTATCAAGCATCTATCAAATTCATTCATCCACTTAGGGCTTGGAAGACATTGAAGAACAATAGGAGATTACCGACTGAAGATTGGCTTGTACTCCTCCCTTGAGGGTTGGGTATGATTTCGTATTGTTTTCATGTCTTTACATAAGCTTTGATACATCATTTATTCATGCTTTAGATCACATTGCATCTTGATTTAGAGCATTTACATTATCATTTGCAAGCAATTAGGGTTTACTTTCTAGGTTGCTCTAGTTTGCTTTCTTGCATTTTGGACCTTGCACACACACTAGGTCTGCACACACAATACATTTTACAAAACAACTTGGCTATTCATGGAGGTGGAAATCACCGAAGCGGGGGTTTGAATAAGGCAAAACCCTATATAGCCGCCCCTCCCCCTTTTTCAGATATTATTGCAGGTTTCGGGATTCGGACGACGCCGAGGGATATAGATCCGGAGAGAGAAAGTTGGAACAGCACTCTGTGTGAAATTGCAGAGCAGGAGACTGGGACAGGGGCGCTGGGTGCCCTGGTCCTGCCAGGACAGGGGCACTGGGCGCCCTGGTCCCTGGGACAGAGGCGCTGGGTGCCCTGGTCCTCCGGACAGACAGTTTGCAGACAGTTTCCAGACAGTGTTTCAGAGTGCAGAACAGTGGTTTCCGGTGCAGTTTTCAGGACAGTGGCGCCCGCGCCCCCGTCCCGAACATTTTCAGTCCGATTTTGACTCTGGGTACATATCTGCATTCTTATTTCATCCTTGTACTTACAGCTGTTCATTGTTTAATCTCAATTCTGCAATCTTGTTATTAGTTCATACTTGCATTTTTAGATTAGGGTTTGAACTTGCATTACTTGATCTTACAATTTCAACAAGGGAATAGGAATCCTAATAGATATCCCGTGGCTCTCTCTTTCACCAAAAGAAGTAGCCAATTGTGCGATATCTCTAGGCTCTTTCATATTCCGTAATGTGTGTCAAAGAGTAGGATTAGGGTATGTTGACCTAGTCTCGCTTTTTTCCCTACACAGTTTATATGTTACACATTTTGTAAACAAAATATAATGTAAATTTTCAACATTTATATTTTTCTTTCAAGCAAGTAATAGAAGCAACAAGCCTTATATCAAATTTTATTGAGTTAATTGTGAATTAGGAGTTGATTGATTGATAGTTCATTTGATTGAGAGAGTGCAACCACCCCAAGAAAAGGCCCACTTGAAGTACATTGCCACTCTACTCTTCTAAGTTAGTAATTAGTTATGCATTAAATGATTAATTAGTTATTTAATCATTCATGTAGTAGTCACTAATTAGTGTCAATCATATAACGTGTTATAGATGAATCTATAGTAATAACCCATATCCATAGGTTTGTAGAATCATTATCTAATAATTATTTAGTTTTTCCTTAGTTTCTTTTCAATTTAGTAATTTAATTACAGTACTCATCTTCCTCAAAATCCCATAACTCCTTATTTTTACATTGTACTAGTGTCATCTAAAAAAAAATGTCCCTAGTTCATATTTAAATATAATCTCATATGAATGATGATTACTTGATAAGGGGTTATCCAATCCATCAAGTAGAAGTGCATGAAATAGTTGCTCTGTATTATTAGATGTTAGGAGAATGCATAGATTTTTGGTGATGTTGTTGAGGATGGTGTCAAGCTATGAGAGTATATGGGTTTTTAAAATTTAGTTCTTATTTTCTTAGGCATAACAGCTTTCATTTTCAACACTTAGGATTATTAGACATAACATAAAATATATTTTTTTTGCTAGCAATATGCATGTAAGGTGAGAAGTGGTACAAAAGTATTGTATACAAAGAATAAGAGATCCTCCAAGGAGATATCTTCAAATTAATACCTATCATGAAGACATATATCTATAGCAGTTGCAAAAATAGGAGTAGATCAAGCAAGTGGACCTTTAACTCTTGAGGTACAACAACCTAAAGCCAATCCACAAGTAACTTCAAGGTATGAATCAACAATTCACCACTTGAGGCTACTCCATTAACCCCTTATCTCAATGTCCAAATTAAAATGGGGGATCTAAGAGGAGGGAAATAGACTCCTGAAACTACCACTTTTGAATTCCCCATTTTTAATTAGGAAGAGAATGTCTCCATGAAAAATGCACCTCCCTCTATGGCCTTATGACAAAGATTCCCAATATGTTCCTATTTGAATTTGATGTTCTCTATAGGATTTAAGATTACACCAAATTATTTCCAACCACACTCAAGGACTCTTCTCTAAGATAGTTTATGGGATGAAAGAATTAAATGCAATAAATTACTAGAATACCATGAAGGATAAATTCAAAAATAAATACAAGAATTGACTGCACATGAGGATATAAGAGAGGGGTTGACATTTTTAGAATGACTTAGAAAGAAGTTGAGCCACTAGAAGATTATGTTGAATGACTCATGTTCTACCTATAGAAGTCCCAAATTTAATAAGGATTTCTCAAATGCCTTAGACTT
Organism: Cryptomeria japonica; assembly: GCF_030272615.1. Taxonomy (NCBI): domain Eukaryota; kingdom Viridiplantae; phylum Streptophyta; class Pinopsida; order Cupressales; family Cupressaceae; genus Cryptomeria; species Cryptomeria japonica. Next base: position 280,642,656 of record NC_081407.1, on the reverse strand, counting down.
AATCAAAGGAGTTGACATAACGAAAATCACATGGGAAGATATCTATCAAATTATTCATGATCTAAAATGAATAATACATGCAACTTGTGAGAAATGACTATCGAAATAGTTGTGGGTGTCTCATGAATGAAGCTTAGAAACGTATTAAAAAATATGAAGTAAGATATAATCAACCACATGGAAAGTCAATTGGATACTTTCGAGAAATGACTATCGAAATAGTTGTGGGTGTCTCATGAATGGAGCTTAGAAACGTATTAAAAAATATGAAGTAAGACATAATCAACCACATGGAAAGTCAATTGGATACTTTCCATTCTTGAAAAAAGAAGAAGAAGAAGAAGAAGAATTACATTGATCCTACTCCACCTAGAACCATAGAATTACATTGCCATCATGTTCTCAATCCCAAAAATAATCATATTCAATACCCAACCTATGCAATTGATATAAGCAAGGTGCATCTTTGCTCAAGAAAAATACTTGCCACTCCTACATCTCCCCTAACCATAGAAAGTATTTATGAGGAATATTATAATAATGCTTTAAATATAAGCCAAGCTATATTTATCAAAATATTGAGCAAGGGGAAGCCATCACTAAGGATCCCTATTTCCCAAAAATATTGAATGCCATTCTATGAGCCCAACCCTAAGTTTGATTTGTTGAGACAATTAAAATAAAATCCATATAAAAATTCCCCTATGTTTGAATCCATAAGTGTTGGACATATGTTGTCATTGTGTCAAAATTAAGTTGTCTCTAAGGGAGATTGTTGGACAAATGTATTACATGGAGTATCAGACATGCTGCTTACTCCTATTGCATCTAGAAGTTTGGAGAATTTATGTTACTTTTCATGTCATGTCAAAGCATTTTGAGTTGTGGTGGTCTCATTGATTGATATGACTATGAAATTGGTTGAGAAATTTTTATAATATGATGGTGTAAATATTCAAGTAGATGGCAGTGTTGTGGAAGTCTATTTCAAAAAGTTGGATGTTGTTAACTAGTTAGTATGCTTTCTACAGTAAATTGCAAAGGTTCGCATTTGCTAATGCTTAGGATTTATGACTCATAGTTTGAATATAGAGTATGCCTACACATGTTCTATCAATATCTATCATTTTCAAAAAATTTGTGTAACGAAACATAATGTTTGTTTTACTAGTTTGGCTACTATATTCCTAATAGACCTTGTTCATATTCTAAAGTGATGCAGTAGATATTTTGTGTGTGCACTACCAAAAATTAATGGTGGGTGTTCCTAAAGACCACATTTCTCCTCAATAGTATCCACGTGATGTGTTTTTGTGTGTGGAACCATGTGTGATCTTTTTGGGCCAAACCTATTACACGTTTGATGTGGCCAACTTGCAAATGAACTGTAGCATGTGTGACCGCTAAAGACTACATGTGGACAACCTTTGGGACTATATTGGTGTAAATTTGGAATTAGGGTTTCACCAAATTAAGATAATAAAACCACTAAATAGCCAGATTAACCATACATTGAAAGAAGGGGGTAAATCCAATAGATCTAGCCACAATTTAATTAGAAAAAGGGCTGATAATATTGATCAAATTTTCCAATTTTGTGGGGTGTGATTCTCCTTCTTTTTTAGTTGAATTTGGAATGTAATTGTGAAATTAGGGTAAAATGAGGGATAATTGAGGTAATCTAACAAAAACAATAAGCTACATATGTCCCATGAAGCCACCAACTGAGATTTGGACAAAATAAGATGTTGAGAACTTGTCCTCAAAAGTTCGGCTTGATTTTTTTGGGACTAGGTAGCACATATTCACCTTGGTCCTTCGAATTTTCCATTGTCGAAATTTGAACCTATTTGTCCTTGTCGACACTATCGAAATTATTGAGTACATATCTACACTTATTTCTTGCACACATAAGGAATGGTAAAGATGTTGGGGATAGGGGATTGCCTTAGTCAAACCTCAGTTTTGGAATTAACCATGAATTAAATAATGTAAATACTGAAATAAATGTTAGGGAGATATACCTTAGATCTGTAATTGTTGATGATGATGCAATTCTCTTTGAAAGTAATCACAAATGTTGATTGTAATGGCATGATAAACACATGGACATGAAAAATCCTAATCACACACACACACATGCTTGCATGAAGATTGATGTAACTTTTCTTCACAATGCTTGAATGATAAATATGCAGCCTTGAATCTCTAAAGATGCTTGATGATGAATACTTCATAGATGCACAAATGTTATGATTGATGTTCTTGGTTCTAAAATGAATTGATAAGATGTCTTTTATAAAAGAGTTCCCTAGGTAAAATACTAATTAGGGTGACCTTCAATGATCATGTATAGCCCTGAGAATCAAATGCTATGGGGGAGATATAGCACCTACCCCATTTCAAATTAAGGCCCCTTTGAGACAGACTAGGGCATTTTGGGGAGCCCTGGTCCAGACCAAGGAATCCCACACCCTGGTCCTTCTACAAATAAGACCAAAATAAATAGCCCAGGGGAGGGTATCCCATAATAGGACCCACCAAAGGGTGTACATGACATCAAAGTTGGAGAATTGGGTCAAAACGAACCTAGAGAGGGGATGGGGATAGGACATGTAAAAGTAGGAACACAAACATGAGGTGTAAATTGGACAATTTACAATTTACGATACTGTAGAGACCAACTTAAGCTACCTTTTGAAGTGTGTAGTGTGTTCCCTTGTATTTATTTGTGTATGGGTTGACTCGACCTGCCCTACTACACATTTGGCAAAGAAAATTTGTATGGTTGTCTTTTCAATGATCAATTATGTACTTGGTCGACTTGTAATTATGACGCATATACATGAGTGTCCTAGATTCATTCCAAGGTGTGTGTTATTTATGATGACTATGTATTTCTAAGGATATAAGCTCATGTCATGTGAATAGGAGAATGAGACAAAATGTAGTTTCCTGATCTATGTGTATCATTATCAAAATATCATAAACTTCAAAGGAGAGTCTATGAAGGCTAATTTGAATAGAGACAAGTTGTGTGTTGAAGGTCCTAAAACCATATTATTCATATTGTTGAGATTGAGATCCTGGATATCTAATTCTTTCTCAGAATTAGGCATATGAGATTTGTGTCTCTGGTAGGTTTGTGCACACAATAGTTTAAGGGGAGTGGTGTCTCTGATAGGCTGGAACCTACTAAATCTACATAAGTGGTTCATTATTTTGTGAGGCTGGATTTGGGTAGTAGATCCAAGCAAATATTATAACTATGGTTTTCCCCATCTTGGGTTTCCTCATATACCTGGTGTTCATTGTGTGAATGTGTATTGATTTATTTTCTTTATATTGTTGCATCATTAAGGAAATTAGGTTAAGAATATTTAGTGATTCCTATTTATTGATTAGAGAAGTTATCTATGGTAAATAGTATTTGACATAGAGTAAAAATTGGATATACTATTGCACCCACCTCTTAGTATATTGTGTGCTCTTTAATTGGTATCAAAGTGAGGTTCCTTGGATAAAGCTTAACAACTTGAGGGTGACCTAAGATGGCACACTCAATTTATCATGAAGGCTTGTCTTCAAATCATGCACCTTTGTTTGATGGATCCAAATATGCTCTTTGAAGTGGAAGGATGGAGTCCTACTTGATGGCTCTAGGTTTTGAGGTTTGGCAATTTCTTATAAATGGTTATGATTTTCTTGAGAATCCCCCAAGGGATTAGGCTAGTAATAAAGCTTGTGAGAGTAATGTTAGGGATGGGAGTGTTAGTAGTTGTGGTTTGAATAACTCAAAATATGTGAAATTAATGCATTGCAAAATAGCTAATGATGTATGGGTCAAGTTGCATACAATCTATGAGGGAGATGAAAATATCAAGGAAACAAAAATTCAGACTTACTGATATCAGTTTAAAGGTCTGAGGATAAAGGAGGATGAACTTTTTTTTTGCATTTCTACTCTAGGTGGATGAGATAGTTTGTTTTATCAAAGGACTTGGCAAAGATTTAAAAGAACCAGTTATAGTGAAGAAGATACTTATATCCCTATCAACAAGATTTGATCCTAAGGTGGTTGCAATTGAAGAAGCTAAAGAGTTGAACAAGTTAACTTTGGATGAGTTACGTTGATCATTGACTGCTTTTGAGATGATATTTGACAATGAAATATCCATAAGAAATGAAGCTACTTCAAGGTGTCCAAGAAGGAAGATGAGTCAAATTCTAATGATGAATCATGTCTAGAAGAAGAAAAAAAATTAGAATACTGCAAAGAGTTTTGGGTAAGTACAAAGGTAAATTACCTTTCATTAATTTTTTTAATTATGGAGAGATAGGATATATTATGGCCGTGTTCCCCTATAAGGATTGTAACAATGAAGGTCAAAAGTATTTCAACAAGAAGAAGAAGTTTAGCAAAAATTAGAATAGTTTCTTTGTGAATGAAGATAGTGGATCATCTAATGAAGAAGAAGATCAAAACACTATTGGGAATTATGGTGAGAAAGCTCTATTCATGGACTTATAAACTCTGGATAGCTATACCAGAATGAGATGAAATGATGATGATAATGATGACGATAAATATAATCTAGTAAAAAATCGCCTCCCATCGAGATAAAAGGACTAAAGAAGATGATAGTTGAAGAAGTGAAGAACTTTGATAAGTTAACTCCAAAACTTGAAAGAGAAGAGAGTAAAATTATTGAGATGAAATTTGAAATAGAAGAGGAAATGAGGATTGAAGAAGTTTTGACAGAGAGACTGTAGAACAAAGATAAGGACTGTGAAAAACTAAAAAGCAAAGATTGGTGCATTAAGAAAAAATACTAACAAAGCAAATAATTAGCCAAAGATGAAGTCTGAAAAGAGTACAAAGATGTTGGATCAAATTATTGGAAGGAAAAGATCACCACATATCAAAACCGACATTGGTTTCACTAAAGAACATAAGGAAAAGAATATAGAGCAATCCTTGAAGACATAACTAGTGAATCTGAAGAAGATGTTTGATTTAATTAAATACAATGAAGCAAGCTCAAATATAACATTTTATGTTTTCATTCATGAGCCCATTGAGATGTGCAAGCTCAAAGATTATGTTTTATGTTTTCATTCATGAGCCCATTGAGATGTGGAGATGATAAGGCATTTGATAAGCTTGAATTGTTGCATAGGCTTATAGAGTACAAAAATGAATTAATGGTAACAAACCTATTTTTCTTTCATTAAGGTAAGTAGGAAGCTGTAGGGTGTCTATAATGGGTGTTGGAATTCATTTTTAATAGTATGATGACTTGAACTATTGTAAGTTTCACAAAAAGCAACATTACAATTCTATCTACATCATTTTTAGTCAAATGCAACATTTGTTGGCATATGTGTAGAGTATGTTGACATGATGATAATGTGTTGTCATTGATGTTAATATGTCGAAGAGTGAACCGGTATGCTATTGAGAACCGGTATATGTGAAACAGTGAACCGGTATGTTTGTTCAAATGAACCGGTATATTGAAAGGTGAACCAGTATATGGAATGTTTTCTATCAAGGTTTAATATGGTATGACTACCGGTTGGTAGTCTCGGCTTCAGGGTTTCCGGTTGAAGTGTTTCGAGCCTGTGTGATTCAACCAATGGCATTGTGTGATGAGTTAGCAGTGTAATGGAGATCAAATCATGTTGCCACGTCAACCTCGTGCACGTGAAGGATCTTGCATGAAGGAGATCGATCCTATCTACCTCGGGAATGTGCGAAGTCTCTGCAAATGGTGGAGAACGCGTGATGGGTTATCACCTCCAAGAAGCGGTGAAGAACGAATGATGGAGAATGTCTTGAGATCTATTCAAGACCGTTGTATGCAAATGCAAAGTGTTCAATGGTCAAGATTGAACCGACTGAATTGCTCAACCTAAATGTTTAGGGTTTAGGGTTTATGTTACCGACCTATCGGTTTCCTATAAGGTCGATGTTGTGTTTCATGTTGAAGTTGTTGGCAAATGTTGTGTGTGTATCTAAGAGAAGAGATACATGATTCTTGCCAGACCAAATAAGAGAATTGATACCTACAAAGTGTGTGTGCTGAAGGAAGGAACTAAACCAAATCTGCATTGGAATTGAGTGCTATTATAAGATCATTGTAATACCTGTTGATCTCTAATCACTTCAACAGTTGGAAAATCCCTTAATAGGGTAGCTTTAACTAGCTTGCTATAAATCCTTTAACAGAGTGACTCAAAGCCATTGAGTTCATAAAATCCTCTAACAAGGTAACCCTTAACAAGGTTTAACCCTTAACCAGGTATTCTAGCCATCCCTTAATCGAGTGATCCCTAACAGGATCGGTTCCTTACATAACCTATTGTAATAGTCTTTAATTGGACTAAGCTCCTAACAGAGCGGACTTCTAAAGAGTTCAAAAATAGCTTGTGGGTATTCATCCCCAATGTGGTTTTTCCCAGTTGGGTTTCCATGTGAAAAATATGTGTGTCATGTGTGATGCCTCTTTCATGTGATGTTTTGTTGTTTCCTATTTAGTGGCGAATCATGTTGATCTAGCAAATTATTGTATCTCAGAATGATAGAATATCTGTTTATGCATAAGGATAAAGTGGAAATGAGGAAGTAGGTTGTATGGAAAGCTAAGTGTTGCCGGTTTATGTCTTTCACCGTCTCATTATGTTTAACCGGTAGTAATCTAGTTTAGACCAGTATTAGTGATTGTCTGTCAAGTGCACTGTTTGCAGTCAAACCAGTTCAGGAAAATTTTTTGTGTCTGTACTGATTCACCCCCCCTCTCAGTACTGGTTTGGTACTCACTGTTCATCATTGAGTTATCAACATTTGTAATTATATAGTGTTAGTTTGAACATTATTTTGAAGAGATTGATCAACTTAATAGTCTTTATTAATAGCATATTGTGTCAAGATAGAATTTGGAAATATGTTTGTGATGGAAAATTTAATTTGGTCAAAATATCATGATAGTACAATTGATAAAAATGAGTAGATCATTTTTCTATTGTAAGACACTTTGGCTCATAGATTGAAATGGTAGTGATCATTTATTTGCTAAGAATATACATGTTTCTTTCATATATAAACACTGTGGTGAATTAAGTTTTTAATTTTGTTGATTGTTGGTAAGGAAACATGTGGGCTTATGTGGGATTTTGATAAATATGGACAATATATTCATCTCTTCCCTTTTTAGCACAAATTTGAATCAAAGAATAAATAATGATCACGAGTCCAATCAAATGATGCCATATTTTTTTCTTAATAATTAAAATTTATTATCCAAGCTAAAGTGTTTTGATTTTTCATATATGTTGAACATTATTTCATTTCTAATTTTTCATCAGTGGAAACAAATATAAAAGTGTAGATCTATATGTTTTAATTTAATGCTAGTGAACTTTTGAAAATGTAAACTAAAATATTGGCAAAAGTTGTTTAAACATCTACTATTTAATTGCATGAGAGATACTTTGATGTCACATGTGATAAGATACAATAATAAAATTTTATATAAAATATTTTCTTACTATAATCTATATTTTAAGTATACTTACTTAATAATTTCTCTCATATATTGAGGTATAGTTTGCATCCTTGATTATATAAGGAGATTAATTTATAAATTCCTCTACCTTGATAAACTTGGGTCATCTGAAAGAAAATAATGACCTATTTTGAATAGTTGACCTCCCACCAACAAGTCACTCAATGTAATTTGATCTATCTACTAATAAAACCCATCTATCCTATATTACTTTGACTCAAATTTTTTTAATTAAATAAAATTTTAATCATTGAATTTAGGAGAGGAAAATCTATAGTTATGTCAAGGTTGTAAGATGGTATTATAGATATTTCAAATCCTACGATAGATTTTTTTTTTAAATCACAATAAATAATCACTTATATGTAATGAATACCTTATATACATTCATAATTAGAAAAAGAGTTATTTTCATTGAACCACTACTCAAAATATAGTAAAGTAAAAATGAACTCAAAATTTTATTTTAGATTAACATAAATCTATACAATTGAATCCCAAAAATTATTGGTATACAAGATTTTAAAAAAAATTGTATCTCTAAATAGATTCTATAACAAGATTGTATGCTCTTCTCAATTTGGCAAGAAAAATAAGACATATGCTCTTTATATTAGATTACATGGATATATGTTGATAAAAGAGAAAAATGTTTAATTCATAGACAAAAGCTTGTAATGCCTCACAAGACATTCAACAAATAATCAAGGATAGTTTTGAGGAGTAGCATAGTACAATCTTCATCTAGTTCTAAGAAAGAATGATATCATAAATCATCCAATCTTGTTAGTACCTTCTACCTCATATAGAAACACAAGTTTTACACTTAAGCTCTATTCAAAAACCAAATAAATTTGTTTTGTTTTTTTGTTTCAAGGCAAGATTGAAACTATGTACTAAACAAAAAGATTTGAGAACTTGAAGCATATTTATCCATCAACTACTTCACTAATTCTAAGAAGGTATCCTTTATTGTGTTCAAGATGTCCAAATTAGTTTTGCATTGGTGGTAGTTCTATAAACCCAATGTGGGAACCAATTCAAACCTCTAAATAGATGGGAGAAGTTTTTCATCATTGTATGTGGAGTATTGCAATATTAGTACTTGTAGCATCCTAAATTATACTACCTATAATTTTGTCCTCACTTAGGCCTCACTTTGGCATTCCATCCTCAAACGCCTAATTATGACATTAATTCTACTCACATCATTCATTTACCTCACATTTTCATCAATTTTCCAACTTAGCCCTCAGTTTGGAAGTCCTAATTTGCAATACCATAACGTACCATGCTCTAGTCCCAAATCATGACTAGGATGTACCACACCCTGATCTTAAATCAGGACCAAGGCATATATGCTCTAGGCCTCCTATTTAGGTCCCAAATTGGCCCCCTCTAACGATCACCTTTGATGATCAGAAAATATAGCCCCATGTCAGCTTGTTGCAAAAATTCAATCGGATTTTCAACAAACAAGTATAAAAGGAGGTCTACCAAGGCTCTCATTTTAAACCTAATCTAGAAAACTCAAGATATCAATTACACTCTAGTGAATTCAAGTGAGCAAGCAATCAGTCTTCTATCAAGCATTGGAGAAGAAGTGAAGTCAAGATTCGAACATTGGAGATGACATCCATGTTCTACTTTTTATAAAGATAACCTATATGAAACCCTAATTCCCTTGTAAAGTTAAACAAAAATTCATTAAGGTATATCATTTGTGTTTCATCCATTTTCATCCTTTCCTTCAAAAGGAAAGTATTTTAGTACAATCTTTCATTTACATTTTCAATTCCATTTCATGGAAAATTTCAAATTGGGATTTGACCTAAGGCAAAACCTTATTTCCAATAATTTACCCCTTATTTCTATGTGTAGAAATAGGTATAGAGTTGCGTTTAGAAGGATTGATAGAATTCATAGAGACAAACAGGTTCAACTTTCAACGATGAGAAATTCAGAGGACCATGGCAAATTGATACTACTTGGTCTCGAAAAATCAACCTAAAATTCTGGGAACAGATTCCAAACATATTCTTCAACTCAGATCAAGGTTGCTAGCTCTGTACGACATCTGTAGCTCATTATTTCTGACAAATTGCTTCAATAATTCACCATCTTGCTCTAATCTTCAACAATTCAATTCAATTCAATTTTAGGAGGAGAAATCCCTATCCAAGGACCCTAGAATTTGATTAGAATCTTGGTCTTTCAAGGCTAGATCTATTAGATTCCTCTCCTCCCTAATGTAATTAGTTAATTAGGTCATTTAGTGGTTTTATTATCTTAATTTAACCCTAACCCTAATTTTCCACCATTAAATTTTGGTGAACCCAACTTCTTGCACCTTAATTTCTAATTTGTGATCTCAGATCTGATTGTTTATGCATTTTCAAATTCAAATTTGCATTCATAGATCTCATTTTCAATTGAATTACATAAATTTAGAGGTTAAATTCACAAAAACCCTAATTTGTAATTCTAAATTTAAACTTGTGGGTTACATAATAATGATTCATTGTCTTAGATCTGATTGTTTATGCATGTTAAAATTCAAATTTGTACTCATAGATCTCATTTTCAATTGAATTATATAAATTTAGAGGTTAAATTCACAAAAACCCTAACTTATAATTCTAAAATTAACTTGTGGGTTGCATAATTTATCAAGTTTATTTTCAGATCTAATCTTTATCACATGTTAAGCTATGATTTAGAGGAATTTATCATTCAAAATAACAATTCAAATTGCTTATTTAATTGGTTAATCAATCATTTTTTTTTAAAATGCACTGTTTAATAACAATTTTCAATTTGTGCATTCAAATTTCCCTCCTTTGTGTATGAGTTTTGTTACCATTTGTCCTACCTACAATATTCTCGTGAGAAGAAGTTATATAATTAAAGCTTCCCAAGGTTTAATTACTAAGGATATGGAGGCTAATTTGAATTTTTATTTCATGAGAATGTTGGTGCTTCCTCCAACCCAACAAATGATATCATTTATCCCCCATTCTCTTCATAATTCTCATGATGAGGATGAATCGCTAACTAGGGTTACCATTAACCAATTGGAGAAGATTGACAATGAATTAGTCAATAATACTCAAAAAGTGAGGCAATCCCATTGATTGAAGGATTAAAAAGAATGATGCATAATGATAAAATTGGTGTTGATCTATTGTGTGCCCTTGCTCATATTCTTGACACGAATATCATGCCAATCAAAAGTTGTGCCAAAGTCCTTGGTTACTCTCAACTCACTAGTCAAGTCAATCATTCCATTCCTATGCCTAGTATGCCTACATTTACATCTTATATCAGGACTACTTCCACACAAATTGTTAATCTTACACATGTTAGTCATGGGGGCAATCTTGGTAATCAATACTCTTACATACCTCCTTTTGTGAGTCTTCCATTTGTATCCTAATCATCTCCCATACCCACATATCATAGTGTTCCACCTCTTTATTCTCAACCTCCACCTACGTACAACAATGTTACTCTTCTATCACAATCCAATATGTCTAATTTCAATCCATCCACCAAAGAAACTATTAACCTTGCCCAAACTGTTACATCCCTATAACAACAATCAGCTTTCATTACTCAATCCAAGTTTAATATGCCCACATTTGATGTAGCGAGCCCATTGTCTGATGAAATTGTCCGAGTTGTCCCTCTTAAGCATATGGAAGTCCCTCAATTGGAATTATACAATGGGAAAGGTGGCCCCTTGACTCATGTGAAAACATTTTAAATTGTGTAGTGATTTTTCTCATGACCAAAGACTTATGGCTGAATTGTTTACTCGAACCTTCAGTGATAAAGCACTAAAGCTTTGCAATGGTTTTGTTCTTTGTCTCCTTATTCTATTACATCATTTCAATAATTAGCTAATGCTTTCATTCAAAAATTTCATAATAATATTGGTCCTAAGATTGCTTTGACTGATTTGATTCATTGTAAGCAAGTAGTTAAAGAAAAAGTGACTAATTTTATTCGTAGATATAAGCATTTGTATTCTCAAATTCCTTATCCTATGCCTGATCATGATGTTCCAATAATTTTTATTCCTAATTTACAAAAAGACATTAGGGATAAGCTTCTATTTTTTGAGTTTACTTCCTTTACACAATTATGTGCAATACTTCAAAATTATCAGCTTCAAGTGAGTCGATTTGAATCATTTCCTTCAATGGTTCCGATTGATAATAATGAGAGTTCTAAACAATATTTTGCAAAGTTTAAACCAAACAAAGGATATCTAAATGACAACATCAATACTAAAGTGGCAGCCACGACATCAAGTGTGGCCCATTTATCAAAATACTTTAGAAAATTATTCACTCCTCTTTCTAAGTTTTTGCATAGTATAATGTCGAGGTTGATAAATACGAATGTGTTGAAACTTACTCCCATCAAGCCAATTGATACCTCCAAACCTTTGCCATCCTATCATGATCCCAAAGCCTTTTTCCAATATCATCATCAACCCAACCATGATACCGAGAAATGTTATATATTGAGGAGTAAGAATCAAGATTTCACTTATAATAATACCATATTTGTAGCTGGTGTAATTGGAAAAGGAAACAAATTTGTAGCTCCTAATCAAAATCTCCAAATCTTCACCAATCATTTGCCTTCCCACTTTACTAATGTTGTTGACCCTTAGTATCTTGTCTTTTCTCCCAATGACCTTGGTATTGAGTCTAATAATGTTGTGAATCTTGTTGATGATCGTATACCTCCTAAGAACCCATGCATTACCTTTGATCCTAGTAAGGCTATTGTTGCACCTAATGACCCATTGTATATCACTGTGAATATCAAAGACAAATTCTCAAGAGGAGTGCTCATTGATCTAGTGTGTATGGTGAATGTGATCACTAAAAAAACATTTTACAATTGTATTAAGTAACATATGACAAATCTAATGTTACGGTCAACATGTATGATGGTTTCTCTTGCCCTACTATTGGTTCTATTACTCTCCCCATTGAGGTCGGTACTAAGTGTTTAGATGTGACTTTTACTATCATTTCTAGATCATATCAATTTTGTGTGAAGTTGGGACATCCTTGGCTCTCTTCCATGAAAGCTATCCCTTCTACCTATTGGTTCCCAAATCAACAGATTCCCAAGCCCTAAATATTTAGCCAACCTTATCAACAAACTCAATATTATATTTGGCCAATGAACAAGATTCAATCACAAAACTTAAATCTCCTACACTTTTGGCTCTGTGAGACCAAGGCAGGTGTACCTAAGTAATGCCTAAATAACTTATAGCTTCCAACATTCATGGCATCACATGTTACAACAAATATCCCAATATGAATATGCCAAGGAAAGTGTATAAAGCTTAGATTTGGCTACAATCTTGGCTTTTCAACTATCACTCAACACTTGGGATGGATTTATACACTAAGCCTACACCTAAAAATAGAAAATAAAAGAGATTTCATGAGATAAAGTTGATTATGAAAACTGGACACAAGCACCATGACCAATGTCTTTATCAGTGTAGCAGAGTTAACTTACAACATATAACATTAAACCCAAATGGATAAACATCTAACCCACATGCACATATCATTATCTCTTTGTCCTATTGAAAGCACTTAATCTCTTCCTTGAAGAGAAGCAAAAAATAAGACAAACACCATACAAATAGAAAATTAAAGATATTTTATGAGATAAAGTTGATTTTGAAAACTAGACACAAGCACCATGACCAGTGTCTTTATCAGTGTAGTAGAGTTAACTTACAACATATAACATTAAACCCAAATGGATAAACATCTAACTAGTGAGCTTAATATACTAATATATTACAGATCAATATTCTCGTTTTTGGTTATATTACAACCATTCTTGAATACCCCACATACACATATCATTATCTCTTTGTCTTATTGAAAGCACTTAATCTCTTCCTTGAAGAGAAGCAAAAAATAAGACAAACACCATAACTTGTTGGGACAAAACAATAGATCCTTGATCATTCATTTCATGAAATAATGTCCATACATGAAGGAGACAGTTGCAACAAAACAAAACACTTAACATTCTTGGTGTTCTAATTAGAAAGCTATTTGAAAGTAGTAATGACTACAAGCTGAAAATAACTCTAACTTACTCCTAGCTAGGACTATACATGGAAGCCTTGCTTCCAGAATTTCAAAAATTACATTTTTAGAATCTCTCAACTGAGGAGAAAAAGAGAACTATATACAAAGAAGAAAACCTTAAAATGAATCCCTAGAAGATTCCAGAAAGTAACACATGTCTTCTTCTTATTGAATTTTCTAAATTTTAAAATCTGCACTCTTCCCCTCAAATCTGCCTTTGATCTTGTTGAAGATGCCAATAAAAACTGGAAATAACCCAATAGTCACTTATCATAGTCATATTCTTCCCTTTGACCAAAATTTTTCATTTTTAGTTCACTACCTATCTTTGCCAGAAGCTCACATTTTCTCTTTGGTCTAAAATATAAAATTTCCTTGTCTGTGTAACTGCACTTGTCTTGCCACTTTCTTGTTGAAGTTTATTTTTAATGACAATTACAGTTCAAGTGTGACTAGAATAGTTTTCCCAAACTGAGGATAATCATAACTTAAATGAAAATAATTGTTCTTCTTTTGGTATTCAACAAGTCACTTTTGTATGTATTTGCAACTACTTTATCGTCAGTTGCACTTTATCCTTTGACTTGGGTGAAAAATAATTTTGCACATCTATCAGTAAATTTATCTAGTGAAAAGGATTGTCCTGTCGCATTTTGCCTTGGGTAAGAGTGTTTCACCTTGGCACAAACAAATCTTATCATTGTATTATATTTTTGCTAAAGTATTATCCCCACAAGTGAAAAAGTAAACAATTGGTGTATTGTGCCCTTTCCTTCAAAATATTTTCACTCCCCTCAATGTTTGATGTGCTTCTTACATACACATGTATCAAGGCTTATTCTTCTAAAATATTCAAAATATCACTTACAAATCTTGACTCTAGCATTTCACCTTCACTAAATTTTGTTCCTTACATTTTCATGTATCTGTTCACCTGGAGAGTCATTTTTGCTTATGATGAAAATTACTCTGACTTCATCACTTCATCATTAATGATAAAACATGTCCCTTTTAAATTCCTTTCGGCCCTCATGCATTAAAATTGATAGGTATTAAATACTTTTTGAGCAACAATCAACCATGTTCCCAGGCAATGTGCTTTTGTTCAACATTTTCCATGATACTAATATAATCCATTGTGTAGTTGATGTCCTCCTTCTATTCACCCTTGTGTTAGTAATGACTTGAAACAAATAAATATCACAACATTTATTCAAAACCTATGCTGAAACTCCTGAATGTCATGGATGCCCTATTTTGACTCCACCATTTTTTGCTTGGTCTTAGCAAATCTCCCCTCTATGATCAAATAGACATCGAGCAAACATGCCTCCCTGCAAACATAGATTTGGTTGCATTCAAGAATGGATTAGGGTTTACACCCTAACTTCCCATGCAACCTCTCCATGTGCCCTAACATTTCTCTTTTCCTGTGCAATATTTTTGTTCACCCTTGCCCCCATGCGGGATGGCAGGGGTGCATTTATTTCTTTCCTTTTGTCCCCTACAACTGATTTTGGAGAATTTACTTTTTATTATGAGATGGCAAGGGAGAAAGAACTCCCTCCTCGCCAACTTACCCCACAACATTCTGATGTGCCTAGTTTGCATGTGTGGGGTGGCAGAAATCAATGACTGTACTTGTGCGTGCCCCCCATTTCTTATCCCACAGTTTTGTTTGGTTCATTTTTTCATGCGGGACATGAGAATGTGAGACCCTTGCAAAATTATTTTCTTGCGTGCTATAAATTTCCCATTTTGTGGGCCTACGAATTCCTCCAGCCTCATACTGCAAAGTGCTTTGATTTTCCACTTTATAAATTCCCCTCTTTAGCCTAACATGATAAATTACATTTTAAAATGTAATTGTCTATTTTTGTCGATATTGAAAGTTTTTTCTTTTATCATTATCACAGTGACTAAAAGAATTTCAACTTTGTTTTTCCATATGCATCATTGCAAAATTTCTTAGTTAGCCTCCTTATTTGAATCAATAAGATGATTCAAATAATTTCATTCTCTTTGATGAGTCAAACAAATTAGAAGCAATATTATTTAAATCAATTTGATTTAAATAACATTCACTTCATGAACTGGGCTTCAATTGATCTTATTGGGCCTAACAATTAGTCGAGCCCCTGGTGGGTCCGACTAAGAAACATTTCGTTTTCAGACAACTGAACTTCAGGAAATGCTCTAAAACATATATTGGATGTGATATGAACCTAATAGATTGAGGGATTGACGATTTAAATTGACATTTTCACACCTCTGGTTTTTGGTCGAAACAACCTGAGTAGCTTGTGGAATTGGCCTTAAAAACTGATCAAAAAACCTCATTGAGTCCTGAAAGCTGGCACACTTGAAAAAATTTCATATAGGGAATCCAAAACATCAAACAGATCCTCAGTATGATGCCTAAGGTCAAAGATATTATTTTGTGAAGTTGCCTACTTAGTTGTTTCCTGAAACCGCACTTTTCCAGCCACACCGAAACCCAGTCAAACACTGATTTGAAAAAATATTAAAACTCCATTTCACAGGTTGCCACTTGGCAAGATGGTACATCTAGATACCATGAGAATGTGCACAGGAGGGTTTGGCCTGATTTGATCGCATGTGTCAAATTTTAATGCTCAAAGTCACCCTCTCTAAAAAATCTGGAAATGTTGCTTGTGAAACCCTGAGAAAGTGCATCTTGAATAGGCTTTGAAAAAATACCAAACGAAGAGATGAGGGGTTACAAACTAGAAAAATGGTAGATAATTTTATAGACAATCATGAGGAACAACCACTTTTGCATGCAGGTCAGTAGGCTATCAAATATAAATTCAAATGTAGGGATACTTTCTGCAGATTGTGCACAGTCAAATTGCAAATCTGAACTTTTTGCAAATGGAATCAAGATAGAAAACTTGACAAATGGATTCATGGGGCTATGCCAACTGATATGGGGCTTCATAAAAATGCAGAGAATCATAGAAAAATGTTAGTTGGGCTTAATATTCAACTAGTGCAAAAATGCAACCTCAAAAATGGCCTACTCAAAAAGGTGCAACAACTGCATTTAGCAAACATATCTCTAGACCTTCAAACAAATTCATTATAAACATATCAAAACTGATCATGAAAGGCTAAAATCAAGTATTAGGCATCTTTGATAGGTTCTCAACACTTTCCCAAATGGGATTTGCATGAAAATTCATGGGTACAAAAATATAGGCTCTCAAAGTGAGCAACTTAGGCTTATTCAATAGGGTACTTTTTGAGTGCATGAACCAAAATTTTGAACTTGGGTCCTCAAAACTAGGCAAAATTTTTGAGGTCCCAACACTACCATTCATAAATGTTTTAAATTTCCTCATAATTGCATTATCATAATAATTAATCATAGCATGTAACAACCCATGGCGAAGCGTGGTAATTTCACCCCTCATTACTCTTAGCCTAAACAACTTGAGCTTCTAAATGATTCTCTTTTTCTATCTTATCAAAAGTGGAAAAATGAGATGATCATATCTTTGAGTAAACCTAGAGTTCTTAGACCTATTCCCCCTCCTCATGATGGACTTGGTATCCTTTCTACACCTTTTATTCCTCCTATATATGCCACAGTCCCGCCTCCTACGTCTTACCAAGGAAAAATCTTGCCATCTTCTATGTCTCAAACTAATGTGGTTTCCTTCATTCCTCCTCCTATAAAGGAGGAAAAAAATCCTATTTCCATTGATCCTAAACCTTCACAACCTTCAGATAAAATTAAAAGAAATGTGAGAGAACATCGACGAAGACGTCATGTGCTCATAAAATTTCTTTCCAAATAATTTACTCCCAAAAGACACCAAATGTTGATTTGATCCCATTTGTCTAGCCCTTTCCTAGCCTGATGTAGAGGGGATGCTCACTCCTACTGGGTTTGCTTATTCATGATGTCTCTTTAGGTTGTCTCTTGAACCATCCAATGGTTCCACTCTTTCCAACCTTCCAAACGTTGTAGGGTCCACCCTTACTGACCTTCCAAAAGTCCTTATACTAAGGTGACCTCCTCTGGTTTAGTGAGTGTCCAACACTCCTTATTAGAGACCTTCCTACTCAACACTTTAACCAAGAGCCAACCCTCTCTACCATAGGATCTTCATTACACATGACCAACACACTTAGGGATTATTTTCCTTAGTTGTCCAACCCTAAACCTTCATTTATGGAATTTGGTGTTTACCGGTTTCAAGATTTAGGACCAATTTTCTCTTTTAGGCCTACTAGGAGACCTAGTCCAATTAGCCCTATCGGTGAGGTATTTTACACTTATCTACCCGAAGTCCTAAACACCAATATGAACTCTTTATCTTTTTAGATACCCTTTTTGAATCTTCATACAATATCACAAAATTGGACATGGGTTTGGTCGCTAACCATCCTAACCCTTTTTAGGCCTAATTCCTCCTCTTAAGCCTACAAAATAGGGTTTTGTTCAAATGCCTTCACCAATCCAAATTCTCAAGGATTATGATGGTTGTTTCAGGTTTGTACACCCATGAGGATGTCCAACCCAACTTGGAACCAAATCCATCCAATGGATTTACCCATCTAGGGCCTGCTGTCCATAATCCCCATTGCTTGCCAACTCAACGTGCCTAAAAGAAAATCTAGAGTTTAGCCTCCCTTGTCTTAAAAATAAATTGAAAGCATACTTTACAAGGCCTCCTAGCATTCCACAAGGTTTCAGTATGGAGTTCCACCATGGAATGCTAGGTATGAGCCATAGAGTCTTCAAAACCCTTGTTTTAAGGTCTTTAGGACCTGCCTACAACAAAAATGACAAAAATTACAAACAATAACGCTTAAAAACCTCAAATCACCATGAAATGGAAGGTATATCTCTTCTCTAACAATTCATGCCTTGTTCCGAGCTTGGAAATCCGTACAGATCGTACAAAAATAGTTAAACTCAACTTCTACTCGTTGAAAACACAATTTTTTGAAAGGCTAAACTTGCTTTTCTTCATTCAAATCTTGAACCAACATTCTCATCAGTTGTCCCAAGCCTTATATTGGCCTTGGGTTGGTTACAAATGTCTTTAACTAAAAAAGACAACCAACTAGCCGTTGGTGTTTGGAAAATGCAAATGTTGCAAAGTTGCTATGAGCAACTTTTGCAACTTTTACATCTTTTACATAGTTGAGCAACTTTTGCCCAAATCAAATCTAGGTCACTTATAAAGGTTCAAATGATCTTAAAACCTCCTAAACTACATCAAACCATCCTATTCTAACACAATACCAACTTATTCTACCAAATGCTCTATCTGGCACCCTTAAGAGCTAATAGATCAACATTGGTCAAACAATAACTCCTAGGGTCCTTACATCATCTGAGCACTTAGTCAAAATCCTATTGACCTTATTACAAACCAAAATCACATGATTCCAAACTCCTAGAACCTACACAACAAAATTTCTCAAGTGCTTTTGCACCATGCTCCGAGGGTAAGAAGAACTCAAGTCTCTTGAATGGATAAAGCTTGGACAGTGGTACCATGTTGTATGATGTCTCTCTCTGACATCCATGTAGCTTCTGACTCTGGTAGCCCTACCCATTTGATCAAATAGTCTCTATAGACTCCTCTCCTAATCTTTTTCACAACCTTATAATCCAAAATGCATTCCAATATGACCGGTTGGCTTAGAGGTAAATCTTGTAACTAGTCTACATCTTCTATAGCAGTAGGTTCTTCTTGATTTGTAGCTATCTGAGACCCTTTGTATGGATACAAATCACATACATTGAAGATTGGGGATATACCTAAGTTTGGAGGTAACTCTAACTCATATGCATTATTGCCAAATTTATGCATCACCTTAAGAGGTCCAATCTTCTTCATGCATAGCTTACTAGGTTGTCCCTTAGGTAGCCTCTCTTTCCTCAAGTAGGACAACACTAGATTACTAGCCTTATAGTGTACTTCTCTTCTTTTCTTATATGCTAGTGCCTTGTACTTCTCATTGTGCTGTTGTAATGTCTTCTTCACCTTCTCATGTAGCTCTTTTATATTCTCTGCAAATTTTTCCCCTTATTCACTTCAATGGGCCATAGAAATGAGGTCTCTAAGTTCCAAGATGAACCTAGGATGACATCCATGGGTAGTATATCACATAGTACTCTGTCCTTATACTCTCCAATTTCAAATTCTATCCAAGCTTTCTCATCAACTAACACATGTTGTCCTTTACTCAACCATGATGCCTTATAGGTATTGGTGTGTGGCAACCTTTTCAACTTGAGTTTGTCTACCATCTCAACTGCTACAATGTTCTCAGTAGACCCTGAATCCACTATGACCCTACAAATCTTACCATATGATCTGTAAGTGGTTTTAAAGAGTATCTTTCTTTGAGTAGGTTCTCTGGCCTGCGGTACCTTCAACAAGGCCCTCCTTAACATTAGGTTCCCTCCATCTAGAACTGGTCCATCTTTGCTGATTGGTGAGGTAACACTTTGGTTGTCTTCCTCCTGCACCAACTAAGTTCTCCTTTCACCTACATAAGAACTTGAAGTCCTTTCAGGACACCGGTTTATTGTGTGGTGCACTTGATGACAATGAAAGTATTTGCCGGTGAAGACTATGGGTTTTGTTCCTTGTGTGCCAGATCTGCGTCTAAAGTTGTTTCTTCCTCTAGAGTTGCCTCTAAACTGACCATTCTTGCTAAAGTTATCCCCACTATTTTCAGTTTGATTTCCTTATTCATTCTTGCCAAAGTTATGACCCCTTCCAAAGGTGCCTCTTCCTCTGAATCCTTTACCACCTCTACCTCTTTGATTGAACTCACTTTTCCTCTTGATCTTGTCCTCTACCCTTAAAGACAACTGCAAACACTTATGGACTGTCTCAGGTGCCAACATGCTGATTTCATCTTGAATGTTTTGTCTTGGGCCATTTAGGTATCTTGCTACCTTCTCCACTTCTTCCTCTTGTTTCCTTGCTCTTAGAGGTAGTTTGTTGAACTCCTCTATGTAGGCACTCACATCCATTTCTCTTTTCTTCAAACTCATCAACTTCTTGTGTATTTGCACCTCATAATCTAGAGGTAGGAATTGAGTTTTGATTTTGATCTTCATTCTCTCCCAAGAGTTGATCTTCTTTCTCCTAATTTGTTCCCTTTCTTCTTGCATCATGTTCCACCACACTAGAGCTGATCCTTTCAACTTTGTCTTAGCCATATTGACCCTCTTTTCTTCTGCAACCTCCTTGTATTCAAAATGATTGTTCGAAGCTTCAATCCAATACAATAGCTCTTCTCCATTTAGGCTACCACTATAGACCGGTAAACCATCTAGGCTATCTTTATTGAGTGATTTGAGAGAATCCAATAATATTTGCTGATATTTATCCAACTCCTTCTTTTTTGTCACCACTCCTATCACATCTGCATCTTCATCATCAGTTTCATCACCCCACTCTGTGATCTTGCCCTTACCTTTCTTGGTGTCTTGCTCCTAGGCTTCACTAAGCATGTCTGGGACCAAATTCCTAATGGCCTCTTGAATCATTGCCTTAGGTGGCATGTTGCTGGCTTCTGATTCTACCTCTTGGTCTAACATACACCACTTTGTTTAATCAAGTGGCTCTGATACCAATTTGATGTAGAGGGGATGCTCACTCCTACTGGGTTTGCTTATTCTTGATGTCTCCTTAGGTTGTCTCTTGAACCATCCAATGGTTACACTATTTCCAACCTTCCAAAGGTTGTAGGGACCACCCTTACTGACCTTCCCAAGGTCCTTAGACTAAGGTGACCTCCTCTTGTTTAGTGAGTGTCCAACACTCCTTATTAGAGACCTTCCTACTCAACACTTTAACCAAGAGCCAACCCTCTCTACCATAGGATCTTCATTACACATGACCAACACACTTAGGGATGATTTTCCTTATTTGTCCAACCCTAACCCTTCATTTATGGACTTTGGTGTTTACCGGTTTCAAGATTTAGGACCAATTCTTTTAGGCCTACTAGGAGACCTAGTCCAATTAGCCCTACCGGTGAGGTATTTTGCACTTATCTGCGTGAAGTCCTGAACACCACTACGAACTCTTTAGATTTTCAGATACCCTTTTGGAATCTTCATACAATATCACAAAATTGGACATGGTTTTGGCCACTAACCATCCTAACCCTTTTTAGGCCTAATTCCTCCTTTTAAGCCTACAAAATACGGTTTTGATCAAATGCCTTCACCAATCCAAATTCTTAAGGATTCTAATGATTTTTTCAGGTCTTTACACCCATGAGGATGTCCAACCCAACTTGGAACCAAATCCATCCAATGGATTTACCCATCTAGGGCCTACTGCCCATAATCCCCATTGCTTGCCAACTCAACGTGCCAAGCCTAGGGTATGGTGGCAAATCTGGAGTTTAGCCTCCCTTGTCTTAAAAAAAAATTGAAAGCATACTTAACAAGGCCTCCTAGCATTCCACAAGGTTTCAGTACGGAGTTCCACCATGGAATGCTAGGTATGAGCCATAAAGTCTTCAAAACCCTTGTTTTAAGGTCTTTAGGACCCACCTGCAACAAAAATGACAAAACTTACAAAAAATAACACTTGAAAACCTCAAATCACCATGAAATGAAAGGTATGTCTCTTCTCTAACAATTCATTTCTTGGTCTGGGCTTGGAAATCCGTACAGACCGTACAAAAACAGTTAAACTCAACTTCTACTCGTTGAAAACACAATTTTTTGAAAGGATAAACTTGCTTTTCTTCATTCAAATCTTCAACCAACATTCTCATCAGTTGTCCCAAGCCTTATATCAGACTTGGTTTGGTTAAAAATGTATTTAAATGAAAAAGACAACCAACTAGCCGTTGGTGTTTGGAAAATGCAAATGTTGCAAAGTTGCTATGAGCAACTTTTGCAACTTTTACATCTTTTACATAGGTGAGCAACTTTTTCCCAAATCAAACCTAGGGCACTTCTAAAGGTTCAAATGACCTTAAAACCTCCTAAACTACATCAAACCATCCTATTCTAACATAATACCAACTTATTCTACCAAATGCTCTATCTGGCACCCTTAAGAGCTAATAGACCAACATTGGTCAAACAATAACTCCTAGGGTCCTTACATCATCTAAGCACTTAGTCAAAATCCTATTGACCTTATTACAAACCAAAATCACATGATTCCAAACTCCTGGAACCTACACAACAAAATTTCTCAAGTGCTCCTGCACCATAGCCCTAGGGAGGAAGCTCAACCTAAATCACTAAGATTAATAATACTTAAGAAAAATAATGGTTCATGTTCCTTTTGTCTTAGAGATTATATTTTATTAATCTAGATGATGAAATAGATGATGATGTTGTTCATGCTAACAATTTTGATTTTAATGATTATGATGATATGTGTGAGATTGTTGATGTTAATCATGATTTATCTTCACATTTTTCAAAAGCATTAACCCTAGCTCCTAGTGGCAAACAAAGTGACTCATCTTTTGAGCATCGTCCTTGTTTGGAACTTGTAGTAGCTCCATCTACCATGCTCGAAGTAGCTCCTCTTGCATCTTGTCCACCTTCTCAAAAGAATGTTCAACAAGATTGGGAGGCAGATGATTTGCTTGATTAGCTTGATTCATGTCGTAAATCTCCTCTTGCTTTTCTGTGATGTGCTTCCCCCATGATGTTTTTTTGTGCTATATTAGGTTCTCTTTGGATGACCCTTGTTACTCTGTTGGTGCAAGGTAATAAATAGGTTGAATTTGTTGTGACATTATATTGTCCCCTGTGTTGTCTACTTGGGGACGATACAAATAATTGAGATCTCTTTCGGTCTCTTCCATGTTGACTCAAAATACACATGTTCCCTTCTTCCATTGTGCTTGTAATTACACTACCTTTGGGGGATGAGATCAATTCAATACAAATATCTTTGATATATATTATTTATCATAAGAGCATACTGGCCTCATAGCTAGTGGATCCCTTATGTGCTTTTATGTTTTGTGACCATTATCCTTTGATTTGTCGTTTCTTAAGGGCATCTCATTGTGGTAATGTGCTTGTCTTTTCGATTCATGCTTCTTAAGGAATATAATGGATGACTGAGAGTGGGGGTGAATCAGTGGTAACCAAAAAATTTAACTTCTAAAATATATAAGCATTAATAACAGTAATCTTAAAACTATGAGCAGATATACAAAACACATTAACACATACACACAAAGAGAGTAAACTCATAACACAAGTATATACAAGGAAAACCCAATGTGTGAAAAACCTCAGTAAGAAATGTTGATGGAGTCTACTACACCAATCTAGCCTCACAATAAAATTTGACTACAATGTTTAAGGCATCAACCCAAGGAGCACCAACCCCTAGAGTTTATGAGCATTGTACTCAGGGTTAAAATCATCATAATTAATCAAATTATAAGAGAGAATCACAAACTCTAATCTAATTTAGAATTAATCCTAAATAACAATCAAATAATACAAAACCAATTGAATTTAGATTCCCTCGATCAATTTGACAAAGTTTCCATTGCTCTTCTCCTTAGTTGTTGGTTAATTGGCTCTCAAGTATTGCACTGATTTCCTACATAGATTAGACAACTATTTCGAAGACTGTGATTCTAGACTGATTTGTGAAAATGATGTTGTTTATATAGATTTTCAACACAGAAGGGGTGAGGATTTGAACTCAAGTCCTAATTGATAGTCAATCGATTTAGATTGATCAGTGAACTAGTCATGATTATTTTGTTAACTCAATAGGTTGGTCTATTAACATGATTGATTGGAGAGTAAACTCAATTGATTAACTAGTAGACTGAATAGACTATCTAGTTGACTGAATTGATTGATTAGATGACAAAATTGATTGACTAGTAAAAAGAAGTGGATTTGGAGTGAAAATGGGTGATTGAAGAGTTAATTGAGTTAACTGATCAGTCAACTGATTTGATCAATCGATTATGATTTTCACATGTGATGTAGGATTTTGAATTTGAAATTGATTTTCATTTTCAATTTGGATTTGAATTTGGACTTTTGAATGCTGAAATGCACATGAAATTAACTAAAATTCAGATTTGGTGAAATGTGAATTTGATGATTCGGAATTAGATGAAATGAATTGAAATTTGAATTTGGGGAAATAAATTTGAGAGAAATGAAATTAAATGAAATGAATTGAAATTCAAATTTGGGGAATTGGAGGAATAAATTAATTAATTTAAATGAAATTATTTAAACATTAGAAATAGGATTAATTAAATAATTAAGATTATTTAATTAAGGGAATTAATCGTAATTAATTAAATAATAAATATTTAATTAATATTTGAGAAAGGGGTTAATGATGAATTGATTAAAGAATAAAAATTGAATAATTAATAAGATGAAGAATGATGATTGAGTCAGTTTACAAGAATAATTAACTTAATTAAATAATAAATGAATTACTTAATTAATTAGGATGAATAATTAGTACATGATGAAAAAGACATTTTTCAATGTCTATAGGCACCAACCCAAAGGAGCACCAACCCCTAACTTTATGGGCACCAACCCAAAGGAGCACCTACCTCTACTCTGAGAACCCACTCAGAGATTTACAATAAAGAAATTCCAAATAATATATAAGAGCCTTGTTACAAATGAGGTTTTGTAACACCTTACTATTCTTCTCTTATTCTCTCCTCTCTGCTCTCTATCTTCTTCTTATCTCTGCATCCAACTCTTTGACCTCTGCTTGATTCAATCCCCCTTCTCTGCCTCTCATAGTGAATATAAACCATTGTGTTGT
The DNA here is from genome assembly GCF_030272615.1 of Cryptomeria japonica. Lineage (NCBI taxonomy): Eukaryota > Viridiplantae > Streptophyta > Pinopsida > Cupressales > Cupressaceae > Cryptomeria > Cryptomeria japonica. The sequence goes on along the minus strand of NC_081407.1, from coordinate 280,617,132 downwards.
CTACTTCAGATCCATACTCTCAGATCTCTGGTCTCTATCACTCTTTATCTCACTCTCTTTTCTCGACAACTTACTCCACTATTATTCTGTTGCACACTTCTCAACTCAGCTGCTACACCCTCTTCTCTATTCACCTTACTTTGTTCTCTACAACTTTCCTTATCACTTTTCTCTATAATCGCTATCCTCATCTTGGAATCTCTTTTCTCCTCTTTTCTTTCTCTCCGCTTCTACTTCTTGATGCCTCTTATCTCCTCTTTTACTTTTAGATTTTTCTGCACATAATTTTCTACAGTGTTATTTACCACCCCGACTTCATGTTATTGAAACCCGTAGAAAACACTTTTCTGCAACCTCTGCTTTTGCAAAGCTTATACACTTACACACTTTGCAGCTCACACAACTCATCCATCTACAACAACAACTCATACACCTTAATATTTTTTCTTGGCGGTCATCACATTATTCAAGAGTTTTCCCTCCAAAACATAACAGGTTGTTCCAGTTGGACTTTTCTTTCAGAAGCCGCATTCCCAAAAATGATTTTTCTCCAAAAATCATTCTAGCCGATCATAGCTATATATTGATCGGATCTAAATTCTCTGTCCATAGCTGTCAGCACTTAATGATTCTCATCATCTTACAATAATTCTCTGTATTTGAATTGCTATGTTTAGCAATCTTTCTTTCTATCAGATTTGATATTCTTCCAGAAGATCTTCCTAAAAATCCTCTCAATCCACACACCTATCTGCATTAAATGCCTTCTTACTTTTTTCAGCAACCTCTGCAATCTGATTTGATTTTGCACGCAATCCCCATTCCAATATATATATTTAATTGCAAATCTACGCAACACTTATTTCATTTTTGTTTGTTGTTCTGACTAAAGAAATAACCTCTGATACACAAGCTCTTTCAAATTCAAAAACTAGTCAAAACATTTGTCCAATGAGCATTCACATGTTACTTTTCCACTTGATGAATGGTGGGACCCATCTACATATCCATCTGCTCACAAAAAGTCCATGTGTGAGAGAAATCAATGTTAGATTCACAGGTTGCATTGATGTGTTCCGCGGGTAGCATAACACGCATGTTATATGCATCGCGAAACTACAACTCTTCCTTCATGCGGGCTAATGAGATAACGCACCTTCTACCATTTTCCTTATCCCGCATCATTTCCTCTCAGACCTTCTTACCTATGTGGGCTAGAGGGATCCATCTATTCCCTTTGGTATTTTTACCCCGTATGACCATCTCTCTCCAAGTTTGCATGGTGCGGGATAACAGGGTGCCTTGTTTGCCTTTGATTATTGTTACCCCACAAGGTTATATTACACCCAAATAACATGTCATGGGATGGAGAGATAATCTCACACTTCTACCTTCTTGTTATCCCACAAGGCAATCTTCTACCAAGCTCCTTGGCCGTTGGATAGTGGGGACACATAACTTGTCATGTTATTGACTTCTCCATCACAGTTTAGAGACTAACTCACAGAGTGTTTTTCCTTAAGTGTTTCTTGTTGCAGGATGGTGGGGCAACTAACCCATCGTCTTATTGACATCCCTGAATTAGTTTACCCTTACCCCACAGGGAATTCTGTTGCTGGTCCATATTGTTGTGGAATGGAAAAAGAGCATAACCATTGTGTTATTGACTTTCCGATAGACCAATATGACTAACTCGCCGTGTTCTTGACTACTCAATCACCTTCTGTAGCTTTGTAGATAGTGATAACCTACATGTTAATTACAACTACGACTGATATTCCTTGTAACTGCATGCGACTAACATAGCGTGTTATACACAACTGCAACTAACTTTTTTCGAGTCAGACTAGATTTCACAATACATTTTCAACACAATTTTCTATGTCCTCCTTGTCCATTTTCATGTCCCAATGACACACTTCATGCATTCCTCTTGTATCTCCTTGTGTGTATAACACGGTGTGTTATATGATGTTACAACAACACTTATGCTCTTGGTCAATCATGTTTACCCCATGACATCACATCTCTATGGCCTTGGTCCTCTAACCACTTATAGGCCCAATAGCATACTCCATTGCCCTCTTGATCTTATTTGAGGCCATTAACTCCATGCAACCTCCATGCATATACATTCAACCTGCATAGCTCTACAATCCAGATTTAACACCATATGATCCAATTTGATCTTCCTCTGAGACCTCATCATCCCGGATCACTGTAACCATTGCATCTTCTTAACTAATGATATCAATCAACTCTGCATGCCAGCTATATCTTCATCTAGTGGGTGTCTAGTATGTCTCTCTGCAACTTCATCAACTTAGCCATGCCCATACACATGTTGACATCAATGACAACTTCAATGCCAACAATATCCCCCTTCGGCATTGATGTCAACACCAATCATCACTCTACCCCTTTGACAACAATAAAAAAAGGGCTAGTTGCCAACACACTCAAACATGTTCTTCTCCCCTTGAGAAACAAATATAGTGTTCTATGATAATAATTCATTATTTAACTAGAATACTTCTCCCCCTTTTAATCATTTATTGTGCCTAAGTAAAACCAATTCATTAGTCTCCCCCTATGACTAATGCACCACTAATATTGCATACACCTTTGCTACCTATATCATCTAAAAGCCAGGTGAACCATTATTACAATATAAAAAGGCATTGTTGATACTGCTTATAAAATTGTCTGATCTCCCCCTGAGCATTGTCCTTTCAACTTCAAAATACTTACTAACTATAACTCAAGCGATTGCTGCAAAAATTTTGATTAGATTTATTATTTTCTTAATTCCAGAACTGTTGCACTTTTTCTACCAATGCCTTGAGCTAATTAGCACACTTTATGGCCTGTCCTCTATTTTATTTCATCTGTGTTCTTGTTGATCACTCCTCTAGACTACACAATGCACACCTTGTTATGCATACACTCTCACACTACTTCTTTGTCCTTCATGCCTGCTGCAATATTCAATCCTCTTGTAGTCTTTGTCCTTGCATTTTCAGCTACACCATTATGATCAACCATTTGATCCAATCAATTTTATCCCACTGTACTCAAGAAGAGTATTGTCATTAATGTCTGTAACCATTTAGCATAGGCCTTCTAAGTAGCATCTACTCTTGTAGCCATGCTCAACCTCATATATGTGAGTGTGCAAACACAAACATATGCCATAAAAGAAAAATATAAATGCCAACAATGTTATAGCATGATAAGCCATCAAAGCACAACATCTGTAACTTAAACTAACTATAACATATATGCAACATCTTGACTAACTGAACATCAACTATAAAATCTGTCATATCATCTTCTTCTTAGAGCTGGTTTTCCTCATATCTACAACATCTTGTCCTTACACTAATCCTTTTCAAAATTTTGTGGGTGGATGATGTGATCAATATGTTGCTCCCCCTAAGATCCTTTATCTCCTTAAACTTGAGGAGATGCCACTTATGCATGAAATGCATAGTGCCTACTCATGAATACATTCTAGCCTTTCTCACCTCCTTGGCTGCACTTTCTCCTCCTGATTTTCTTGATCTCCCTTTGTCTTTCATTTGCAACATTTTGAGTAGCATTCATAATCCTTCTTTTCTTGACTACCTATTTCAGAATAGACACCATTGTCGTTACGCCAAAAGCTCAAGCTATCAGCGAACAAGAGAGCGGCCCAAGACAAGGATCCACGGTGATAGTCCTAAAAATAACTGCATAATAATTTTCATTTTTGAGCCTAAATATTGATCATTTTGGGTTTATTGTGTCCTCTGTCAAAGTTCAAGGTTTAGGGTTTGTTAATATCCAACTATGTCTTGTGAAGAAAAAACCCTAACCTTGTTATATTTTTTCGTTACCTTTTCCTACTTAGGCCGAGGGTTGGTTACCATTGGCGGGGCCATTTTATTTCCTAAGCACTAAGTTATGTTTGACCGGTCCATCTAATAATTTTCCTAAGTCTAAAGATTATAAGTATTTTGGTAGGTGGATAAAGGCAGTTTAGATCTAACAGCCCGCGCTTCCCTGTGGTCAAAAGTGCAGGGAAGATAAAGACTGCAGCATCATGAGATGATGCCACATGCCTTCAACGGAGAGGAGAAATTTGACAAATTTACTTTTCAAGACCTCATGTTACTGGTTATCAGGAGGTAAAGACCATATTATTGATGGCTTTATCAACTGGCACATATTTCAAATGGATGGTGATGTTATGGTCTGGGTGAAAAGGTGCTCAATTTTTAATTTGCAAAGGTTAGCGGGAATTGTTTTTGAATGGTAAAGTGCGAACATATCTAATGGCCTTTGTATCCCTGGGATAAAAGTTGCAAAAAGGTTATGGACCATGGAATCATGAGATGATGCCACGTTTCCTGGGTTGACCAGGAAGACTGACGGTGGAGCCGCTGATAGCATTGGGTTAAGAGATGATATGACACTGATTTGTCATGAGTTTAGTGGGTCCACAAGCACTGATGGAAGGTCAATTTCCATATTGACCATTAATGATCGTTTGATTTGCTAGGCTGGGCAAGATCTGTGGCTGAGTTTCAAATTGATTTTAAGAGGGATCACTAAAGGTATTGATTGTTGCCCGCGCGGGAAAGATAGGATGAGCAGAATACAAGCTTGTCGACTTAGGATAGATAGTGACAAGTTTGAATTTTTTGAATGCCGAATCATCCCTGAAGGAGCTTGTGGAAGGTTTTTGTTGGGTAAAGGACTGATTAGACAAGTAAGGACGATGTCCCAGAGGTGTGAAAGGATTGGAATAACTTCTGAGTTGGATATGGAGGATGGTGGGTTCCTCGATGAAGTTAGAGATTTCTTGTCGACATAGATTCTGAAGCAGAAGACTGTACACAGAAGGAAGAATAAGATTAGAACAAAATCATTCATGCAAGGTGAAAATATGAAGGAGATAGTGGATTGATGGCCTAGAGATGAAAATGACCTGGGTTGTAGGTATGATTGCTGGAATCCATAGCTGGTAGGATGAGCATTAAATATCAGGATGATGATTCTTCACATGAATAAGCACTGTCATTTTGAGTTGAATTTTGATTATAAATTTAGTAGGATGGTGATAAATGGGTAGAAAAGGATACAAACTTCTTCATTTTCTGAGAGTGGTTTTTCATCAGTAAAGAAGATGGTGTTTGAATAGGATTATGCATGGAGTCGTTGCATATTTTTTGACACTAGATGGATGTTATTTCTCTGGTAAGAGGTTGCTCATTGTTAGAGGGGTTGTGAAAGTTTGGAGGATTGTCAGAGGGGGTGTGAAAGCCTTTTCTTATTAGAAAAAGCCACCCATGACATATTCTCTGTTCTTACTCTACCAATTGTTGGCAGAGTGTTTAAGGAAGGAGCTCATAGGGAATTGAAAGAAGGATTTTTTTGAGTAAGGATTGGAATCCAGTCATCTCTGCAATGACATTGAAGCTGCAATGCCTTCTCAACATATTATGTTTAACCTCAAGCTCCTCTTTCCACTTCCTCTGATCCGGGGCATAAAGGTTGTAGATCTTCCTCTAGTTTGGGGGCAGTTTTACTTCTTGCTAGGATATGGTTTCCTTTCCAAGAAGGGAAACACTGTGTAGAACAGACTGAGCATCTCAGGGTCCATCTGAAGGTGTCAGGGTGATATCAACATGGCTCAAGTATTTTTGTTTCTACCGATAATCAGTTGAAGATTTTGGTTCCACCTCATCACGGGTACCAACATATGGATAAAGGAATATTTTGTAACAAAATTGTGTACAACCTCTTTAGCTTAATTTTTTGGTGAGATGTGTCCTTAGGCCTGAAGCTTGTTTCTCCCTTGTTCTCTATAAAAGGGAAATTAAATCCATAAGAAAGGGTTCCAAAATATCTACATAAGGTCTCTTTAGGTAGGTCTGGTCTACAGGATTAGGTTCTAGTAGTTTTGGGAAGTCATGGGAAAATAGGAGGAACTGTAATGTCATTTTACAGAGCAAAAAGTAAGAAATAGTGACCCGTTTCATATTTCAAGTGGGTTATTCTATAAATGAAATGTTGTTTGTTGTCTGATAGAAGATAGCTTATGAGATTAATATAGATACATTTTCAAATCTTTACTCTCCTGTGTGTGACTTTATTTTCTTTTGAGTTAATGGAATCAAGGGTTTCATTTACTTATTTCATTGTTATGATGTATGTAATTTTCTATTCTATGCTTTAATCCAAAGGGTTAATTTAAATTCTTGAATGAAGTTACAGATAGATGATGCTTGTACTAGGATTTGATAAGTAGTTCGGGTAAGAAATTGCAGATAGAACAATATTGTAAGGCATTACTGTTTAAGATTAAATCAACTGTTAGATAAGTTTCTATCAAATTTCAGTAATATTTCAGAGACTCTATAGCCCAATGGATGAGACACTGGTATTTGCTAGCAGATGTCATTAGTTTTTTTAGTTTCTTGCCTATTCTATTTGTGACTTGTCATAAATCTTTTAAGTATCAGAATATCATTGCTAAGCTTTTATGTATTTTTGAGTTATCCCGCCCATCTCATGCTCTAGTTAGGTTGAGGATCACTGAAGGATTTTCCATTCTTGAGCATTCTTTTTTTTCTGTCGAGCCCTTTTATGAGATAATCTGCTTTGTTTTAGTGAATTCCTAAGTGTGTTGTAGAGATCAAGAAGTTCACTAAAGGGATTACCCTCACAGGTCTTGCAGAGCCCAATGTGTAGAAGGATTTGTAAAAAATCTTTGTCGCAGTTGGTCCAAGCCTGAAGGATATTGATAGTTGGAAGTGTCTTTCCATAGGTATTCGGAGGAATCAACTTGGTCTCTGCCTTGCAGTAGTGTAAACCCTTTTTCAAGAACCAACACATGGGAGGCGAGAGGAAGCACATGTTAGGCCCAATATGGAAAGCTAATGTACTGAGAGGAGAGGGGTGAATCAGTACTTCAAAACTTTTCTTCAACAATGACTTTACTGTTAAGCATAAACTGAATAGTGCAATAACATAATATAATGCTAAAACAAATGAATAACAATCATACATGGTTCACTCCATAACACATATACTTTGGTTACGCAGAAACTCTTGGTTAGAGAGAAAAACTCTGGTGGGGATGACACCCACAACTTCACTACTGCAATAATAAAGGTTGCTCGGTTAGAGCTACATGTTTAGCTATTTCTGATAGCTTACCCTGTTAGGAGTATCAAGATCTGTTAGATCTACCTTGCTAAAGGATTTTACAACACTTATTCTAAATACTGCACTTGGTGAGAGGCTTTACATTTTATAGACTTAGTTAGAGTCTTTTACCTTGTTAGAGGTTTTTCTTACAACTCAAAATATTACAATCAAATCTTTACAAATTATCTGCAACTTTACATCTGAAATGTTATAGCAAATTCTGTGTTCTCAAAATGATATTACCTTGCTTATAGCATACCTCGGTAATCCATATATTAACTCGGTAAACCTTTCTGTTTACTCTGTTCCTTGACTGTTCTCTGAAATCCTTCTTGGTGACCTTTGTGTTTCTCTGTCAACTATAATAGTCATAACACATTGCGATATCTCATGATTTTCCTTTTTGTATATGTCTTGCTTCACACACACATGCACATATATACTTGCACATTCTTCTAATCCTGAATTCATGTTGTATAAATAGATCTCTTATGTCAGTGATCTGGTCCATGCTTTGATCTTACAAACATGATTTCTCGAATGAACAACCATGCAAAATATTTCATTGGTTAGATGACCTCAAAATCATACACAATCTTTACGTGCAATTTCCAATGTGATAACAGTTACTTGTTCCTCAATCTTTGTAACACGTTTCCCATATATGTCCAGGTTCAGTGAATCTGGTAACACGTTTCACTCAGTGTGTGTTCACTTGGAATATCATTCTTGTTGCTTGGTAGACATAGAGTGTTCAGTGTATACTACACTCTGAGACTACTTTCTTCTATAATCGACTGCACTGTGCTTACCGATTGTTCTGTGCTTACCGACTGAAAGATTCGGTAGAAGTAACTGACTAAAATATATAGAATAACTTTGAACATAAGACTAATGGCAATCTTAGTAAGTAGTAACAATCTCCCCTTTTGACATTAGTTGAGATGTTTGACAAAAACTACTTTCAAAGTTATAACTCAAAAATCTATATACTTGCAAAATTTGACTAAACTGACAATATATACATTTGTTAATGAAATAGTATATTCAAATATACTCCCCTTATCAATATACTGTTCATAACTCTGATTTTGCATGCTCGGTGATCAATGTTGTGTGTGGTACTCTTGTTCTTTTCTTACTGCTCTGTTCACTGCTTGGTATACTCCCCCTGTATACTACATTCCCCTGTATACTTTGATATGATACTCACTCCCCCTTTTTGACAAACATCAAGACTTAGTTACCATTTGGTGGTGGCAACTGGTCAAAAATGGATTTATACTTTGTCCCTGCTTTAGTGAGGGTGACAAAGAGTGCATCGTTGACACTATCCATTAAAGAATTATGTGCTTGAATGTCAACCAATAGAGAAATTAAGCCATCTAATGTGCTTCCCTCTTGTGTAGTAGATAGGTAAATGGCTTGGTTGATCTATTCTTGAACAAAGGACAAGTGTGGAATGAATAAGGTTTGAAGAGTCATAATGTCCATCCTTATTTTGTGCTCTTCATTCCCGAGTTCCAATTGTTGAGCCATGAGCTGTTGTAACTTTTGTATAAAAATTATAAACAGAATTGGGCTCAGTGGTCAGCTTATTTGAGAGATCGATGATCTCTTTCTCAATTGCTTCTGTTTTATTTTTGATATCTGTAATGAATAAAGAGAATGTACAGAGTTTCTAAAATAAATAAAGAATGTGCTTGAGTTGAGGGGACAACTCAACAATAAATTTGACAAGTTTAACTTTGCCAATAGCAATAGCTTTCTATACCTCTCTCAATCATTTTTGCAGTGAGCTCTTTATCCTTTAACTTGCTCAAATATTCAGATGCATCTACTCTAGATGTCTCTATCTGATTGAGGAGTTCATCCAGTTGAATATGGATGGCTGCATCTGTTGACACTGTAGCTGTGGGTAGCATATCTGATAATAGTGTCTTTACCTTCTGAAGTACTTTATTTTTCTTTTGTATGGCCATTTGTTTTTCCTGTTCGGCCTTTGCTTTGCATAGTTCACCGAATTCAATGAGTGCTTGCCCTTTTAATTTTGATATGTCTACATTGGGCAACACTATTGGTTTCGATATATCTACCTTGAAACTATGCTTTTTCAACTTATTTTCTTTAGATTTGGCCGGTTGAACCAATACAATAGCTTGGGAGGCTTGTGGATCCTCGGTAGGTTGCTCGGTGGAGGCAACACTTTTGTCAGTTTCTTTAGCCTTTGTTGAGTCCTTCGGTGGTTCGGTGCTCGGGGTCTCAGTTGCAACATTTTCAGTGTTAGGAGGATCCTAAGAGGTCTGTTCCCCGGTGGCCTGAGGAGTAGCTTCTCCTTCTATAGACTTGTGAACCTCTGCACCTTGTTCAATATCTTGAGGGGCCTCAGTTGTAGCAGAATGAGTGCCTGGAGGATAAGGCTGAATTTGTTCCAAAACTGACTCACTGGATACCAGTTTTGCATAAGCATTGCCTTCTATCATTTCCTGTTCAGGTGCCTCAGTGTCCATGATGTATTCATCAATTTGTATGGTGTCAGCAGGGTCTTGCTCGGTGACATCAGGATCTTGCTCGGTGACATCAAAAATTTCAACTGTATCTTGCTCACCAGCATCCTTGATTCTAAAGATTTCCTGCCACTTTTCTTTTGTCTCATTTTCTACTTCAATATACAGACCATTCATCAGTTTTAAGGCTCTTTGTTTGATGAGGAACTTTGTGTGGTAGGTTGTCAGATGTTCTTTTATTTCAACTACTGACATGTCTAGAAAGAGATGTACCAAACTTCTTTCTCTAATCTGTTTCTCTGAGTCCATTGCATATTTCCACCTGTTATCAATATGCAAATATAATTCATTTGGAATTGACTTAGATAATTCCAATGAAGTCAATCAGAATTTCAATAGTGTGCAGATGACAACTTCTTCTATTTGTCTCTTTTCATCATCAGATCTGGTTTCATACTTAACATATCTGAATCCTCCAAATCCACCATATTCTTTCAGATTAGCACAAAAATTTTCAACACTATGTACATTTACCTTCTTACTCTTGACAATCTGAAATTTACTTGCATCTTCAGATTCGGTGTCACTAGACTCTTTTGCCAAAATGAGTCTCCGAGTAGATTTCTTATAGGTCTTTGTTACCTTAGGAACAACAACAGTCTTTGGTTTCTTACTCGGTGACACTGCAGATGCTCTTGTGTTTGGGCACTTTACTGAGGGAGTCGATGATGCCTTTGATGTGTCCCATTTCTTCCTCTTCAGAACTTTCCCTTTAGGCAACTCAGTGCTTAGTGTAATAGCAGCCTCTTGGGCTTCTGATTCCTCCTCGGTGATTACTAGTGTGCCCTTGACAGGTGTGGAGGAAGAATCTTCTCCAAATTTCTCTGATAGTGCCTTGATCATCCTTGTTGCTTTTCTTGTAGCTTTTGGTACTACAATGCTCATCTTTGCTTTCTCTTTCACTTCTTCATATGTTCCATACCTCAGCTCGGTAGTGTAAGAAAGACATCTATCTGTTGTTGTGTGATGTCAAAGTCAACCTCATAACCCATAGGTGGCAAAGATTGAGTTCTTGGTTCCACAACATTCACATAGCAGTAGTCGGTGTCTACTTCAAAACATATATCATCTTTGTATTTTTCCACTAGCTGGGGTGGAATTCTATACCTGTTATGCATCTTCTCTTGAAACTTTCTAAAATAATCATCCATAATGTCATTGAAATTGTCACCTAGACGTTTGATAAAGTCATTGATTTGATGGGTGACTGGTTGGTGTAGCTCCCAAACTACTTTACCGACTGTTGGAAATAATTTTTCAAAATAGAAAAACATGCATAATAATAGTGATTCAAACTTTAGTGTATTGGCCGAGTTGTTCTTCTTCAGCTTCCTGATGGTGTTCAGATTCTCAAATAGGTTTTTCAGCAATACTTCACAAAGATCAATTTTCATTCCCTTTTTCACAATTTTGTATGCTAAGTCGACTGCTGCACAGGGTACACTATTTTCCCTTGCCGATTGGAAGAAACAATAACCTATCACTCTAATAGCAAACTTTAGCTCTGCATCAGTTACATTATTCAGTTTCAATCCTCTGCAATCTGATTCCACTCCGATTAAGGTGATCAATTCCTTTTGTGATATCATCTTCTGAGCTCAGGCATGATCATAAATACGGTAACCGGTGATCAGATGAATGATTTCCTTGGTGATTTTGAATGGTTGCTCCTCTAACCACATGAAATCATCATGAACTCTACTCAGAACAAACTTGACCCACTGGGGTTTGAAGACATGGGGATAGGTTAGGGCTTCAGTCAATCCCTTGATCTTAATGTACTCATACTTGCTATCCAATTTCTCATCGGTGCACAATTCATCATAGGTGTCTTTGATTTCAACATGACCTAGTTCTTCAACTCGACATTTGGTGAAGAATCTGACATCCTCAACTAGTAAAACTCTATTTAGGATGAGTGAAAATGCAATTTTGTCATTCGGTTCTGATGCTACTTTGGGAGTTAGAGAGTATTTTAGTGAGGGCTTTTCAACATTCTTAACAACAATGGGTTCTTGGATCTTCGGTGCCATTGTAGATTTCAGATAGAAATTATCAAAAGATCCTTAGGGTTTGAAAACTTTCAAATGACAGATGCTTTTCCTCTTAACAAATATGAAACAGAAATCTTCAATAGATATGATCGGTAAACCAGCTTAACAATGTGTTGAGATTGATGTAAATACCTTGAATTTTGCTTCGGAGGAGGTTTGATCACCTTAGATTCGCTTTGCTCTATTCTCTCGAAAACTTGGTAAGTGAAAAATGACCGCATAAATGCTTTAAGTACACAATATACCTTATCGGGCTCCATGCAGGTTAGGTTAAAACATTAAGTGCACTCAGTTTCACTAAACCGATTTACTCTCCTTTTTCCGCTTTAACCGAGTAGCCATATTTCCTTCATTTACCGACCAGACAGGCTTCCTGTAGTTACCAACTTGACAGATTTCCTATAGAGTGCTTTCAAAAGACTTTGATAGAATTTCAAACTTACTAATACATCTGTAACTATGTAGAATTTGAATTAAGTACATAATAAAATAGGAAATGTTAAGATTTGACCTTTGAGAGAGTGCAGTCCCTTCATACCTTTACTGATTAATTTGGAATAGGTGCACCTAACTCGGTAGGTAAGGTGCTTTCTTCATTTGACACAATTTCCTTCTTTTTCCAGATCATCTGTAATTTTTCTTTTATTTCTACAGTGTCTCCTCTAGGTTGATCTCTGCAATCTCCAGCCAAGTGTCCAACTTTGTGACAATGAAAACATGCCATACCAGGATTTCTCCATGATCTTCGGTTGTTCATTCCAAACCTTATAAAGCAGTTGGCACTTATATGTCCATATCTTCCACAACATTCACACCATATCCTTGTATTGTAATCCCATGGTACTGCAGTATATGGTCGGTTAAGTTCTCTGTGAGTTCGGTAGCTTCCAGTATTTGCTCGGTGTGCAGACCACATATAGTTCTTTTGCTTAAACCAACACTTCTTAGTACTATGTCCATATCTATTGCAGTTTTTACAAAACCCTTTGAATTTTGCCTTCTGATAATTGTTAACAGTCTTTGTCCTACATTGGTTAGATGTGTGACCATATTTATTGCAATTGTAACAATAACCATTAGACTTAGTGACATTCAGTTGCTTATCTTTTATGATTTGGCACATGTTAGCAGTGTGACCTTGTTTTGCACAGTAGTTGCAAATAGGCTTCTTTCTTTTGATATTCTTCTTATTTCTAGCTTGCTTTGATGATTCTCCTCTCTTGGTAGTATGAATTCCCTTCTCGGTAGAGTCTTTTCCTTTGTAACCGAGTCTTGCATCTTTGTTGGGTCTTCTTGTATTTAGTTGCTCATCCAACATCTTTGATCCTTCATAACTCTTCTTCAGTGTTTCCTTGGATTTCCTTTCTGTTTCAAGTTCATCGGTCAACCTTGATACTTCAAGTTTCAATGCTTGATTTTCATCATCCTTCAGATTTGATTCATGATGTGCATAACCTAATTGATCTGACAAATTAATTTGAATTCCAGTCAACCTTGTGATTTCTTCATTCTTTTCAGATACTAATGCTTCAAGTTGTTGTTTTTCTCTTTCTAGATCTCTTACATTATCTTCAGTTGTCCTCAATGCATCAAGATTTTCATTCATCTGTGTGCTGAAATGCCCATGTTCACTTTTCATTGCTTTTAGCCAATCTGTCAGTGCTTTGTTCTTTTCTTTCAACACTTCAATCATTTCTTCGGTCTCTTCAGACATACTGTTCTTAGATGATGTCTCAATTTGTTCTACTAACTCTTGAGAGTCCTGCAAATCATCAGATAATCTCCTTCTAACTTTCAATGATTTTTGCATTTTTCTTTGCATGTCTGCAATCACTTGATTAGCATGATCCAACTCTTCTTGTAGATACACAATTCTCTGAGATTGTTTATAGCCTTCCATTGATAAGATCTTTCTCTTTAGGCAGTTAAACCCTTTTCCAAGATTTAAGCTCTGATACCAATTGTTAGGCCCATTATGGAAAGCTAATGTACTGAGAGGGGAGGGGTGAATCAGTACTTCAAAAATTTTCTTCAACAATGACTTTACTGTTAAGCATAAACTGAATAGTGCAGTAACATAATATAATGCTAAAACAAATGAATATCAATCATACATGATTCACTCCATAACACATATATTTTGGTTATGCAAAAACTCTTGGTTAGAGAGAAAAACTGCGGTGGGGATGACACCCACAACTTCACTACTGCAATAATAAAGGTTGCTCGGTTAGAGCTACATGTTTAGCTATTTCTGATAGCTTACCTTGTTAGGAGTATCAAGATCTGTTAGATCTACTTTGCTAAAGGATTTTACAACACTTATTCTAAATGCTGCACCTAGTTAGAGGCTTTACATTTTATAGACTTAGTAAGAGTCTTTTACCTTGTTAGAGGTTTTTCTTACAACTCAAAATATTACAATCAAATCTTTACAAATTATCTGCAACTTTACATCTGAAATGTTATAGCAGATTCTATGTGCTCAAAATGATATTACCTTGCTTATTGCATACCTCGATAATCCATATATTAACTCGGTAAACCTTTTTGTTTACTCTGTTCCTTGACTATTCTCTGAAATCCTTCTTGGTGACCTCAGTGTTTCTCTATCAACTGTAACAGTCATAACACACTGTGATATCTCATGATTTTCCTTTTTGTATATGTCTTTCTTCACACACACATGCACATATATACTTGCACATTCTTCTAATCCTGAATTCATGTTGTATAAATAGATCTCTTATGTCGGTGATCTAGTCCATGCTTCGATCTTACAAACATGATTTCTCGAATGAATAACCATGCAAAATATTTCATTGGTTAGATGACCTCAAAATCATACACAATCTTTAAGTGCAATTTCCAATGTGATAACGGTTACTTGTTCCTCGATCTTTGTAACACGTTTCCCATATATGTCCAGGTTCAATGAATCTGGTAACACGTTTCACTCGGTGTGTGTTCACTTGGTATGTCATTCTTGCTGCTCGGTAGACATAGAGTGTTACTCGATAGAGTGTTCGGTGTATACTACACTCTGAGACTACTTTCTTCTATAACCAACTGCACTGTGCTTACCGACTATTCTGTGCTTACCGACTAGAATATATAGAATAACTTTGAACATAAGACTAATGGCAATCTTAGTAAGTAGTAACAGCACATGTCATGAATCCCAAGGTCAATGTTGAACACCTCACTGACTGAGGGGGCAGCTCACTGCCGACAATCCCCCCCTCAATGTGACCCACAGGATTCAAACACATAACCCAACACTTTGATACCAATTTTAGACCAAACACCATTGTTGTTACACCAAAATCTCGAGCTATTAGTGAATGGGAGAGCGGCTAGAGACAAGGATCCACAAGAGGGGGGTGGAAACACCTACCACGAATCCCAAGGTCAACGTTGGACACCTCACTGACTAGGGGGGCAACTCATTGCCAATAGCTACCTTACAGAACATTCTCCCAATAACACATATGCAATCTCTTTAATGTGGGGGCATACACTCCGCTCAATGTTACACTTTATGCACACACCATGACATGTTTCAATACTCAACATACTTGGAAAACTAAGCCTTTTTCTTGGAAAATTGGCATTTTTCTCCTTCATGACTCATAGTAAGAAAATCTTACTAGGCTAGGAGTCATGTTATCTCTCTCTTTCCTCTTTCTTATGATGTCCCTTTTATCTTGTTATTGGAATAGTAAGATCCTAAAGTCCCTAGGGGCTTAGTGTGTGTTGTCTCTTTTACATCTTGATGAAAGTTTTCAATGGAGACCTTTGTACTTCATCGTGAGTATGCATAGTCTCATACTCTCACTAAAGTGGGGTCTAAATTTAACCTCCTAAATTATACTCACCTACAATTTTATCTCACTTAGGCGTCACTTTGGTGTTCTATTCTCCAAGTCTTTATTGCAACACTAATTCTTCTCACACCACCCATTTATCTCACATTTTCATCAATTTTCTAACTTAACCCTTAGTTTGGAAGTCCTAATTTGTAGGAATAGGATGTACAACACCTTGATCCTAAATCAAGACCAAGGTGTATCCTAATTAGGCCCTAAATTGGTCCCCTCTAATAGTCACCTTTGATGAGTGGTAAATCTATCCCTGTGTCATCCTATTATAGAAATTCAATTAGATTTTCTAAAAGAAAGTATAAAAGGAGGTCTACCCTCTCATTCCAAACCTAATCTAGAAAATTTAAGATCTTACTTACACTTTAGCAAATTCAAGTGAGCAAGCAATCAATCTTTTATCAAGCATTGGAGAAGAAGTGAAATCAAGATTCAAGCATTGGAGATGACATTCATGTTCTATGTTTTATGAAGACGACCTATATGAAACCCTAATTCCTTTGTGGAGACAAACAAAACTTCATTAAGGTATATTATTGGTGTTTCATTCATTTTCAGCCTTTCCCTCAAAAGGAAAGCATTTTACTGTAGTCTTTCATTTACATCTTCAATTCAGTTTCATGGTTAATTCAAAAACTAGGGTTTGACCTAAGGCAAACCCCCATTCCCAAAAAAATCCCCCTTCTTACTATGAGTAGGAATAGGTATAGAGGCGCATTCAGGAGGACTGATAGAATTCACAAAGACAAACATGTTCAACTTTCAATAGCAATAAATTTGAAGGACCATGGTGAATTGATACTACCCGGTCCCAAAAAATCAGCTCAAACTTTTGGGAATATATTGCTTCAATAGTTCAATATCTTTCCCTAATCTTAATCAATTCAATTCAATTCAATTTTAGGAGGAGAAATCCCTATCGAAGGATCCTATAATTTGATCACAATCTTGGTCTTTCAAGGCTATATCTATTAGATTTTTCTCCTCCATACGATAACTAGTTAATTAGGTCATTTAGTGGTTTTATTATCTTTATTTAACCTTAACCCTAGTTTTCCACCATTACAGTACTAAAAGGACAAGTACACAAAGTTCTAAGAATTAGACAAATGTAAGGAATGATCAGTACTAGACTATATAAGTGAATCAAGTGATTAACGTATTAATGTGAGGATCCGGTTAACACTGAGAGGGGGGGGTGAATAAGTGATAACAATAAACTGCAAACTTTCACCAATCTAAACAATACTTCACAAAACAGTTCATAAACAGTACCGGTAGCAAATCTTATAATCACTTAATGCAGATTTACCAAAAGATTGTCGGTAGAAACTTAAGTGTTCATCATAAAGTAAAGACATCAAATGCATAATCCATCCACAACATGGACACAGATTTTTCACGAGGAAACCCAAATGGAAAAAACCATGGTGGGAATTGGTACCCACAAAATATTTGCACTCTTTCGAAATGCGCCTTGTTAGGAGCCTAGCCCGGTTAGGAGCTTTACAACAATGCCTAGTTAAGAGTAGACCCTGTTAGGAGTCACCCAGTCAAGGGATTTTACAACTTAGCTCTGTTAGGAGCTTTACCCTATTAGGAGTAACCTCGTTGGAGGATTTAATCTCACGTTGTTGAGCTACCCGGTTAAGGGATTTATACAATCAGGCTTGTTAGGATCTACTCAGTTAAGGGATTTTAATGTTGCTGCAACTGTTAGGAAACAACAGATAAATGATTTGAAATTAGCACTTCATAGCTTACTATGATAGATCATTGTCAGCTCCAATCAACTTCTCTCATGTGGACATCTCAATTTGGTTTGTGACACACACACTTCTCTGATTACCGACACACTTAACCTTCTAAAACTCGACCTAAATACATTTTACAATTAGGTCGGTTAGAAAACCTTAACCTACAATGAATCTACATCATAGATTATATCAAATCATTAAAAAACATTACAAATCATCATATAGATCATTACAACAGATTACAAGACAATTACAGTCGTTGAATGATCATAACTCATCACCGCACATTGATTTGATAAGTTGTCAAACCCTTATCACATTCTGCTAAGTAATTTATTGCTTTCCAAGAAATTTGATCCTTTTACATGCCAAAACAACATCTTATATTTTCACATAGATTCTAACACACCATCATCAACTTATGAACATGAAAAGAATCACCGCCAAACCATAAATCATCACCGATCAAAGATCTTGATACTAGCTCTCAAACCTTAGTTGTTTATACAATAACCACTATCAAACATGACTTTCGATTCTCCAAACATGATGTGGTTCAAGTCATAGACTCATTATGATGTCATAAGAACACATTACAAACCACAACACCTGACTCAACACAGATCTCTACCGCAACCATCTCATTCTATGTTCCTCTTTACCGATTCACTATTACTTGGCAGTTTTGCTTTCCAGCTCAATCCAATTCAATCCATTACCGGTTAGACTTAACCAGTAGACTTATATGACATACCAAGCATAAAAAAACATGGAAAAATATGGACAAACATGGTTTCCATCAATGACAACACAAATAACTGATCAACAACCATCATATCATAATTATATAATCACCAATAGTCCATCAATATATCATCACCAACAGTCCTTTACTAGTACACCATCATCTCCATCAGTTATGCCAACATGCCATCATAACTCATACACCTTTATGTTAGAAAAAAAGTAGATTAAAATTTACAATATATTAAATATCTTTACCCTTATGCCTACCCCCTAAAGAATTATTCATTAATGACACACTAGGACAACTTATTTCCATGCATCCCAATATCTAAAAAAAAACAAGATGAATCAAAATCTCATCTCCTCTTCATCTGACACCATGCATAAGACTTGGTGCATAATTTGAAAGGAAAATTATGTAGAAATATAAATGTAACACCATAAAGAGTAGCCAACAATGACACAACAAAAGGATTCAACACTTTCCACATTTTACAAAGGAAAATAAGAAGACAAATTATTGGTACCACTAACACCACACAAGAAACCACAATGATTCATAATGATACACACAATCATATTGGTTTGTAAAATCTCCAATAGGTACCACACAATCAAAAGACATTGATACAAACACTACTTCTTCGAGCACCAACAACTTTGTCACAACAATATCATAGGACAAAGATTAATTATTCTATAACATATGTTGGTTCAAAGGTAAACCTCTTCATATGATCGTTTACAATAGAAGATACAAAATTCTATTGTATAAGATGCAATCAAGCATCTAGACCTTATAAATGAGGAATTTTATGAACCATTCTCTCTTAATTGGTTGCAAGAGGATAAATAAATTCAAGCCAAGGGTAATGCATGCTTTATTTTTAGTTTCCATGTATCACACAATCACTTCTAATGTAGAGACATGTGACATTTTATATGGCAAGGCCCTATGTCTCTAAGTGTGATGGTCTCTATAGAACTAAGCCATAGATCATAATAAGAAGGTGAAAATTGCTTCTTTCAGATTTTGAAATTTTATTCAAAGATCAATTTAAATTTGGTACCAACCAAGCAATATCATGAATTTTTTTACAAAGTCAATTATTTACATTTCTCATGATTCACCCATAAAAATTTAGTAAAAAGGTAAAAATGTATTGATAGCACCCCAACACAAACTATAATGTAGTGACAACAAAATATGAATCAAGTGCTTCAATGGTATGAACATTGTCCAAGTGACAATTCCAAAGGTATTCCAACACATAGTATGATAAAGTATCCTATTGACTTAGAAAAGGAACCCATCTTCTAAATTTTCAACTATGCTACAAATTCATTTAGGAAAATTAAAGATCTAAAACCAAATAGAAGAGATCCTCAACCAAGAAAATATCATGTCAATCTCTCCTCCATGTAGAAATTCAATAGTCCTCATGCTAGAAACAAAGATGGTTTATGATGCCTTTGCATTCACTAAGATTCACTCAATAAGGTAAGGTTAAATAATCACTATCCCTTGTCTCATATTGATGACTTCCTAATCAAACTTCAAATGTACAATACTTCACCAAGATCAATTAAAATCTAGGTATTGTTAGTTTCTTGCATTCCTAAATATGCTTACAAAATAATAAAGAAAGATGGACTGTATGAATGGTTTCTTATGCATTTTAGCCTAACATATCTCTAGCCAAATTCATATTCATGGTGAATGACATCCTCAAACGTTACATGAAATCCTTTGTTATTGTTTTCTTTTGTCACAACCCTCCTTTATCACCTTTTTGATTTAATACAAAACTCTATTATAATTCCTTGGATAAACTATTGAATGAATATTGTAAGGGAATAAAAATAATAAACCACACACACACATGGAAAATACATATATATATATTTTAATTGGTTATTTAATTTCCCTCACCCTAATTAAGGCACATGTTGTAGGAGGAATAAGAAGCTTCTAGAGGCTTCTCCACCACCCTTGCATGTAACTCCTCCCACTAAGCCTAATCAATTTGCATGGAGGCCAAATTGGGAGAGAATCTCCTTTTTTTTCAATTAAAAATTAGGTAGTGGTAATTTGAAATTTCTTTTATAAAAGAGGTACAAGTTTCAAAATGAGTGTTGGCTATTCCATAAGAAATTCTGCAAGTAAAATTTTCCTTTGTAGTCAATTTTCATTTTCAGCTAAGATTTTGTTGGGAGGACTTCTCTTCAAATTTGGAGGATCAAGGAAGACTCAACACCATTTTCAAGCACCCAGGTTCTTTCAAACTTAGTTTCGTGCATCTTATTCTTGTTGTAGATTAGATTTGATTAAATTATTTAGGAAATTAGAATCATTTGATGAGAATGAGATTCATTTGTTTCAGATTTTGATAAGAATTAGTTTCAGTTTTTGATAAGAAGTAGATTAAAATGTTTGATAAAAAGTAGATTAAACTATTTGATTCATTGTTTCAGATTCTTGATAAAAATTAGTTTCAGATTTTGTAGAGAATGAGATTCATTTGTTTTAAATTCTTGATGAGAAATTAGTTTCAGTTTTGAAAGAAGTAGATTAAATGGTTTAGGAGAATAGAGTCATTTGATGAAAATTAGATTCATTGTTCTCAGATTATTTTTGATAAAAATTAGATCCATTCATTTCAAAATTTTGATAAGGATTAGATTCATCCAGATTAAATCATTGGAATATCTTATTAAGTTTTAGATTTGAATTGATTTAAGTCTGAAATGTATTCTTTTCTCTGGTTATTGATTTAAAGTCTGAACTGTGTATTCGAAAAGATCTTGCTGTAATCAATCTCTCTTTTCTCTAAATCCTCTGTAAAAATACGTTTAACATTTTGTGAAAGATTTTCCCTATGTATATAAATAAATAATCTCTTCCTCTGTGGATAGATCTCCCTGTGTGTACAAACAAATTTTCTCCTTTTCTCTGTGGATAGATCTCCCTGTGTGTACAAACAAATTTTCTCCTTTTCTCTGTGAATAGATCTCCCTGTGTAGTAAACAAAAGAAATGGAAAAAAAAAAAAAGAAGAAGAACCTCTCTGGTTACTGCTTCATTGTATTTTGTCCTTGGAATTTAATCTGTAACATTGTTATTTACCTGTTATCTACCATTCTCTGAGTGATTTTTCAATAATTTAAAAATGCAATACTCCTGTATATAAAAAAAAAAAATATAATAATAATATTATAAGAACATATATATTTATATACATACATATATATATATAAATAAATAACCAAAAAAAAGGAAGAAATCATTTCGAACCTTAAATTTCCCTTGAACTCCACAACGCATGACGTTTTGCGTAAAAAGGCGACAGTGTGCATGGACGGTTACATTGTAACCGTCGCAGGGTACGGAGGGGCCCGCGGGTCCCCTCATCTTTGCGGACCTGCGCATGCAGGGCCGCAGGGGTGATGGGACCCATGGTCCCCACCCCGCACCCTATTTACTACCAAGTAAATATGTTATTTAATTTAAAAGTTTCTTTTCCCTTTTCAAATTTGTAAATTGACATTTTAAATTGGAATTTTTTATATATATATATATGTAAATTAATACTCTTTGTTATTTAATTAAAGTTTTTTTCATTTGATAGAAATGGCATTTAGGAAATAATGAATTCTTTTTTTTGTGTAAGCTTTAAGATATTGTATTTCGACTTAGAAAAAAAAATTGGGCTAATATGTAGCAAGTTCATAATTAAATTGCCTTAGTAAGTTTTAAAATTGTAGACTATATTCTTTTAAAATTAAGTTACTCAGCCCATTAAGAATCGTTGGGACACTTGAGATTAACTTACAATACAAATGCTTAAATTTAATCGTTATTTTGGACTCGTTAAGTCTTCTTACATCATAGATTAATTGCTTTCATTAATGGTTCATAACATGGGAATTATTTGTGGAATAATTATATCTTTCATGCAATTACTATTATGCAAGTTTCGTGAGGGTCATTATTATGCAAATTACACTTCAAGTAGTCATTTCAATTATTATGCTTTCATTTTTATTTTCGTAGTTAGAAAACTAAACAAAGGAAGTTGGAAAACCAAAACTAGCAGCGTTCGGTATATATGGTGCCTCTGGGTCACGCTTACGGGTAAGGCCGTCGTGTTGAACTACTGCACTTAACGCCTAATAAAGCTGCATTAACGATGTCTGTGGCATCGTCCCTATAAATTGTCGGGGAGTAATAAGGGACATCTGGAAGTTAAAATCCAAGGGGCGGGTAATCCCTCTTGGATCGATAATTTAATAAGATAACTTTTAAATGATTTTCACATCCGTTGAGATACACCATAGTAAACCCCCCTTTTAAGGATGGTCAAGTTAAATACCCTCATGAAATTTACTTTCTTTATTTAATTCATCTCGAAGGGATATTGGTGATTTGCAATTGGGTGACACTCATGATAAGTATTAGGATCTAGTTATTTTGTTTAGGCCACAAGCAATAGGCCATCTTGAGCCTTCGCTTAAGTGCTACCATCGTGGGTAGCAACCACAGAGAAACTGTCTAGGAAACTGACCCTAGAAAGGGTTGCGTACCCACAAATCAGTTTACATCAAACCATAGAATAGAAAATAGAACTACATACTTTACGCCTTGATCCCGTGCCGAAGCGGGTATGTAGGCAGTCTTGGGACGGAGTTGTCCCTCGTACTCAGGCGTTCGTGGGTGGGGTCTAGGCTTGGTTGAGTAAGAATCCTAATTGAAAGATAAGATAATCAAACTTAATTCAATGCATACTCGGAAGGAATCCCGTATGGATTCGCTTGACTTCCTGAGGCTTTAAGCCAAATTCCAAGGCGGAATTCAAGCTTGTATTATTTTTTAATTACTCCTAAGGATGGCGACCTCGGTGCATTCTTGTTAGAAGAGTGTAGTACTTAGTGAGTGACTCAGGACCCGAATGGTCCCGATGAGTCTAAGTCTCTGGCTAGAGCATCTCCTATCCCGTTTGGATGGATGCCTACCCCGTATGGGTAGATGCCTATCCCGTATTGGATAGATGGAATTTTACGTCCTGTATGGACAATTGCCTAACCCGTATGGTTAGAAGCTCATCCCGAATGGATGAATGCCTAATCCTAATTGGATGGATGCCCAGAGTATGCAATTGAATAAAACATAATAAAAAAATAAAAATAAATAAATAAATAAATAATACTCAATTTTTGTTGAATCAATTTTGGTGGGTTATTACATGTGGTATCAGAGCAAAGGTTCAAATCTAGGCCTTGTGCTCACTTCAATTTATTCAACTAAGGGAATGTTTTACAATAATAGAAATTAAATTTTATTCTACAAAAAAAAAAAACTAACTACATAATTTAACTTTCAGGTAAAACCTAGAATGGCAAGAGGAAGAGGAAGAGGAAGAGGAAGAGGAAGGGGTAATGGAAGACGTACTAGGAGTCAAAGGGAGGTAAGCCATGAGGAAAACCATGAGGAAAACCATGAAGGAAACCATGAGGAAGATCATGAAGAGGTTCGACACAACCCAAGGAATAACGGAGATGGGGTCCAAGCTATAATCGACCTTCTAACCGAGCAAAGAGATAAAATCAACTTCTTGGAACAATCACTGCAGGACCTTAGGGAAAGGCAGAATGACTATGAGAACAGAAGTGGTACCGAGAATGGAAACCCTGGTAGCAATCAAGGAAATGTGATGGGTAATGGAAAGGAAAATAACATATTGGAACTCTCCAAGGATTTAAAGAAAATCACCCCTCCTAAGTTCGATGGGAAGCAGATTGGTGAAGGGGCTGAGAATTGGCTAAATGAAATGGAAAAATATTTTGAGCTAAGAGATTTTAGCGAAACAACCAAGGCCTTATGGGGCTCCTATCAACTCACAGGGGAGGCGGCTAGTTGGTGGACCAACACCAAGGAACAAAATGGGTATAACAGAGATACGATCACGTGGGATCAATTTGTTCACCATTTTCGAGATAGGTGGCTCCCTCAATTGTTCTTTGATGAGAAAGTGACAGAATTCCATAATCTACGTCAAGGGCCCCTATCCGTTCAACAATATTGGGATAAGTTCGCCAAGTTGCTTAAATATGTGCCTATGTACCAAAAGGATGAAGAAGGCCAAGCAAGGAAATTCATTTTGGGGCTGAATACCAACATAGGGGCAGAGGTTGATATGCATGGACCCAGAAATATGAATGAAGTACTTGAAAAGTCCCTAAGGCAAGAGAGGAAGATTCAAACACTAGCAGGATGGAACTATAATGGGAACCACTCATTTAAAAGGAAGCAAGAATTCAATGGAAACACTAATTTCAACAAGGGTCAAAGGAATAACTCTTCCGAAAGGAGACCACCACCTAATCAATATCAGAGGAATGGAAATGATAATACCAGGGGAAATAATAACAGGGGCAATAATAATAGGGGCAATGATAATAGGGGCAACTATAACAGGAATGACCAGCAAAACAGGACAACTTATCCACCGAGGGGAAATGAAACAAGGAATGATCCCCCTAGAAATCAAGGTAGGAGAGGTCCTCCAGGTGGATGCTTTATGTGTGGGGAAAACCATTTTGCTAGAGAGTGCCCTAGGATGCAAGGACAAATTAGGGCCAACCAACCCCAACAGGGGCCCCAACAGAGGATTCATGTAGCGGTTAGGAACCAAAGAAGAAGATACCAGAATGTTCTCGTGGAAACTACAGGTACACTATTTGAACAACCAATATCAATTCTAATTGACACTGGATCATCTGAATGTTTCATCTCACCTGAATTAGTAAACAAATATGCATTAAAAGTTAATCAAATGGAGTCATCATGGACGGTTCAATATGGGGATAAGGCAACTAGGGAAGTAACTAAGTGTTTACCGAGGACAAGGGTACAATTCCCTGAGTTCGAAACAAGGGTAGATCTCTATGTGGCACCCTTAGGATTATATGATGTAATTATGGGAATGAGTTGGTTAGCGGACCATCAAGCTAATGTAGATTGTTATAGCAAAATTGTTGAATGTTTGGATGATGGGGGGGAAAGGGTCAAAATCCAAGGAAAGTTTAAGCCCATTAATATAGAAACTATCTCAGCAATGCAATTAAAGAAGGAAAGGAGAAGAGGAGGACAAATCTTTATGGTTGAAATTGATGAAGGAAAGGAGGAAAATACACCAACATTTGAAAATACCCCTTTCTTAAAAGAGTTTAAGGATGTTTTTCCAGAAGAATTACCCGGTTTACCCCCTAAGAGGAAGTTTGACTTTTCTATCGAAGTACTCCCAGGAGCTGAACCAGTATCAAGGGCACCTTACCGGATGAACACAACCGAATTACAGGAACTCAAAATGCAATTAGAGGAACTCTTAGCTAAGGGATTAATAAGGCCAAGTGTATCACCATGGGGAGCGCCAGTTTTATTTGTTAAGAAGAAGGATGGAACCTTAAGGCTATGCATCGACTATAGGATGTTGAACAAAGTCACCATAAAGAATAGGTATCCCTTACCTCGCATAGAGGACCTTTTTGACCAAATGAAAGGAGCGGCAGTTTTCTCAAAGATAGATCTTCGGTTAGGGTATCATCAATCAGAATTAAGGAAGAAGACATTCCGAAGACAACTTTCAGGACGAGGTATGGACATTACGAATTCACAGTAGTTCCTTTTGGTGTAACTAATGCCCCGGCGGCATTCATGAACCTAATGAATAGTGTATTCCATGACTACTTGGATAAATTTGTTTTGGTATTTTTGGATGACATATTGATTTACTCTAGAAATGAAGAGGAACATTTAGTGCACCTACAAATTGTTTTGCAAAGATTGAGAGAACATAAGTTATATGGGAAATTGTCCAAATGTGCCTTCTTTGAGGAAAAGATTCACTATCTTGGGCATATAATATCAAAAGAAGGAATAGCAGTCGACCCAGATAAAATAAAGGCGATAGTAGAATGGCCGATCCCTAAGAATGTTTCAGAGATAAGAAGCTTTATGGGGCTAGCAGGTTACTATAGGAGGTTTGTGGAAGGATTCTCTAAGATAGCAAACCCCATCACCTCATTGCAAAGGAAGGGCAAAAGGTTTGTATGGACCGAGCAAAGTGATAAGGCATTTCAAATCTTGAAGGGAAAACTAACTTCAGCACCCATTCTAAAGGTACCAGACCCAAATGGACACTTCACAGTCATAACAGATGCTTCTATTGAAGGGTTAGGAGGAGTACTTGTCCAAGATGAAGGGGTAGTGGCCTACGAATCTAGGAAGCTAAAGACTCATGAAGTCAATTATGCACCCCACGACTTAGAGTTGGCAGCAATTGTGCATGCCCTGCAAAAATGGAGACACTTCTTGCTAGGGAAGCCCTTTGAGCTAAAATCAGATAACCAAGGACTAAAATACATCTTTACCCAACCTCACTTAAATGCCAGACAAAGAAGGTGGTTAGAGTTTCTAAGTGAATATGATTTTGAAATTGAATATATTAAGGGAAAAGAAAATAGGGTGGCAGATGCCCTAAGTAGGAGGAGACACTTGATGACTATAGCAACCTTCAAAACCTCCTTCAAAAGGCAAGTAATGGATGAACAAGGGCATGACCCATGGTATGAGCAAGTCAAATTAACTATAAGACACAACCCGACCGATCCTAAGGTTGAAGGGTATACATTAGATGAAGATGGGTTGCTCAGATACAATAATAGAATCTATATTCCTAATTCAGGGAATTTAAGGGAAGTAGTCTTGTCGGAGGCTCACAATGCCCCTTATTCAGGCCACCCAGGAGTTAACAAACTTTATGCAGATCTAAAGAAATTATACTTTTGGCAAGGGTTGAAGAGCGATATTGTCAAGTATGTAGCTAAATGTTTGGAGTGTCAAAGAGTAAAGGCAGAACATAGACACCCAGCTGGATTGTTACAATTACACGATGTACCTCAACATAAGTGGCAATTTATTAGCATGGATTTTGTACAAGGGTTACCCATGTCACCTTCTAGGCACGATGCAATAATGGTGGTAATTGACAAACTCACTAAGGTGGCACACTTTATACCAGGAAATCTGACGGATGATGCACCCACCTTGGCTAGACGCTTCGTTAAGGAGAGGGTTAGGTTGCATGGAATACCAGAGAAAATCATATCAGACAGAGATGCAAGATTCACTTCCAGGTTTTGGACCACTCTTCAATCAGCTCTAGGAACTCAACTAAATTTTAGCACCGCATACCATCCGGAAACCGACGGTCAGACAGAAAGGACAAATCAGATTATGGAAGACCTACTTCGCATGTATTGCATGGACCAACAGAGGAAATGGGAAGAATACCTACCCTTGGTAGAGTTTGCCTACAATAATACATATCAAACATCTTTGGGAATGGCACCTTTTGAAGCTTTGTATGGTAGACCATGTCGAACACCTTTGAGTTGGGATAGTCTTGAAGATAGAGTGATTATTGGGCAAGATATGTTGAAAGAAATGGAAAGGAAAACTAAGGAAATTAGGCAAAGATTGAAGGAAGCCTCGGATAGGCAGAAAAGTTATGCAGACAAAAACAGAATACCAAGGGAGTTTGAAGTAGGAGAGAAAGTCTTCCTAAGGGTTAGGCCGCACAAGAGTTCCATAAGATTTGGGAAAAAGACTAAGCTTGCACCTCGTTATGTCGGACCTTTTGAAATATTGGGAAGAATTAATCCAGTTGCTTATCGGTTGGCCTTACCTCCCCAATTGAGCCGAATCCATGATGTCTTCCATGTATCTCTTCTTAAAAAGTATGTACCTGATGAGAAACACATTTTGAATTGGGATGCTTTACAGGTCCAAGAAATGGGGGGAATAATGATAGAGCCATTCAGAATCTTGGAGAGGCGCCAGTACCAGTTGCGCAACAGAGAGGTTGATCAGTGCAAATGCAATGGGACCAGTACGACGAGAAGAATGCCACGTGGGAGGATACTAAGGAGATGCAGCAGCTGTTTCCTTTTTTGTTTTGAACATGAACTATAAACTCTTTTGAATGCATTTAATAAGTGCATCGGGACGATGCACAGATTAAGGGGGGGAGGATGTCACAACCCTCCTTTATCACCTTTTTGATTTAATACAAAACTCTATTATAATTCCTTGGATAAACTATTGAATGAATATTGTAAGGGAATAAAAATAATAAACCACACACACACATGGAAAATACATATATATATATTTTAATTGGTTATTTAATTTCCCTCACCCTAATTAAGGCACATGTTGTAGGAGGAATAAGAAGCTTCTAGAGGCTTCTCCACCACCCTTGCATGTAACTCCTCCCACTAAGCCTAATCAATTTGCATGGAGGCCAAATTGGGAGAGAATCTCCTTTTTTTTCAATTAAAAATTAGGTAGTGGTAATTTGAAATTTATTTTATAAAAGAGGTACAAGTTTCAAAATGAGTGTTGGCTATTCCATAAGAAATTCCGCAAGTAAAATTTTCCTTTGTAGTCAATTTTCATTTTCAGCTAAGATTTTGTTGGGAGGACTTCTCTTCAAATTTGGAGGATCAAGGAAGACTCAACACCATTTTCAAGCACCCAGGTTCTTTCAAACTTAGTTTCGTGCATCTTATTCTTGTTGTAGATTAGATTTGATTAAATTATTTAGGAAATTAGAATCATTTGATGAGAATGAGATTCATTTGTTTCAGATTTTGATAAGAATTAGTTTCAGTTTTTGATAAGAAGTAGATTAAAATGTTTGATAAAAAGTAGATTAAACTATTTGATTCATTGTTTCAGATTCTTGATAAAAATTAGTTTCAGATTTTGTAGAGAATGAGATTCATTTGTTTTAAATTCTTGATAAGAAATTAGTTTCAGTTTTGAAAGAAGTAGATTAAATGGTTTAGGAGAATAGAGTCATTTGATGAAAATTAGATTCATTGTTCTCAGATTATTTTTGATAAAAATTAGATCCATTCTGTAGCGTCGTAAATTGTACGCACTTGCTAGGGTGGTACAATTTCACACCTAGTTTAGCACCTGCCTTGGCGCATTTTGCATCTTGCATTGCATTTCCCCTTTAGCACTTAATTAATTAAATTAATTAGGTCTAAGGTTCTATTTTATCATCTCCCATATCATAAAGTTGGGCCCTTTCATTAAAGTGTGCCCTTTTCATTTTATTCTTCCAATACATCATTTAATCAAAAACCCTAATTAAGTCCTATTTTGAGATTGGGGGCTTGGTTTCGGGGGTCAAAACATCTCAAAATCACCTGTAACTTCGGGATTCTCTCTAAAATCATCATATCCGACGGCCCTGAAAATTTGGTGAAAAGTTGTCGGGACCATGGCGCCCGGAGTGCAACATGGTCCCGGACATTTTTCCCAAAATTTTAGGAGCACGATCCAATCATAAAATAAAGCTTAACCCCAAGAAATTGGTGGGATATTCAATCTCTAGGTCGGCCAAAAGTTGAAATTAAGACCTAGGGTTTCATATATAAGAGCTCTCTTTCTTCATTTGAAAGGAGGGGAATTTTTGGCTTTCAAGGACCTTCTATGCAACGAAAGAGCAGATCTTTGAAGACTTCAACAACATTCAACATTCATCCATCAAGCATTCGTCAATTTCATTCATCCATCTAGGGCTTGGAAGACATTGAAGAACAATAGGAGATTACCGACTGAAGATTGGCTTGTACTCCTCCCTTGAGGGTTGGGTATGATTTCATGTTGTTTTCATGTCTTTGCATAAGCTTCAATATATCCTTTATTCATGCTTTAGATCACTTTGCATCTTGATTTAGAGCATTTACATTATCATTTACAAGCAATTAGGGTTTACTTTCTAGGTTGCTCTAGTTTGCTTTCTTGCATTTAAGGACCTTGCACACACACTAGGTCTGCACACACAATACATTTTACAATACAACTTGGCTATTCGTGGAGGTGGAAATCACCGAAGCGGGGGTTTGACTAAGGCAAAACCCTATATAGCCGCCCAAACACCTTTTCAGATATAAGTGCAGGTTTCGGGACTCGGACGATGCCGCAGGTTGCAGATCCGGGAGAAGCAGACTGAGACCGACCTTCCTACCAAATTTCAGAGCAAAAGACCAGGACAGGGGCGTGGGGCGCCCTGGTCCTGCCAGGACAGGGGTGCTGGGCACCCTGGTCCCTGGGACAGGGGTGCTGGGCGCCCTGGTCCTCCTGACAGACAGCATTTTCAGCATTTTGACAGCTTTTCCAGAGTGCAAAAACAGTAGTTTCCGGAGCAGTTTCAGGGGCATAATTAGGACAGTGGCGCCCGCGCCCCCGTCCCGAACATTTTCAGTCAGATTTTGACTTCGGGTACGCATTTACATTCTTGTCTTGTCCTTGTGTTTACAACTTTCCATCATTTAAGTTCAATTCTGTAATCTTGTTATTAGTTCATACTTGCACTTTGGGGTTAGGGATTGAACTTGCATCATTTTATCTTTCAATTACAACAAAGGAATAGAAATCCTAATAGGTAGCCCGTGGCTCTCTCTTCCACAAAAAGAAGTAGCCAATTGTGTGATACCTCTAGGCTCTTTCGTATTCCGCAAATGTGTGCTTGAAAGTGAGATTAGGGCATGTTTGCTTAGTGTCACTTTTTCTCCCACACACATTCATTTCAAAATTTTGATAAGGATTAGATTCATCCAGATTAAATCATTGGAATATCTTATTAAGTTTTAGATTTGAATTGATTTAAGTCTGAAATGTATTCTTTTCTCTGGTTATTGATTTAAAGTCTGAACTGTGTATTCGAAAAGATCTTGCTGTAATCAATCTCTCTTTTCTCTAAATCCTCTGTAAAAATACGTTTAACATTTTGTGAAAGATTTTCCCTGTGTATATAAATAAATAATCTCTTCCTCTATGGATAGATCTCCCTGTGTGTACAAACAAATTTTCTCCTTTTCTCTGTGGATAGATCTCCCTGTGTGTACAAACAAGTTTTCTCCTTTTCTCTGTGAATAGATCTCCCTGTGTAGTAAACAAAAGAAATGGAAAAAAAAAGAAAGAGAAGAAGAACCTCTCTGGTTACTGCTTCATTGTATTTTGTCCCTGGAATTTAATCTATAACATTGTTATTTACCTGTTATCTACCATTCTCTGAGTGATTTTTCAATAATTTAAAAATGCAATACTCCTGTATATAAAAAAAAAAAAATATAATAATAATATTATAAGAACATATATATTTATATACATATATATATATATATAAATAACCAAAAAAAAGGAAGAAATCATTTCGAACCTTAAATTTCCCTTGAACTCCGCAACGCACGGCGTTTTGCGTAAAAAGGCGACAGTGTGCATGGACGGTTACATTGTAACCGTCGCAGGGTACGGAGGGGCCCGCGGGTCCCCTCATCTCTGCGGACCTGCGCATGCAGGGCCGTAGGGGTGATGGGACCCGTGTCCCCACCCCGCACCCTATTTACTACCAAGTAAATATGTTATTTAATTTAAAAGTTTCTTTTCCCTTTTCAAATTTGTAAATTGACATTTTAAATTGGAATTTTTTTTATATATATATGTAAATTAATACTCTTTGTTATTTAATTAAAGTTTTTTTCATTTGATAGAAATGGCATTTAGGAAATAATGAATTCTTTTTTTTGTGTAAGCTTTAAGATATTGTATTTCGACTTAGAAAAAAAAATTGGGCTAATATGTAGCAAGTTCATAATTAAATTGCCTTAGTAAGTTTTAAAATTGTAGACTATATTCTTTTAAAATTAAGTTACTCAGCCCATTAAGAATCGTTGGGACACTTGAGATTAACTTACAATACAAATGCTTAAATTTAATCGTTATTTTGGACTCGTTAAGTCTTCTTACATCATAGATTAATTGCTTTCATTAATGGTTCATAACATGGGAATTATTTGTGGAATAATTATATCTTTCATGCAATTACTATTATGCAAGTTTCGTGAGGGTCATTATTATGCAAATTACACTTCAAGTAGTCATTTCAATTATTACGCTTTCATTTTTGTTTTCGTAGTTAGAAAACTAAACAAAGGAAGTTGGAAAACCAAAACTAGCAGTGTTCGGTATATATGGTGCCTCTGGGTCACGCTTACGGGTAAGGCCGTTGTGTTGAACTACTGCACTTAATGCCTAATAAAGCTGCATTAACGACGTCTGTGGCATCGTCCCTATAAATTGTCGGGGAGTAATAAGGGACATCTGGAAGTTAAAATCCAAGGGGCGGGTAATCCCTCTTGGATCGATAATTTAATAAGATAACTTTTAAATGATTTTCACATCCGTTGAGATACACCATAGTAAACCCCCCTTTTAAGGATGGTCAAGTTAAATACCCTCATGAAATTTACTTTCTTTATTTAATTCATCTCGAAGGGATATTGGTGATTTGCAATTGGGTGACGCTCATGATAAGTATTAGGATCTAGTTATTTTGTTTAGGCCACAAGCAATAGGCCATCTTGAGCCTTCGCTTAAGTGCTACCATCGTGGGTAGCAACCGCAGAGAAACTGTCTGGGACACTGACCCTAGAAAGGGTTGCGTACCCACAAATCAGTTTACATCAAACCATAGAATAGAAAATAGAACTACATACTTTACGCCTTGATCCCGTGCCGAAGCGGGTATGTAGGCAGTCTTGGGACGGAGTTGTCCCTCGTACTCAGGCGTTCGTGGGTGGGGTCTAGGCTTGGTTGAGTAAGAATCCTAATTGAAAGATAAGATAATCAAACTTAATTCAATGCATACTCGGAAGGAATCCCGTATGGATTCGCTTGACTTCCCGAGGCTTTAAGCCAAATTCCGAGGCGGAATTCAAGCTTGTATTATTTTTTAATTACTCCTAAGGACGGCGACCTCGGTGCATTCTTGTTAGAAGAGTGTAGTACTTAGTGAGTGACTCAGGACCCGAATGGTCCCGATGAGTCTAAGTCTCTGGCTAGAGCATCTCCTATCCCATTTGGATGGATGCCTACCCCATATGGGTAGATGCCTATCCCGTATTGGATAGATGGAATTTTACGTCCCGTATGGACAATTGCCTAACCTGTATGGTTAGAAGCTCATCCCGAATGGATGAATGCCTAATCCTAATTGGATGGATGCCCAGAGTATGCAATTGAATAAAACATAATAAAAAAAAAATAAAATAAAAAAAAATAATAATAATACTCAATTTTTGTTGAATCAATTTTGGTGGGTTATTACATCTTTGATGGTATACTCATCTTTAACAAGATCTCAAAGGAGTGGGAGAGTATTTTGTAGATATCTTAGACACAATGTAAACATAAGTTACAAGTTGTAAAGTGGTGAAATGGGGTTCACTAGTCTAAATATGCAAACTAGGAATCAAACCCATTTACAACACATAGCATGGAGGTGACTAAGGTCCAATAGGCCCAACTTTAGGCCTATTAGAAAGATCCTGGAGCAAATGGATCTTACTCACCTTTTAATTGAATTGTTTTGATTTGAAAATAATATGAATTAGAGATAATGATGCAAAATTCAAAGTAACTAGCACAAACAGAGAATTTTAAAATAGATATGTAGACATATAGTATAGATATGGAGATGGTAATCAGAGAGGAACTTGTAGTTGAAATTTGAGCTCAAAATTGTTGAACTTTGGATCTAGGTGATCTGGTCCTAAAGGTGTTAGATTTAGATATTGAAAACAATTTTAGGAATTAGAATGTTGCTCAAAATCACTGCCTAAAATTTTGCTAGAAAAGTGTCAAAGACTGATCATTGATTGCCACCATCCAGGATTTTTTAGCTCTTCAAAATATGGTTCAATTTGTCTCAATCTTTAATTTTTGGATCTATATTCCTTCTCTTTTGAACTTGTCACCTAAACACACAAGAGAGGAAAGATGTTGTTGGGTTGATAGGGGCTTGCCTAAAATATAAAAGAGAACTTACCCTTTTGGGGCAAAGGCTAGATCTAAAAATGAATGCTAAATTAAAATGTTATACCTTATTTATGACTCTCCTTTTCCTTGAAGTCTTAATAAAAAGGTTGATGTTTCCACATAGGAATTCATGGAAGTCTTCATAAGAACTTGATCATGGATGCCATCTAGAGTGCTTGAAATTTGAATACTTGACCTCTCATTCACTGCTCTAATGATGCTTGATTGCTAGCTCATTTTTTTTGAATTATAGAGTGAAATTCCTTGATGAGAGATGTTTTACATGAGGGGGCAAGACTTAATTTTATACATATCCTCATGAAACATGTAGAAAATTATGAAGAAAGGCGAAATTATAAATCATTTACCACTATGAGATTTTGCCAAGATCAAGACGCAATGGAAAGAACAAATAAGAGAGACCAAAATAATGATAGGAATAAACTGTATTCTATCAAGATGCAAAATATGATCAACTGGATCATTACAAGATATAGATTGATTTCCCATACAAACAAAGTAGATGAACCTACTTATATAGGAAAGGCTAGGGATATGTGAGCACACAAACATGACATGTGGCTCAATAAGAAACAAGGGTAGGTAGGAAATAGGTGTGGGTAGGTAGGAGAACCAATATAATATTCCACATGAGGTGGATCACCCACTGAATGTGGAGTGTAACAACAAGATCACACCATTAAAGGTGGAAATTCTCCTACACACACTATCCTAATGTGGCACAAACACCCGCGTGTCTCATACCCAAACTACTATGAAATGCATTTACCTAAGTAAACTTAAGTAAAGTGTAATAATATCCAAGATGAATAATTATTTACACCAACAACTGCTCAACTTTTTTTTATTGATAAAGGGTTCAAATTTGGGCCCTCTTGGTTTGGACCATGACACCTAGCGCCCTAGTCTAGTCCATTTGGGCTAAATCAAGGTCCAAAAGTTGAAGCAGAGAATGAAGATCGCAGATTTGACATTGGTGTGAATACAATAAGGGCATAAAAGGAAAAAACACCAAAGTGAGATCCAAGTAAAAATAAAATTGTATAATGATACAATTTATGACACTAAAATATTCAACTTAAGAAAACATACATTTGACACCATGCAATATAGATAATGCATCATTAATTAAGTAGGTGCATAAATAGATCAAGAAAAGATCAAGGTATTCTAAGAGCCACATACTCTATGCAACCTTATGAAGCTCTAGGTTTTTCTTGGACTTTTAAATTGTTATTGTAAGTTCATTCTCTTATTTGTGCACCTAACTAATTTTTTTGTCAAATCATCTACGCCAAGATTGTTTTTAGTGGAAATATGCACAACAATGTGCTTTAAGGGTATTAAGCAATGTCTTTGTGCCACACTAGTATTGACCATAACATTTTTTTAAAGTTTTTGCATACATAGAGAAAGGTGGAGACTATGGCATACAAAGTTGATGACATATTTGTAGTTCCCTCTAATCATTAAATATGAGGGAAAAGACAACAATATTAAATAGTGTCTCAACCATCCTCATGCCTTGACATTTATTATAGTGCCCAACATGAGAGGTTGCAACTTCTAATATTGGATCCATGTAAGCCTATAACACTCTATAACAAAGTGAGAAGGTTGTCATTACTACTTACCCAACAAACTTTTTATAATCTTGGCCATATTTTCATGCCCATAGATGCACCTTACTAATGACTAATTTGGGAGTTGCACTTTGCATATTTTTATACCTATAAATGCATCTTAACAAAAAATCATTTAGGAAGTGAATTATTCCAAGACAATAATACACTTTGAGGGTGAGCAAGACCTTTACACTCCAAAAAAAATTGTTTTGGCTTCCTAAGCACAATATAAAGCATTACATCAAGTTGTGTATCCCATCTTACATTACCAAGACAAACAATAAGAACCTTGAAATGTTAGCACTATTGCCTTAGTTCGATTAGAACATGAGAGGTTCTTGGCAATGATTTCTTGAATAGTTTACCAATAATAGAGAGCCAAATGATATTTTATTTCTATCAATGATGACTGTATACACATAAAAATGGCTATGAGCTTATATTTATTTAATGTCATGCTTGGGAAGTGTGATACCTACAGCTGCAACACAAAACACTCAATAGATCATTACAAGCATGGTTAGCAAATAATAAGAAAACAAAGATGAACCATGACAAAGCGACCTATCGCCTCCTAAGATATGTGAGTATACATTTGCTCTTAGATCTGGATAAGCAATCCCAGTGACTTGACTACACCTATATGGAGTATTTGAAATGATAATGATATGCAAAGATGAGATTGATTATGCTAGATTGAATTAATTTTGAGAGAAAATGAGAGAATTTTTCAGATTTTCTTACATTTTTTGAAATCTCTCATAATTATACACAGAATCTGTTCTTTGTGATTTTAATTTTGATGCAAAATATTTCCCTAAAAATTGGATCTTTAAAAATTAGGGTCTTTCCTTATTTTGATTAGATCTCACAAACGGCTTCAAATTTTGGCATCCAATTTTTTGTGCACGTCAGGAAAAGTAATAGAAGGATTCAACAAAAATTTCAGATTTTTTGGATCAAATTTTCATTTTATATGAAGTTTTTATGAGTTTTCATAAAAAATTAATTTTAAGAGCAAATTAGCGAATTTTTCAGATTTTCTTACATTTTTGGAAATCTCTCAGAATTATACATAGGATCTGTTCTTTGTGATTTTAAATTTGATGCAAAATCATTCCTCAAAAATCGGATGTTTGAAAATTAGAGTTTTGCATTATTTTACTCATATCTCACAAACTGCTTGGATTTGTTGCACAAATTTTTTTATGCAGGTTTGAAAGACCATCGGGACTCTCCAGTAAAAATTTTAGATTTTTTGGATTGATTTTGCATTTTATATGAATTTTTTATGATTTTTTATAAAAAAATTAATTTTTGGAGCAAATTAGCAATTTTTTTGCATTTTCTTACATTTATGGAAATCTCTTAAAATTTTACATGTGGTCTTTTTTTATGATGAATCAAATCTTTGAATTGGTCAACAAAATGCATTGTTGAAGGCCCCTATTTCACAAAGTCTTTTGGATCTAAAATTTACCTAACTTGTGTGCTTGCAAGAAGGGGTGATCATTTGAAACAATCCAAACTACTAACAAATCTTTGCAGGACCTTGACAAGGGTTTTTGATCTTTCATTGTGTGCCTTGCTCTCATAGACTAGCAAACACTTCAATTGGTGCACTAAAATTGAACCATTGTCTTTTGTGTCTTGAGTAATAGGCTCTTTTTGTTTCATCTTTAGAGGGCCTGTCTCCCCGTGTGGTCATTAGGACTACTAGTGAGGAGAGAATGACCCAAGTGGTAGCAAAAGAAAAGCCATCTTCTTCCAAACCACTATAAATAACTGTATTCATAGTGAAAACTATGAATAGCATGTGCTGATTAGTTCATACTGACACTATGTCTCCCCATAAACCCGTTTGATTAAATTTATTTGATCAGTTGTAGGGTGTAACTCCTACCGGCTGGGAGCCTTCTGTATTTACAAAGTTGAAAGTACCACATGTATGG
This sequence comes from Cryptomeria japonica, assembly GCF_030272615.1. Lineage (NCBI taxonomy): Eukaryota > Viridiplantae > Streptophyta > Pinopsida > Cupressales > Cupressaceae > Cryptomeria > Cryptomeria japonica. The sequence continues at coordinate 280,579,377 of NC_081407.1, read as the reverse complement.
CCACATGAACAGATGCCCTTACTAGCACCTTTTTGTTTTAGAAGCCAAAATCCTTCTAGTTGTTGGGGTAGGAGGTCGGACCTCTAGTAGCGGCCCACACACATACGGTTCTTAGTAGAGATACAAAGTTCGCCATGGGGAGTTTTCATGGGGACTAATGCTTGGCTGCCCCGAGAAGTGAGTGCCGAGGGTGGAGCCAGTGGGGTCAAGCATCTAAGTATCCGCTCTGAATAGCGTAGCCTCAGGGAAACTCCATGTGGGATCAACAACTATTGTCCTGGCCAACCATAAGAATTGTGCTTGTCTTATTTTGAACAATCAAACATTCAAGACCAAACATCAAAACATTGTGTCTTCAAGTGTATGCAGAACAATTTTTTACATCAAACAACACACTTTCTTTGAGTCTAAACACTTGCAAACATTGAGTCCTCATCAACATTGTGTCCTCTTGTCACGAAAAATAGTCAAAAATTCAGATTTGGTCACAAGAAGTCACTTCACAAATTGGAAAAATTGCACTCAGATTTCAGAACCGTGTTTGTGAAGTATACAAACACATCTATGTTCAGAATTGAAAAAAAATTTACAGTCCAACAAACAAGAGTAGTCAGTTTCAAAATTCTTGAGCTTCCTAAGCTATCTCTTCAGGTTTTCATCTAGCATTCAACCTATCTTTGGCTCTCACAAAGTCCATCATTGCTTTACACACTTTGTCAACACACTACATACAACAACACTTTGCTAAGTGGTCCCTCATCAAGGTCTATCACCTTTGGGTCTCATTTGGTCTTACTTAGAGTCAAGGTCAACTTACCTCATCAAGAGAAACTATCATCTCTTTGGAAGTCACACCTACTCTACTACATACATACTTAGTCTTACACTTTGGACATTGCAAGTACACCTCAGATTCATTTACATTCCATCCAACTCTTGGTCTTCCATACTCTTTCCATTTTCATCTAGTCTCACATCTTGGTCAATACCTAGTTCATGGTTGAAACTCGTTCCCAAAAATCTCGGAGAGAAGATAAAGAGGCTCAAGAGTCTGTAAACATGAGTGCCTATGAGTATGACAATGATGTCTTTTTCAATTCTGATCATACTACATTACCTGACATGGATGCCTATAGAAACATTCCAAATGTTGAGCACATGGACACTATAAACAACAATGATACACACAATGACAATATGGACAACATTTCAATACATTCAATAGAAGTGGAAAACTCCATTATGGATCCTCGTTTCAATCGATTGGTTGAGGAAATAATGAGGAGAGATAGACAATATTTCTTACAAGTGATGGCACAAAGTGGAGCCAAGATACCTCATGATTTTGACATGTCTCAAATAATGGAAAATCGACCTTTGCAACAAACTCACTCCAACATGGATCAAAGGAGGCCTAATAGTGGAGGCAATAGAGGACCACATCTTGTGCCTGAATCACCATCATCTTTGTTTCGAAAACCAGAGGTCCCATACACACATGGTCAAGCATATGATACTCATCTTCGCAGACCATTATGGAAGTCTTATGCAGAAAAATACACTCAAGCACATGCTAATGCTAAAGACCTACCACCAAAGCAATTAGATATCCAAAGGCATGCTCAAAATTTGGACACAAGGAAACCCCGCATCAAATTTGGGGGCAACACATTAGAACATGACATGCCTGCAGAGTATGGTATACATGGACAAAGAAGATATTCCATTCCTCACCATGACTCTATAACAAGTGGTCCATATACGCAGCATCATTATAAACCTCCTCCATATGAACATGTGTATGATCAATATCATCCATATATGCAACATGCTCCTCCTCCACCTGGTGGTTCATGCATGGGGTATGATCCAAGAAGTCAATCTCCACCGAAGAACAATTTGGAGCAACAAATCAGGGACTTACAAAAGAAAATGGAGGACATAAATACATCGAAGCCAACATACACAATGAGAGACATATGTCCTTATCCATTTGACAAGAGCATTCTAATGCCTCCTTTTCCTACACACTTTGTGACACCTAAGTTTGATAAGTATAGAGGAAAAGGGGATCCTAAGGCACACATAAGATAGTTTTTCACATCTTGCATTGAGGTAGCTTCAGAAGAGACATATTTGATGAGATTATTCCCACAAAGCCTAGGTGATCAAGCTATGGAATGGTTCTCCCAACTTCCACCTGGTATTAAGTCATGGGGTGACTTAGCAGAGGCATTTATCCAACATTTCTCATACAACATAGAGACAAACATATCAGTCACTACTTTGTGCAACACCAAGCAAAAGGATGGAGAATTTTTTTCATCATTTTTACAAAGATAGAGAAATCTAGCCAGCAAATGCTCTTGGGAAATTCCACAAAAACAAATGGTAGAGATATTCACCCATAATGTTAACAAAGACATTGGTTATGACTTAAGAAAAGCTTGCTTGTCCACTTTCAAGGACGTCATTGAAAAAGGCTTAGTGATAGAAAAGGTCCTAATTGAACAAGGAGTAATTAAAATATTCAAAGAAAACAAAGAGGACTTTAAAGGAAAAGATAAGCCAAGATTTTGGAACAAAAACAAGAACACAGTCAATGATGGTGTTGTTGATGCCAATACGGTATGACCAAAAATCATTTTTTCTGGATCAAGCTCTACAAACAATCAAGTGAATACTCAAACAACTTCAAAGTCACGAAGGAAGTACACTCCATTGGGAGAACCACTTGAGTCAGTTTTCAAGAAGATATTGGCAAACAAAGTAATCACTATTCTAGATTTTCCTCCATATGAACCAAAGGTTAAACCAACTTGGTGGAATGATGATGAGTATTGTGAGTTTCATAAGAGCAAGGGTCATAGAATAGGAAACTGTCATCGACTGAAAAACATCATACAAGATCTCATTGATAGAGGTGACATTGAAATTGAAGGACACTCATCCAACCAAGAACATGAAATGTTCAAAGAACCATTCCCAAAACATGACAAGGGAAAATCCAAAGCCACATATGAGCAATCCAACTATACTAGAGCATCCTATAACTATGATTCAGCTATCAATCACATTTCAATGGACAATTATGTCTCTACCATTATCATCAAGGACAAAACGCCTGAGAATTCTACCCAAAGACCTAAGATTGTCCTAAAAGGCATCAGATCTTCTTTTGAACCAACCTTGGAATGTAATGTTACAACTCGTCGAGGTAAATTCACCTTGCAAGGTACTCCAGCCAAAAATACCACTTCCTCATCACCTAAGCTTGAGTATGACCTTGTAGAATAGTTAGGGAAAACACCCGCGCTCATCTCAATCGTTGAGCTCTTACGCATATCTCCCGCACATAAAGCCATTCTTGATAAAATCTTGAGAGACAATGTTGTCCCTACTGATATGAATGTGGACCAGTTTCAAGCCATGGTGGGATACCTTTCCATTCCACACTCCCTTACATTCACAGAAGCCGATGACGCCTTCATAAGTCAGCCATATAATGCACCATTGCACATTGAAGCCTTCATACATAAACATCAAATAAAATGAGTCCTGATAGATGGAGGAGCAGGTCTAAACATTTTTACATTGAGCACTATTAAACAATTGGGATATTCTGATAAAGCTGTGAATTCTACAAACAAAATTACCATCAAGGCATATGATGATGAAGAGCGTTCATCCAAAGGCACAGTCACCTTGCCTCTCAGAGTAGGGCCAGTTACAAGGATGTGGTTTGTCAAGTCCTAGACCTTGATCTCACATACAACATATTGCTAGGATGTCCATGGATTCATGAGATGGCGCAGTACCATCTACATATCATCGATGTATCAAGTTTCCACACAATGGAGTTGAAGTGATCATCAAAGCTGACCCAGACCCATTCATATATTGCAACAATCTACGACCTAGATCAGAAATAACAATCCTAGTCAATCAAGAAGTTATTCCTTCATCAGCATATGAGGATCCAGAATCATTGAAAGCTTCTACATCAAAGCAAACAGAGATCAAAGAAAAGTTCAAGTTTAAAGACCTGTGTTGTGGTGAGTATATCTTTCATGTTGATCAACTCCCACTATCTCCTAAGGTATTTAGTCAACATGAACAATCTATAAATAATTTGCAAGGAATTGGGTGTGAAGAACCTAGTGTTGTGGATACTAAGTCTGAATACAAATCTCCTCTAGTGGTGCAAGCATCTCTTGATATCAATAATCCTAAAAGTGGTTCCAACAAAGAATCTATTGAGCATATCACCAACCCTCTTGAGAACTCACATAGCTTTACCATTTCATCCACTCATTCCATTTCCACTCCACTTCCAGACTTGGATCAACAAGAATCACAAAAGCCCTCACTTATTGGGAATCAAAAATCAAGCTACGAAAATAAAAATTTAAAAGTCAAAAATAAAGAAAAATCCTCCAGTCCAAATCAAAATCAAAAGCTATTGGACTTTGCAAAAATCAAAGTCAAGGATAAAAATCCTATGAATGAAAAAGAACAAGAGTTGATCTCCCCTAATATCAAAATAACTGGGGGCAAAAGTTCTACAATTTCAAGTAAAAAAGAACACTTGTTGATCCTAAGTCTCCATCATGCTATCCTACTTTCACTTCTTTTCACAGTCATAAGCCTTCATAACTCATCCACTTGTTCCACACATCCATCCCCTTTTGGCGATACATCATGGACCTTTAATGGAGCTTTCTTGAAGGACTTTGTTATCAGGGATGCCCAAACTTCTTCAGGTGACATGCATACGGGCCTGTGTAGTCCATACACTAGTAATTTTATCTCAGTTTCTTCATCAAGGAATACAGTCACTCGAGATACACATCATTCAGTCAAGGAATGTTGCAGTTACAATCATAAGGTTAAGTCTCACACATTTGACGTGGGCACCTTGGTTCTCAGAGAAAATCCTAAAAATCAACAAGACAAAGAGAAGAAGGGCAAGTTCGAACCAAACTGGCTTGGTCCCTACATCATCACAGCAGCATATTGATCTGGTGCATATCCGCTCTCAACCATAGAGGGTGAACCTTTTGAGGATCCTATCAATAACATGCACCTCCATAGGTTTTACACATAGCTCTTCAGAGTATCCCAAATAAAAAATACAAAAAATTTCAAAATACAAAAAATTTCAAAATACAAAAAATTCATAAAATAAAAAAATTGTTACTTAGTGAAAACTTGGCAAACAGGCACCTTGTGACACGAAAAAAAAAAAGAAAAACATTTCGTCCAATGGTGAAAACCACTTCGGTGGTGCCTTGGGCAAGTACCATGGTGAAAACTGGGTCACTAGCACCATGTGTAGAGACATTGCTCCTCCCTCCTTCAGGATTCCATTTCATCCTTCACTTTGCACACACTCATAGCTTATTCATCCACAATAAACTTACCCATTCCCGTCATGGCTTGTTATTGATCTACCCAAGATTGGTTCGCCATTCATAATAAAAATTCATTTTCACCTCTTTCCATCCATAATAAATCAGCTCCTATCTATGGCTAAGGCAAATCCTACATCTATTAATGGGTGTGGAACTAAGAACATCACATGTTTCAAGGAGTACAGTTTCTTCCACTTTTCTTCAGTCTATCCGTGCGCAATCCGCAATAAAGTAGCATCTGCATCGCAAATCCGCAATAAAGTTTCATCTTCTCCGCAATAAAGTATCAGTTGCATGGATTCAGTTAGTTTTAGATGAGACACAACAACAACAATGGGCTTCAACAAATCAAATTTTTCAATAGACTCAGACAACATATGGTTCAGTGCTATCTATCGTTTTGTGAAAGTAAACATTGTGACCACAATCAAATAAGACTTATACAAGTGACAAGAGACACTAAATTTGAGGACTATAGTGGATGTTGGTGTCGAGTCTTGGTTTTCTTTTGATTTTATCTTTTTGGTGACATGTCTTTTAGCTTTTCTAGGATGTCTTTGACTAGAAAGGCGAGGATGGGGTATCGTCACCTATTTTTCTTTTGCTGTCTGTGGATTGTCTCTTAGTAATGCTATGACTTGTCCAAGGATATGAGGACACTGAGAGTCTAGTATGAACTAGGACATTCCTTGTTTGTGACTGTCTTATCTCCATGCAAATAGGTACAATGACTTTCTGGGTCAAACATATGCCTCGATTGTCATAACCTACTTGCCATAATAAAGCTCAATGATGATAACGCACAAGAAGCTCTTTCACTTTCATATCTTCTATCTTCCATCTCCCTTTCTTGATTGACTTCCATTATCCTTCTCGAGTCTGCGTAGCCTATTATCACATGACTGAGTATAATGACACACCAAAAACATTTGTATTTCATGTAGTTGCGCCTGCATTACCACATATAAGCATTTTTTACATACATATAGATAGCACAATTGCATCACATCCTGCACACAACACTTGTTAGCACATTTTACATTCTCATCATGTAAATAATCATTTGCATTATCATATTCATCTGCATTTCATACATTCACATTTGCATTTGCATAACATATTAAAACATAAAAGATCAAAAATATTGCATTTCATCATGTACATATTTGCATCCATATCATAAACATCACATAGGTACGCATGCATATAGTTGTCACAAGGATGAATCATTTCATATATATAATCATAAGTGTCATGATACAATGATGTCAAAATCATATGGCTACAACCAACCCTCGTGTCACCCTATCCGGATAGAGGAACCCACTAATCACTCCTGCCAATACTGTTGGTAGTGCTAATCTTGTCCGTGTCATGATGTCCCATGCCAAGTGTCCAACCCTCATCTTCAGTCTTGGATCCTGAAACATTCATCTCAGTGCATCCTTGTCTTCATCTTGATCGTAAGGAACTAACTCCCCATCAATTGGTATCCTCAGTATCCTGTATACATCCTCTAAGGTGACTGTCATCTCACCAATCGGCAAATGAAAACTACAAGTCTCTGAGTGCCATCTCTTAGCCAGCGCAGTTAGCAGCCCCATGTTCACCTGAAACTCAGGCACATACAAGATGTATCTCAGACCCATAACCTCAATGACAACCCTGTCCTCAAATGTCAGCTCCAGTCGTAACCTTTGAGTCGACAGGAATCTCTCTCGTGACTCCAACATAGGTAAGTACTTTTGCAGTCAAGCAAATCAATCATATTAGTCCAAGTGACACTCACTGTTCATCACAAAGTGTTGCTATCTTTCCTAGTGACACTCATTGTTCATCACAAAGTGTTGCTTCTATCCTAGTGGTACTCCCTATTCATCACAAAGTACTACGTTTTAGCACTCACTGTTCATCACAAAGTGCTACTCATATTTGCACCCCCTTTTCATCACAAAGTGTTGCTCTTTTAGTATTCACTGTTCATCACAAAGTGCCTTGATCTCTTCTATCCTAGGGCCTCTGCTTGAGTGTATCCTCTTGAGTAGTTTCCTAATTGACAACGTATGCTCTATCACAGAATTGTCAATCCTAGCCCTATTTGCTATCCTAGTCTTCCCTAGAGGACCTGCTTGAGTGTATCCTCTCAGTAGCTTATCCAATCGACAATGTATGCTCATCACATAACTGTCGATTCAACCTAGAAGACATAAATGCACATTTATTACATTACCTAAGATGCATTAATGGCAACATTTATTGCGACAAAGTACAAGGAGGTTTTACGGTACATATCGGCTCTCCTGCATCTGCTGGCCTCTGAAATCGGCGAACGCGATCGAATCCATGCACCAATGCCATCGCTGCTGACTGTTGTTGCTCTATTCTCTCTCTGCACTCTAATCTCTTTTAAATGTGTGGATGACAATGAGGATGTATTCCCCTCGTGGTCTATTTTTATAGACTACCCTAGCCCTAGCCCTTGTTTCCCGAGTCAATCTTCTTTATCCCATGACTCTGTCACTATATCCAGTCAGTCCATTCTAGCCTTTCTTTCTTATCAAGAGATTGTCTGCGATCTTTCTAGACATTTTCATCCAATCTCTCAAGGGGGCATATCATTCCCATCTTGGGGCAACTTTGTATCAGTTCATCTTATCTTCTTTGAAACAACGCGACAAGCTGCATTGTCTCAAAGAGGGGCAAAATGTAAACACCTAAAATTGTCATGTCTAATTAAAAAAATATTTTTATTTATTTAATTATCTTAAGCCCAATTCTTCTATTAATTAAATAAATCTTTATTTATTTAATTAATTCATTTAACCTCCTCTAGCCTTATTTCTCATTTAAATAAATACATTTATTTATTTAAATTCCCCTTTTCCTAAATTAAATAAATATTTTATTTATTTAATTGATCCCACTTCCTCTATTAATTAAATGAATCTTTATTTATTTAATTAATTCATTAGCCTTTTCTACCCATGACACATGTCATTCATCTCTTAATTCCTACACTACCTACCCTCTCATTATTTTCTTATTTTCTTTACCTACCCTTTAATCATAGCCGACCATTTATCTTTTACACCTCTCAATCTTATCCCTCTATTTCATATAGTGTCTTCTATATAAGAAGATACTTCCTTCATTATCAAACCCCAATCAATCTATGCATCATGATCAATTGACTACACTCTTTCATATGCGATCAAGCCTACTTGCAACCACATTTCCATTCTTTGTTGAGCTCTTGTGCACATAAAATCTAAGAGCAAATATATCAAGCAAGATCAATGGAGATAGGAAGAATGGAGATTCAAACCCTATTGGACATGTGATGGTATAATCTTTGTGATTTCATTTGATTTGCATTGTCTTAGGTAATCTTCATATGTTATGGTGGATCTTTGTTGTTTTTAGGCTAGGGTTTTGTGGTTGAATCTATTTAGTCTTTCATCATTGTTGTTATCCATTTTCACCATAAACAATATGCATGATTAAGCTATGATGATGATGCAATTAAGCTAGAAAAGAGATTGATTAAGCTACATGATTCAACAATTATGCTAGAAAATGATCAAATTAAACTAAATCTAAGATGCAATTGCTTAAAACAACAATGCTCAAATGATATGCCTATAGAAACAATGCATAAGATGAAATGAGATGGGCTCCTTATTGCTCCAAAATGGGGGATATTTATAGGATTTCCAAGGTTAGGCATGAGGTGGCAGGAATCAACGGTCAAGATTGAGTCTGAAGATATCAAGGGTGAATTTGGAGGAGGTTGGAGAAGAGGTTGGATGAAGAGACACTTGTCATCTCTGTGGTGACAAGTGTCAAGGAGCTTTGCTCATAAAAGGGCAAGTGTCCAAGAGAGGAGACATGTGGCACAAGTGCCATGTGTCTCAAGAAGTAAATATCCACACCATAGGAGGTTAGGATAAGGAGGTTAGAATGTGCAAGATAGGATAGGTTTAGTTAAACCCAAGGTTAGGTGGAATGGGTTAGGTTAGAGGGATGGTTAGGTTAGGTGGTTAGAAGTTAGGAGGCATGTGGGTAATTTGAATTTAAAAATTCAAATAATAGGAATAGACTAATTAATTCTAACAACTCATAAATTGATTTGTTTTAATTAATTAGAGGATTAGAAGAATTGATTGAAGTGGGAGGGAAGGATTAATTAATTTGAATTAATTAATGAAAGGGAACTATTGAAATGAACCTATTAAATAAATCCTTAGATTTATTAATAAGTAGATGAAAGGGAGAATTTAATCAAATTGCCTAATGAATTTAATTAAATTAGAAAGGGGGATTAATTAAATAATTGCTTCTTTAATTAAATATCTTCAGACCATTTTTAGGTGTATACATTTTGCCCCTCTTTGAAGCAAGGTGTGATGACACGTTGATTTAAAGAATAATCTCATTTTGATGATGATATTAGTTCGATAGGATGCTCCAGCTATTGATTGATAAATTGCGGTATGATGATGCCCCCTCGGTAGATCAATTGAGATAATTGATCTTTGGAGTTTTTGGATCTTTGCGAAATTGATATCCCGATTAGAAATGATTTGATTTATGCAACTGTGGTTGATGAAAATGTGAGTTCTACGATCACGATGTTGTGGTTTTTGATTATTCATAAAGCTTGATTGATTAGATTGATAAGATCGAGATTCAATCTGGTTTCAAGAATGACACCTCCTATATAAGACAAAGATGATCAAAGCATCTGGTTTCAGGAATGATATATCCTATATAAGACATGATCAGAATGTCTGGTTTCAGGAAAGATACATCCTATATAAGACATGATGGAATCAATTTAGATGCGATTGATTAATAGAATTGATAAGGTTGATTGGATAAAGAACTGACAGTTTGTTGATATCAAGTTGCAGGAAGATTTAGATATGCTGATGTTGGTTCTGTTGAGGGGGGAAATATAAGATTTTTGTTGGGTCGATAATATCTAGAGAGAGATGAGTCATTGTTTTGATTGCGTATACACTTATGATGATGCCTTGATGATTCCTGCGATAGACCTAACCTTGGATAAAATGAGCATGTGGGATCCCATGCAAGAATGAAATGCAAGCTAAATGCAAATGAAATGCAACGCGATGACCAGATCAATCAGTGGGTTATTGCGTTTTGTCATCATTGAGCTTTTTTTAAAATGTGGGAAGTGAGTGCAAACATCGATAGTATAATTAAACCATGATGATCTGAGCACAACTTTCCTGGATTTTTATATGGCAAGTTAGCACAAGCATAGAGGTATAATTGAACCAAGATGACCTGAGTGTTGCTTGTGTAAAACAGGCAGTATTAACCATTTCAATACGCAAATCGGAAATATATTCGATGATACTTCGATGATCATGTCCCGAGACAAATTTGCACATATTAATGATTAATTTATAAACAACAGACAAGAAAAATATCATGTTCCTTGTTCCTCTAGTCAAAGACATTCTGGAGTTACTCAGAAATCATGATATTGAAAATCATTATAGAAAAGGTTGAACAAGCATGTTAAAATAAGTATCCAAAAGATATCATCCATTGAAAAGTGTGCAAATGTGCTTAGACTGACTTTGTGATAGTTTGATGGTTGATAATTTGATCTCGTGTTCAACGTTGGATGCGTCTCAATTTTCACTTGATAAGGGTTGCCTAATTGTTGTTCTACCTGTTTGATTAAGCTCAAAATGATCAAAATTTTTTGCCCCTAGCCAGGTGGATTTTGCCTCAAGCCTAGAAACAAATTCATTATGATATACCCAATGATCCAAACCATGTCAAGAAGCCACCCGAGATGCCTGCCTATGTATAAGGCTTTATTATGGATATGAACAATGTTGAATGAATGCAAGCGGAAGGATGCATGAACTAATAGATGAAAGAGCTAGCAGATAGATAACTCATATCTGCCAAGTTTTCACCATATGTTTTTATTGCACTTTTTCTCATATTTGATTTTCTTCTTTTTCATTTTTTTTTGTATTTTCTAGCTTTTTCATTGTCTTTGGATTTTTTTGCTTTTTCACTATTTTTGGATTTTTTGCTTTTTCACTGTTTTTTGATTTTTCTCCTTTTTCACTGTTTTTGGATTTTTTGCTTTTTCACTATTTTTGGATTTTTCTGCTTTTTCAGACATAAAATTTCTTCAGATGCATGCTATTGATGGGTTCATCGAGCTGATCTTTGTCCTGTGTTGATAGCTAATATGCTCTTGACCCAAATACTGCTATGACCACAAATGAACCTAACCAATTTGGTTCAAACTTTCCTTTCTTTTCTCGATCTACTTGGTTGTGTGGATTTTCCTTTAGTACTAGTTCTCCAACTTGAAAGACTCGTGGTTTGACCCTGTGATTATAACTTTGGCACATTCTTTGCTGATATATCTTTAAATGATCAAAGACATTTTGTCTTTGTTCATGGATCAATTCTAACTCTTGCAATCTAGATACTCGTTGTTCTTCATCTAGGATAAGACCTTTTAATGATACTTGTAGAGAAGGTATCTCTACTTCTATTGGCAATATTGCTTCTGATCCATAAACAAGAGAGAAAGGTATGGCACCTGTTGGTGTGAGGATATTGGTATGGTAGGCCCATAGAGAAGGGTTCAATTGAATATGCCAATCTCTTCCAACATCATTCACTGTCTTTTTGAGGATTTTTTAGAATAGTTTTGTTTGATGCTTCTTCTTGCTCATTCCCTTGTGGATAGTAGGGTGTGGAAAATCTGTGTTGGATCTTGAATTTCTCACATAGTTCTTGTACATCCCGATTCTTGAATGATCGCCCATTATCAGTGATAATGGTCATGGGTATTCCATAGCGACAGATGATGTATTCAAGATAAATGCAACAATTTGTTTTCCTGTGATATTTGTGAGAGGTACTACCTCAATCCATTTTGTGAAATATTTTGTACCTGCAAGGATGAATTTGTGACCATTAGATGAAGAAGGATTTATCTTTCCTACTAGATCAAGACCCCATTGACAGAAAGGCCAAGATGTTGCCAAAGCATGAAGTTCTTGTGCTGGTGCATGAATCAAATTCCCATGGATCTTACATTGTTTGCATGTTCTAACTATCTGAAAAGAATCTCATTCCATAGTTGGCCAATAATAGCCCAAGCGTATGAGTTTTTCTTGAAAGGGTAAGACCACTTGAATGAGTGCCATAAATGTTGTTATGGACTTCATGTAAGGCCTTCTCAGATTCTTCTTGTTTGAGACATCTTAAAAGAGTACCATCTAGACCTCGTTTAAAGAGGGTATCCACGACAAGAGTAAAATGGGAGGATTGATGAATAAAGCTTCTCTTTTGGTTCTTCAATAAATTGGGAGGTAGGGTGTTATCTTTCAGGTATTTGTAAGTTTGTCCATAGCGGGAGGAATCATGCCCAACAAGGTGACAGATAGTTTGGGAATCGGGACAATTATGAGCAGGGTAAAACAACTCTTCCATTAGGAATTCATAATGTTGTTGATTTTCCTGTGTCTGAAGGAGAGAAGAAAGTGTAGCCATGGCATCTACTACTTTGTTGTCATTCCTTGGAATCTACTGAAAATTTATTTCTACAAAGTATTTCTTGATATCATCAACCATATTTTTATAAGGCATTAACTTTTCATCCTTTGTTTGATAATCATTATTGATTTAATTAATGAGAAGCTGAGAGTCTCCAAGGACTTGAAGTTGTGTAATGTTCCATTCTATAGCCATTTTGATGCCTGTAACTAAAGCTTCATATTCTGCAATATTGTTCGTGCATGGAAATCTTAATTTGTATGCTTTTGGAATTGTATGACCTTGTGGTGTGATTAATAAAATGCTTGCTCCTGATCCATGTTGTGTATATGAACCATCAAAGTATAATTGCCATGTTTTTGTGGTGACCATTAGGATATCAGCATCGGGAAATTCAATCTGCAAAGGATGATTATCTTGAAGCGGTGGCTTGGCTATTTGTTCTGCAATGACTTGCCCCTTGGTATCTTTTTTGTTACATATTCAATATCAAACTCACTCAGGATCATGATCCATTTTGCTAGTCATCCTGTTAATGTTGCCTTGCTAAGTAAATATTTTAATGGATCGATTTTAGCTATCAACTTGATTGAGTGAGATAATAGATAGTGTCTTAATTTTTGAGAAGCAACAATTACCGCCAAGCATGATTTTTCTATTGGGGAATAGTTAATCTCGTATCCCACTAATGTTCTACTGATTTAGTAGATGGCTTGTTCTTTTTCTTCATTATCCTATTGTGCAAGTATAACTCCTAATGATACTTTAGTGGTCGATACATAGAGTAATAACAGATTTCCTGGAATTGGTGACATTAGGACAAGTGCATGCATGAGATATGCCTTGATCTTGTTGAATGCTCCTCACATTGATGGTCTCACTTGAAATGAACATTTTTGTGCAATAGATAAGTAAATGTTTGACATTTATCTACCAGTTGAGAAACAAATCTTTTGATTGACTGGCGTCTTCCTTGGAGTGATATTAGTTGTCTGATATTCTTGGGAGATGCCATTTCCATGATTGCTTTGACGTTAGCTAGATCTACTTTGATACCTCTAGCTGAAACAATGTATCCCAATAGCTTTCCTGAAGTGACACCAAAGGCACATTTCTTAGGATTTAGTCGTAGCTTGTACTGTTCTAACTGGTCAAAGATCTTTTCTAGTATCTTTATATGTTCTTCTTTATTGTATGATTTGGCCATGATGTCATCCATATAGTCTTCCATGAATGTACGCATCATGTCATGGAATATCGTTGTCATAGCTCTATGATATGTGGTACCTGTGGTCTTTACTCCAAAAGGCATGACGTTCCAGCAGAAAGTACTCCATGGGCATGTGAAAGCTATCTTTTCTTGATCTTGAGGTGCTATTTTAATTTGATTGTATCTGGAGAAACCATCCATTAGAGAAAACATGGAGTGTCGAGTAGTTAAATCTACAATGATGTCAATGTTAGGCAAAGGAAAGTCTTCCTTTGGACATACTTTATTAAGATCTCTAAAGTTTGTGCATATTCTAATGCTTTTATCTAGTTTTGAAATAGGAATGATGTTGGATACCCATTGAGGATAAGCTACAGGTCTGATGAATTCGACATCCAATAATTTCTTTAATTCTGATTGGACTAGGAGAGCGATATGCAGATGCATTTTCCTTAATTTTTGTTTGACTGGTTTGGCTCCTAGATTGACATTTAAGGGATGCATAATAAGCTCTAGATCCAACCCCAACATGTCTGCATATGACCAGGTGAAATTGGTTTGCCGTCATTTGTAGAATTGCATATATTGTTGCATTTCTTCTTCTATCAGAGAAGTTGTTGGATGTAGTATCTTTGGTTGCTCTGTTGTCCTAATGTTAACTGCCTCTGTTGGTTCGATCAAAATGAATGACTTTTCTTGATAGTGTGCAGGTAAAGTGTCAATCTCCCATCTTCTAGAGGAGGTTTTCACCATTAGATGCATCCTTTCTTTTTACTTTTTCCTGATCTAATATTGCCAAGAAATGGTTTTCAGCATTAGACTTGATATTGTTTTCTTTATTTTCCTTTTTGCAACTAGGAGATTTAGCACTCACTTGACTGGAAGATGCATTGCTAAAATTCCTAGTGAGATTTGTTGCGGGTTCAATTGCATTAAGATATACAGATATGGTGTGGTCATTCGGAAAGGTATCAATGGTAGTATGTCCTTCATTTTCCCAATCAATAAGTTCAGGGTGGATTAGAGGTAGGGGGTCATTAGGTTGAGATGTTTCAAGAGTACCAAGGGTCATGATGGACGTATCAAAGTTTTCAATATGTATGTCAATGTCTAGAATGATACTCTCATCAGAATGACCTCACACCAGGAGCTCTTGATCATCCTCAATTAAGTCCAAGTCAACCGAATGTGATTCTAATTCAAGTGAACTAGTTCCTAACGTTTGCCCTGCATACGTGTGAACTACATCGACTCTTATATCTTCTTCAAAGCAATTTTCTTCAAATGATTATTCAGAGTGATAGGAATCCCATTCCCATTCATTAGAATCTGTATCACTTGCAGCCTACAATCTACAGATTTGTTCATATAGTATTTGATTTGTTTCTTCAACTTTTCTTGTTATATCTTTTCTTCTTTCGTATTCAACCTCTTCGGGACTAAGATTGAGTTCTGTCAACCTTGCTATGAGCTCTCCTTGATTAGTACTAGGTTCATGCTTGTTTTTATTGAGATTGCTTGAGAGGTGCTTTTAGTTTGTTTTTCTTGTTGATTTGAAGCTTGCTTCTTTTCCCATTTCATGTTTGCTTGTGTTTGTTGCTTAGCTGATGTTTCTTCTCTTTCAATTGCCAGTTGTTCTTGTCTATTTTCATACTCCTCTTGTTGTTGGCTAAAAGATGTGTCTTCTGGTAGAGTAACTTGTCCATATCCTAAGCCTGTTTTGTCTAGAGCCTGTTGAGTGTAAGGTTGGATAGGTTCTGATATACCTTCTTTTCTTTTCCCTATAGGACCTATTCCAGTGTATCCCATCTTTCTGAGAATGTTAAATAATTTTCCATACTTTTCTGTAGGTATGCGGACATTGTTGATCTTTTGTTGAACTTCTTCGTCCTTATATAGCCACTATAGTACATCTTTGTCTTTTGTTTCCTCTGATAAGGTTCTAGCACTAACAAATGCTCCATCAAATATCAGAAGATGTTTTACAATTGGTTGTTATTTAGAGTTTGATGGTTTTCCAAAGGATTTAGGAGAAAGGGGTAATTGTGATATTAAATATTCTCCATTCCCTCGATCTCTTAGCTGCATTTGTTTTTCCACTTGACAAAATTGAGGCAAAAGATTTTTCTTTAGATTGTGTGTTTGAAGATGATGCCTCCCTATTATGAGGAACAATGACTTGTTGAGTTGGTTTGAGATTACTACAATATTGAAATGGATTTGAATCTGCAAAGATTATGATTTCCTGCCTATTGTAGGGAAACTTTAAGCACCGTTGATATGTTGATGGAACAACTTGTATGTCATGTATCCAGGGTCTTCCCAAGAGTATGTTGTATGATAAGTCCAAGTCTAGAACTTGGCATGTTGTGTCTTTCTGTAAAGCTCCCACTCTGATGGGTAACATCACAATTCCTTTATAGGAACGTTCTTCTTCATCATAGGCTTTAATGGTGATTTTTTTGGGGGGATCAACTGCATCTTCTGAATAACCTAGAGCACGAACAAGACTCAAAGAGCAAATGTTTAAGCCAGCTCCTCCATCTATTAGGACATGTTTAACTCATGTCTTATGAATGATGCCTTCGATATGCAAGGGAGCATTATGGGGATGTTGCAAGGACATTTCATCTTCTTCGGTGAATGATAAGTAGTGAGGGGTCATGAGGTGTCCCACCATGGTTTGGAATTTATCTATATTCAGATCTTTAGACACTGTTGTATCTACCAATGCTCGTTCAAGAATTTCTTTGTTTGCAGGTGAAAGCTTTAAAAGTTATAAGATGGATATTTGGGTGGGCATTTTCTATAATTGATCCACTAGATTGTATTGTTTTGTAGTGGACGACATGTTTGCTGTAGGACTCAGAAAAACAACTTTAGCTTTGCTTCTTGTGATAGCATGAGCAGGGTCTTGATTTTTCTTTTCTTTAACTACAATAATATTTACCACACTATCATATGTATGAGTGTAGTTTACCTTTGCTTTACCCTTACCATTATTTGTTGTTGAAGATTCACCCTTCTCATAGTTTGGAAGCGAACTTTTAAAAGCTGTATGAGATTCGTTTATTGTATGTCCATCCACCGTTATTACTCCATTATCAATCAAATCTTGGATGACATGTTTCAATCACTGACAATTATCTGTGTGATGTCCCTTGTTTCGATGGAAATTGTAATAATGGTTATCATTCCACCAAGGTGGTTTTACTTGAGGTTCGTAGTTCCTTTCTTTTGGCAAAGTAATCAATTTGTTTGCGAGAAGTGTCTTTAGTGCTGACCCAAGGGATTCCCCAATGTTTGTAAATTGTCTTCGAAAGAAATTTTTGATAGTTGTTTTTTGGTGATGATTGTTTTGCTGAGCCGCTGCTGAGTGATGGGATAAATTAAAAAACCGGTTGTTTTGGTTTCACATTGTTGTTATCCACTATTCCATCGTTGATGACATTATGATTTCTATTCCAAAACTTTAGCTTATCATTGTGGCTGTTGTTAGTATTGTTAGGAGGGTTAACTCCATCTTTGTAAATTTTCAACTCACCTTTCTTTATCATGGCTTCCTCCATTCTGATTCCATTATCAATCATCTTTCTGAAACTTTGATTTCCTTGCATTTTTAGATGATAACTCATTTGATCATTTAGGTTGTCGATGAATATGTCCATTTTTTCATACTTTGGCATTGTACGAGGATATCGTGAAGCTAACCATCTCCATCATTGTAAAAATGTCATGAAAGATTCTCCAGTCTTTTGTTTGGCATTACATAGGTCTAGCATTGTTACTTCATGTTGTATGTTGTAAGAGTATTGTGAAACAAACTTATCCACTAATTCTGAGAATGATCTGATTCCAGGTGGAAGTTTGGAGAACCATTCCATAGCTAGTTTGGTTAAGCTTTTCGGAAATAATCTCATCAAGTAGGTATCCTCATGTGAAAACTCCATACTCATTGTGCAAAATTATCATATATGATCTTGAGGGTCAGTGTTTCCATCATATTTTTTGTATCTAGGAGTTTCACATCCTATAGGAAATGGTATCATGTTTAGATTTATGTCGAATGGATAAGGACAAATTTCTTAAAGTGAGTATCTTCTAACATTTCCTCTTTGCATATCTTAAATTTGTGTTTGAAATGTTTGTATTTGTTGTCTGAGAGTTGTGATAGGATTATCAACATGATTTGTTCTTGCATAACCATGATTTTGCATTCTAGGAGGATCTGGATCTCTTCTTGTATCATCTCTACCCCTTCTTGTATCTTCATTGGATTGAACGTTATTCAGAATTTCTACTTCATCCCTTTTGGGCATGTAAGTTTCCTCATTGGTTATGGTGTTACTAGGGATTGACGTGTCATTCATTTTGAGACCAAAAATATTCTCAAATTGTTCATTATTAGGGGTAGGGTCACTTTTCTTTTGTGTCAATTTGTTCACATCAAAATCTTGGGGGAGTGTAGCACCAGAGTTTGCTAACATTAGGAAATATTTTTCTTCTTCTCCCTCCAATAATTTTTGCATAAATTTATCGAATTGAGGATCTTTTTTGATGTCTCTGACATGTTGTTCTGTTATTTCTTCTTCAACTTGTATTTCATCTTCATGTTCCATGGTTCTATGCTCTTCAATTATTTCCAATGTTTCAATTTTCGTCTCGACAATCTTCTGTCTCCGAGCCCTAGTGAAAACGGGCATACACGTGTGTCTAGATATTGTGCTAGGATTCAATTGTCTAAAAGTTGTTTTGATAAGTGATCAACTGCCAATGTAAATGTGATAAAATGATATGACATGAAAAGTCGATTCAAGTATTTAAACGTTTGCAAGTTTTTAGATCTTCGGTTTTGGAGTGCAATGATGATGATTTTGATAAAAACCAAGTCCAATAGGAACGATATATCCTACGATGTGGGAAAAGGTTATCCTGACCAAACGTTGTAGTTTCATGATAAAGGATGATAGATCCTGATGAGAAACTATGTTTTGAGTGATCAGTTTATCAAAGAGGGTGATGATGCACTTTGAGATGTTTAGATCTTGAACTTGTTGAAGGTGAATACTTGAAAATCTTGAGGTGTTTAGCTTTGGAATCTGATTTGACAAATGATAACTTGACCAAGTAAACCAATAAGACAACCCAAGCATAAAATGATAGATAAACAAGTGTTTATGATCACTGTAAACTAACCAAGCAAATATGACAGATCTGAAAAATATGTGCAAGAAGACAACTCTGGACCAACAGAGACAAAAATTTGTACGACAGTTTAAGCAGCTTCAAACGACAATACATATAGGCCCATACGACAAATCAAGAATCTCATATGACAAAGCATAAGCTCGTATGACAATTCCCACTAAGCAAAATGATAAAATAGAGGCCTCGTACGACAAAACTTTCTAAACCATATGACAAACAAGAAGGCTCATATGACAAAACTTGCTAAACCATACAACAAACAAGAAGGCTCGTATGACAAAACACAAGCTCATACGACTCAAGATAGAACAAAGGTAAAAAATGTTGTTTGGACAGATTTTTGATCATTGAAGTTTGATGTTTTGCTTTTGTTTTCTAGTTTTAGATGTCTGATTTTCTATTTTCAGGGATGAAGACACAACAAACACGCGATATGATAAGTGACCTCAAGCACATTACGCTACCTAAGGAAGTTGGCTGAGAGAAAAAACCTTTGCTTGCAAACTTAGGTACACACCCAATAGCTAATCAGAATATGGCTGCTAAGTCTCATGCAATGGATTCTCAACGTTGTATTATCTGACTCCAAACACTATTGGGGGAACAATATGGAAAGTGTCTTGGGAGAGTTACTATCTCTCTTGCACAAAGATTATCACCCTTTTGAAGGTGAATCGGGTAGCTTCTAATTTAACCGGAACTAGTAAGGGATCTGTTCGGCGCGTCAAGGTATAAACTCAATTAAGAGGTCTCCCAGCTTTGAAAACCAAGGTTTGATATACCCAAAGGTATGAAGGAGAGCTATTCCTGAGTACTTCCATTGACTTGATTTTTATCAAATCACGTTTATTTTATAGTGGGTTGGAGTACTTGGTGTTAGCCATTCCCACTTGGGTCGTTCCCTTCTCACCAACCTCAATGGCTTAAGTTATTATCTCCTTGAGAGGGAAGGCCCACTAAAGATATGCACTAATGAAAGTAAAGGATGAGTCTAGGTTTCTGATCAACTAAGAAAGGTGAGAGCATACTCGCCTATCATCAAAACACATAATACATGATTGTTCATTTCCATTAGCAAAAACAAGTGTGCCTAGAAAGCTTAAAGAAGACATAAGGTTTGGTTGAGTCCTCCTAGGCAACCTGCAAAATAGATGCACTAGTAGTCATGATGTGTTTTGGTGAAATGAAGCTTTGACAAGCATAATCTTCGACAATCATCCTGCAAAAACTAGTTAGGCTGCCAAAAAACTCACAAATAGACCAAGGTTAGCATTAGTAATAATCAAATTGAAGCATGAAAACCCTAAAATGCAAACTGCTTTGAAAACACAAAAGCAAAATTTCATACGACACTATTTACCTGATCGTATGAGTGTCTTTTTGTGACCGCACGAGTGCAAAATTGAGCTCGTACGAGTGCCATGTATCTCAAGAAGAAAATATCCACACCATAGGAGGTTAGGATAAGGAGGTTAGAATGTGCAAGATAGGATAGGTTTAGTTAAACCCAAGGTTAGGTGGAATGGGTTAGGTTAGAGGGATGGTTAGGTTAGGTGGTTAGAAGTTAGGAGGCATGTGGGTAATTTGAATTTAAAAATTCAAATAATAGGAATAGACTAATTAATTCTCAACAACTCATAAATTGATTTGTTTTAATTAATTAGAGGATTAGAAGAATTGATTGAAATGGGAGGGAAGGATTAATTAATTTGAATTAATTAATGAAAGGGAACTATTGAAATGAACCTATTAAATAAATCCTTAGATTTATTAATAAGTAGATGAAAGGGAGAATTTAATCAAATTGCCTAATGAATTTAATTAAATTAGGAAGGGGGATTAATTAAATAATTGCTTATTTAATTAAATATCTTCAAACCATTTTTAGGTGTATACATAAAGCATTACATCAAGTCATGTATCCCATCTTACATTACCAAGACAAACAATAAGAACCTTGAAATGTTAGCACTATTGCCTTAGTTCAATTAGAACATGAGAGGTTCTTGGCAATGATTTCTTGAATAGTTTACCAATAATAGAGAGCCAAATGACATTTATTTCTATCAATGATGACTGTATACACATAAAAATGGCTATGAGCGATTAAATAAATATTTAATATTTATTTAATGTTTATTCTTCTATTAAATAATTAATTTGAAAAGATTAATTTATTTAATTCATTTCATGTCTTTCTATTAATTAATTTAATTGAAATATTTTATTAATTAATTCATCTATCCCATTCCTCTAATTAATTAAATATCTAATATTTAATTATTCTTCTGATCAATTAATTAAATATCTAATATTTAATTATTCTTCTGATCAATTAATTAAATATCTAATATTTAATTATTTCCTCCAATCATTTGAATATCTAATATCTAATGATTATTCTTCTATCATATAGTCTCAAATATTAAATAATTTCTAAATTATTTAATCTATTTTCCAACTCACCTTCCATCTCCACTTCATCTTCCTTTGCCAACTCATCAAACATGTGGCTAAAGATATTAATATTTCTTAAATATTAATTCATCATTTATCTTCAACCTCCAAATTTAATGAAATATTATGTACGTACACATATTTCTTAAATTTTCTTCTATATTCCCTCCAACATCCCTACATCTTAGGAAGGACTTGAGTCCACTTGTCCTCTCATGCCTAAATATTCTCCAACCATACCTAGATTCCCTTAGTCAACAACCTAGTCAAGGTGAGATGAGTGACACTTGTCTTCTCCTTCCCCCTTTCTCTCAACCTTTACCTTTGCTCACAACCATCCAAATCTATAGATCTAATCATGACCGTTGATCTAGGCCACATCATCTTATCCTCTCAAAGTCTTTAAAACCAGGAGTTTGAGTTGAGAAAGAGTTAGTCTTCAAGTGAGTTTTCAAGCTAATCATTTGTGAAAACTTATGCATCAGTGAGTTTTAATCTTGAAGCAAATATCATAATCATTTAGCATAATCATTTAGTATTGCATATCATAGTATCAATTAACTATCAGTTATCAGTCCATTCTTCATATGCCACCTTAGAAGCTACCAGTGCTTGTCTGAGAGCACACCATCTGCAACCAGGAACAGTGGAGTTAGGACACAATGAGACATAAATCATGAAGGTAAAAATAATGTTTTTATTTTATATCAGTTTCATGTAGTTTCATTGGTTGAGTTTGGATTTCCTATAGCATTTCCTTTGTATTTTGTGAAACTAACATGTTGCAGGTAGTATTCTGATGATGAAATTCAAGTCGACACAATGAACATCATGGTTGTGTAGGAAAATTACTAATGTGCTAAACTCCCATATTAAGCCATGGGTGGATGCATTTTGGACTCCCAACTCCAGTGTGTGTGTATGTGATCAAAGATTCATAAGACATTTCTAGCAAGCCTTGTAGGTTATGTTAGATAAGCAACTAGACTAAGCTACAATATTCCATACCCAATAGGATGGTTTAATGAAAGTGGTAAATCATATCCTTTTCCATTTATTTAAAATGTATAATAATGGATACATATGAACTTCGCATGACAATTGTTCATTTATGTAGCATGTTTACTGTACAATGTTGCATATTTATATGGGACATATTCCATTTCATAAATTTCAAGTCCAATCAATAACACCCCTTTATATTTCATATCATTCTTTGTATGCCACAATGTTGTGATAATAGGAGAAGGAAGTGACAAAGTAAAGAAGCTTCTCCAAGACATTCTCCAAGTTCACAAGCAAGTTTAGTAGACATCCTCATGCCAACAAAAAAAATATAAAGAGCACAATGTATGTCGCTTGGCTTCAATTTAGGTGATAAGTTCAATTGCTTCTTCAAAAGGAGAAATTCAAGCATTAGTTTTGTGGACCTTATACCATACAATGTACAACTAGATATAATGCATTTTCCCTTGATTTTCCATTTTTTCAAAGTTGGATCCTAGACATTCACATCTAGCACTAGAGAATCAACACCACCACGTGTACTTGCCATGATAGACATTAATTATTTTGAATTTTCAAGCAAGCACAATACATTGACAAAGTTGATTGGTACAACCTATAATAGCTTCATATTCAATTCCCCCTACTTTTGAATAAAGGGACTGATTCGTGTCAAATCTCATATGTGCTCTCACAATATTAGACCACTCTAATGTTGCACCATATGTTACACTAAGATAATGGCTTTAAATGTTGTATCAACACTATAAATAACTTAACTACTTTAGTATAACCAACCAAATCATCTAGAGTGACTTCATATCTGACACATAGATCTATTTGATCATTAGACTACTAAAAAACATCAACACCTTAATGTTGGTTTAATCTTCATGTTAGATGTTTGTACCATGCTAAACCTATTTCCAAAGTTTGTGCTACATCTACACACTCGTGCATACAACATCTACTTGGAAGATAAAATATCACATATATATGCAGGTGACTTGTCAACTAATACTTGAATCCCAATCATTTTGTAATTATAATGATTTAATTATCATTCATGTATTGTAATATATATGTAGACACTAAAAAATGGTCAACGTCTGCGTCTCCTCTTTTTAACATGTCTTCTTATAATGCATTTGGTCTTTACTATTCATCGATGTTGTGTCATTCTTATATCCTTCAATTTAATCATTTCTTGTTAATTTCATATCATTTTGACCTAATCAACCTTCTTGATGTCTTTATTAAGTGATTTTGTTAATTTATACCAATTTCATATTAGTTGATATCCTTTTGTCCCCATTTTGGTCCTAACAACATCAATTTGTTCCTATTTTGATCCTACCTCATCAATTTTTCCCAATTCCTATCCTATGGCATCATTTTGACCCCATTTCCTATCCTATGGCTTCATTTTGTCCCCATTTCATTTCCTTTGACTCATTTTGACCTATTTTACCATTTTGACCTAATTTAACCTAATTTCTCCCAATTCTTCCCATTTCTTCCCATTTTTTCTTGATTTCACCAAATTTGACCTAATTCATATCCCTTTGAGCTCTTTTGACCTATTTTCCCTTTTAGGGTTAAATAATTATTTAATCATTTATACCCCTTTCTTGCTAACATATCCCTCTTTGATAAATAAATTTAAGAATTATTTATCTCCTAATTCATGATCACAGTTAATTGAATTATTAATTGGCTAACTATGAGTCAGAGTGAATTAATAAATAAATATTTAGTAATTTCCCCACTCCATTTTTTACTCCACTTCCAACTCAACCTAACTCTTTTGCTTTCCAACTTCACTCCACTTACCTTCTATTTTCTCTCCACTTGCAAATGATATATTACCATTTTCATTCCACTTAACGCAACCTCTCCTTTAATCTCATCAGTTGATAGGATTCGATCGCATCCATCCATTTGGTCCTCAAATGTTATAAATTGAGCTCATTTTGCTCATTCTTGAAACCACTTTTTTAGTAACCTCACGCTCACACCATCTAAATTATCTTTGCTTTTAATCATTTGTTCACTCAACCCTAATTGAGAGCTACATACTATTATAGGAGAAAGAAAGAACAATGAAGCAACATCGAAGGAATGTGTGAATTCATATTGTTTAGTTTGCATTTTATTTCGATGTCTTTGTTGATTTGATTAGGTTATTTGTATATTGTTTGTCTTTTGTCATTAGCTTATGAACTTTATGCTTGTTTCTTACCGATTTCCTAGTCGACAATATAGATAAGTAAAAATAGATAATGAATACACAAATGATAGAGATATTTAGTAGATTGGTATCTAGGAATACAATTTCTATTAGATTTAGAGAACATGTGTAACTGGAAGACAAGTGATCATCTTGATCAAAATTCCTCTAAAATAGGACTGGAGAAAATTGAAACTTCATGTAGCGTAGCAGGAAATACCTCCAATTGAAAGGGCAAGCACAATGGCTAAAGTAGATGGGGGGAAAAGGAACAAGAAATAATAGACCCATCCTCCAATAGTCCCCTTCACAACTGAAGAAATCAACAAGCTCCTTGAAGCCTTACCCTTAACAGATGACAACATATTAAAGAAAACACCTTACACACCATAGAACTTTATTGGGTCTCCATCCTATCAAGAAGTTAAGTGTAGAGCCCCTCCCTGATCAAGCTCTGGTTAAATCAGTTGACCATGGTCGACCTTACTAATAAATGCTATAATTCAATAGGATGGGCTATGTTAGACGAATAGATTGGTGAGAAAAGTAATCGAACCAGGTTATAGGATCATTTCACCTTGCAGTGTACTTTTTGATGTGTTATGGATACGTAACTTTATATGATTCCAGAATAGGATAACTTTAAGATGATGTATGTCATTATTGGATTTGCAGGACTTTACTATGATGATAGAAATAGGATGCATGTTTTATGTATGGATCAAAATTATGTGGATTATGATAATTGCTTATGTGGATTTATTTGGATATAAGATATATCAATTTGTTTAAATGTAAATTGTATGCAGAGTGTTTGATGTGTATTCTTATTCATGTGTTTAATATTATATGAGGTTATTGGAATTACTAATGTGTAATTGAGATGCGCAGGAAAATTATCCATATGACCATGGAAATATTATGGAGAACCAAACCTAGACCTATGTACGTTCGTAAAGCCAGGGGTTGTCTATTTGGAGAGATGACACCCCGTATGTATCGTATTTTATTTGTAATAGTAAATGATGCATGTGTGTTAAATTTTATTTATTGATTTATTTAAATCCAACAAGAGACAATTTTCATGTGAAATTTCGTAATATATTTTATTGTGTCATTTGACACGTGTTGATTTATGTCTTGATTTTTGACTTGTCTCTTGGAGGGAGTTGTTTCAACCATAGTTTTTTTCAAACATTTGAATGTATTTCTAAATTTTCCTTGGGTAGAGAATCTTTGGAGTGGTCAACTCAAGTTTGACCCGAAAATAAACTTCAGATGGGTTTATAAGGGGTCAAATGAACTCCTAGGGGTAGTTTAAAGGTGTTTCCTAAAGCCCATAAGGTATACCTATGAGTTAGGAGTGTTTTTAGGCATGTGTCTACTCCCATGTGACTGTTTAATCATCCCAAAAAGTGGATTTTCTAAGATGTGAGAAAATTCAAAATTAGAAGGTGCCATCTAGGTTAGATAACCTTCCCTTTTGATGAGAGATCCTTTTTGATCTTTTTCTTACTTTTTCCTTTTTCAATTTTAGAAACCTATGAGAACTCTCACTGAGGTCTTCTTAGGCAAGAATGAGAGATTTTGTGGGTAATCACCCACTCTCCATTTTTGGAGACTAGGCATTTTTGAAAAGTTTGGTTTTTGGATTTGAAATTTTGGCTAAGTATGGAAGGAAGATTTGTGGATTTGGGCTGCTCATTCTCAAACTATTTCTAGCATACCTTTGGACAGATTGAAGGTTGGATTCATCTTCTTGTTTTTACATTGCATGTTTATGTTGAAAAGATTGCTTGTATGTAGAGGTTGGTTTCTTGTATTTTCCTTTGTGAAAATTATTTTGTGTTCTATCTTTTATTTCCTTGTATGCATTTTCTGTGTATTGGGAGTAACCAAGGCCTTCTACTCTTGGGAGAGTAGGATGGCCTTGCGGGTGGTAGAAGTTTGATAGCCCTCGAGTGAGAGACTCTCTTTATGAGAGCGAGCTCAAGGGGTGTATTTGTGACCCTTGCTGCATGGCCTGGTTTGTGCATTTGGGGGTCATAAGGGGAGAAAGTATGGCATATAATGCCTCGGGGGGCATAAGGAATGTGGGGTTTATGATTTTATGAAATAACTTTTTTGCCATGAGGTGGCATTGTGTTCTACCATTCTTGCAGTCTCCTCAGGGTACTTGGTCCACTACCACCCATGTAAAATCATCACATGTTGTGATGAAGTGTAGCCTTGGTCGAGAAAGTGAATGTTAGGTGATTTTCCCTTGCTTGTTGTGTTTGCATGTCTATAACCTGTCTAGGGCCTGGTTCTCCAAACTCGGGGGTGGCTTCTAGTAAGCCTAGGCTGGGAGGTGAGCACTCCATGGTCATAGCCTATGATTTATTTGCAGGTTGTTTGGAAGAAAAGAAAAAGACAAGTAGAAGTTGTTGGAATTATTTATTTGCAAAAAAAGAAGTGGAAATAGAATATTTTATATGTTAAGTTGCAGCAGTGTGAATGGGAAACTATATGTTGTAATTACTTTGAAAAGAAAATGTATTTATTTTAATTAAAGTCCTCATTTAATAGAAATGAGGGACTAGTCGGGTACCACACCCATTTGTATTGATGGCTATAATGTATTTTAAATGTACTCTAAAGAAATGCATTTATTTTGTTGCAAAAAAAAAAAAAAACGTTTATCTTGGATTAAGTTCCCTATAGGTTATTGGAATTATATTTGTAGTATGCATGTTAGTTTTGAAAATGAAAAGTTTATTTTGCATATTATTTCTAAAAATAAAAGGATCAATTATTTCCTTATGCATATCTCTAAGGAAATTTAAATAATATCACATTTATATAGTTGTTGTTGAATTTATTGAATTCTGTCATTTACTTATTTGCAAAAAATAAAATCTAGAGACTTAAATAGTCTAGTTAATTGAAATAATATCATATTCTATAGTTGCTATTTAATTTTATTGGATTCTGTTAGTCATTTATTGCAGAAAATACATCTAAATTATTTAGTCTATCTCTTATTTAAGCAGCAAGGTTATCGAAAAAAAAAATAATAATACATTGATCTAAATTGAATAATTTAATTAATCTGTTCAAAGGATTAAAATAATAACATATATCACCATGGTAAAATCATCCTAGAAATCTTGTGCATCTAAAATATATCTATATATATATATATATATATACAAAAAAAATATATATACAATTATATTTAAAATATATAAATAAATATATATATATATATATATATATATATAGATATATATTTTTAAAGCAAATTTAAAAACAAAAAAAAAAAATTAAATATAAAAAAAAGGGGGGGAAAGGCCAAACCCACTGTATTCACAATGGGCCAACGACGGCTCGGGTGGCCACTGTGGCTCCACACAGTGGACGACACGGAGGCCACCACTGTGGGAAACCACAATGGAGGTCGGGGCCTCCCACCTGCGAGTAACCGCAGTGGAAGGGCCCGGCCGCCACTGTGTATTCCCACAGTGGGTGGCGCCCGATCGCCACTGTGGGGATACCTAATGGTGCCTGGAAGGTCCCTGCCTGGCGCTCCTCCAACCCGCCTCCACACCTCCGCCTTCCCATACACTCCGCCGCTCTCCCCGCCATTAGCCATTCGGCCCCTGCAACAAAGAGAAAATATGAAACCCTAACCCAGTATGGGTTAGGGTATTCGAAAAGTGTTAAGGCATTAAAGAATGAAAACAAATTAAAAAGGGCATTTTTATAATAATAAAGTTAGGGTTTTCATGAGTTATTTGTTAATGATGTATGTTTAAAAAAGAAAAAAGAAAAAAAAAGGGCAATTTATAATATTATTTTTAGGTTATTATTGCTATTCAAAAATTTAGTAAGTTATATGGGTATATAATAATAATGTTTGTTTAAGGAAAATATATATATATATATATATATATATATATATATATATGGTTAAGAATATGAATAGGGCAATAGTAGATTAAATATTTCTCTAAAATTTGAAGTGGAGTTATTCTTTTAAACTTGAGTTATTTTGTAGTTTGGAATTTAATGAAAAAAAAAAATAATGAATTTCTCTACAACAATATTATTACCATAGTTGGGTAAACACATTTGAGAAGTTTAATTGATTGAATTTAAAGCAAGAGGTAACATGATTAATGAATACGAAATACTTAATAGTGGATGTTGGGAAGAAGTAATATATAACAACTTGGATTTAAATTTTATAATTACATTTTAAAGATCTAAATGGTTTTTATAAATGAAAGGAATAATTTAATATAGTTAGTTAAATAATTAATTTAAGAGGATGTTGTAGGGGCATAAAATATTTTCTCTGAAATAAAATTAATGGACTAAGCCTTGTGAACCTTATTAACCCAAGCAAAGACTTTTATCAGATAATTTAATTATCTTAATGAGGTTTGGCATTTTAAATTGTGCCAGCTCAATTAGATAATATTAAAACAATGAAATAGTATTAGTGTTGAATTAATAGAAGCCATATTTAAATTAAAGAGGTATTATCACGGATGGAGGAAACTTGTTAGGAGATAAATAATTGTTATTGAATCAAGTAATCATATTATTGTCTATTTTGTAGAAGTCAATCTAATTTAGAATTATAAATTGCAACTATAATAAAGGGGACATTCGATGTGAATATATTATCGTCCTTATAAATTCATTTTGTTCCATTTGATTATAGGAGTTATCATAATTTGTTATGTTAGGAATATCCTAACTTTGTCGTCTAGGAGTTTCATAGAAACCTAAGGCTTCTAGATAAATTTGTTCTATTCATTGCTCACGTTAGAAAAACATTTTATTATAATTTAAGGTTCCACATGGGGCAACCTGTTAAGTTGGCACACCTAATTAAGCATAGGTTGCATGTAATTAAGTGTTCAAAAAAAAATTGTTGTGTGTGTTTTTACCCAAAAGTTTGGGCATGACATTAAGTAGTGGAACAAAATCCTACATTAATCTTGAGAGGAGGATAACACAAAAACTTTTACAGATTGTTACAACAGTTACATAAACTTAATAGAAATAAACACAATAACATGCATACCATAACATAGTGATTTACGTGGGGAAAACCCTTTCAGAAGAAAAATCCCCCACTCCAAAAGTAGCTCAATATATTATTCAGCAATCAATAATAGATTACAATATACTTGCAAAGAAATCTCTTCGCAAGAGTACCACTAATTAGAGACTAGGCGGTAACTCAATATCCATAAGACTCTTACACACAACCTCTATCTCATGCACCTCATATATAAGAGATACAATACAAGAAACTGTCAAACGATATTATAAAACCATAGGCTAAATCCACCCAATAAGGTGTAGTTGACCTTATCTTCCTTCTAGATGCCCTATGATGTGTTAAAAAACACATCAACATGTATCCCTCTCTTTTACAGCCCATGTATGTGTCCGATACATTTTATATTTCCTATTTTAGGAGTACAAAATTCTGGAGGCCATAACTTGAGAATCATGTGTTCTATTGACGAACCATTTGAAGTGAAGGAAAGCTTGCGAAGTGGTCTATTACCTCATAAGAAGAAACATAGATTACACCTACTTTTCAAGATGTTTCGGGGCCTCTAAAGTTATCAAAATTAAATTTAAACCTTTCATTGCACCCCTTCAAAATGAAAAAAATTAATATCTTCAAAACTAGTCATGATATTGCGACGTAACTTTACCGAAATACTTATCTAGCCAACCAAAAGATTTCAGAAGAATTTTGCACCATTCCATACTCAAGAGAAAACTTACTATAAATAGTAACATCATGTAAATGTAAGGTTGAAACACCATTTTTCCCAACATATCCAAGGATCTATTAGTTTTAACTCTTTCTTGTCATCCATAGAATAACTATAATTATCCATAAGATCATTGTTTAGATCATTAGTAGCATCCACATCCTCATCTTTGTCCTCACTGCTATCCTCTACTTAGCAGTTCAATTCTCCTATTATCCCTCTCATTCCCATGTTTAGATGATTTGTTAGGCGATGTGTGTTTAAATCAAAGATGGCATGTACTTAAGAGTGGAGTATAGGTTGAGAGCCTCATTTTGGCTCTTATAGGATCAATCAGGAAATGATCTTTTGTGCAAGTATGAAGAATGCAATAAGGGAGAGGGTTTGATGGTGATGTGGGTTATGTTGTGTTGTTCTTTCATGTCATTTGATGACATGTTAATTTAATTTGACTCTGTCTACAAAATGTCTACATGCTGCCTACTTAGCAATCTTCTCGCTCATTCTTTCATATATTTATTAAGTCCAATAGTACACTTTCCAAAAATGACTCCAACTAACGTATTCTATGATAAGGATTGGTGATGGATACATGTTTTGAGCTTACACGTTCACCGCTATGCTAGTACACAATAGTGAATGTTAATTTAATGCACATTAGATTCACCATTCTCATTTGCTAACAAGTCCATTGCGGCTAGGTTGGAGTCGCATTGCAGTTGGTTTGGGATACTTTCAATCATTTGCATTGCCAATCTTGGAGCATCTTGTTTTCCTGCACCTTGAACAATGGGACGTTTCATGGAGCACTTTGGTTCTATTGCCGATGATGTTAGTAGCCACGATACCTTCTACATTTGTTTGTCTCACTATTATTTTTAACATATTCATCATGAAAGGAAAATACAATTTGATGTCATGGCCAATTTTTTGAAAGCAAACGAAGGTGAGGTTCTTCCAACATCACTAAGGTAGTGATATTATTTTCATTAAATTTGTATTTTTATTTATTTCAAATAATTTCAACTTACCATAACTAGTTGTGAACCCAACTATAGCTATCTACGTGGTTATATACCCTATGTATATATAGTCCAATATGAAATAGACATTGGAATTTCCTACACAATTGGCCCCATTTCCTGCGCACTTGAAGCTAATTTATGTGTACTTTCTTGGTTTTGATGAATTTTGCTAATGTTTGGTGCATGCAAGGTGGTTTGATAATCTAATCCTTTTCATGCAAGGTTTTTGATAAAAAAATTCAAACTTGATAATTGAATTGGTTAAAAATGACTACAACTTGCGTGTAGTCTAAATAGGGGTTGAATGAACAATAACTTTTCATTTCAATTTGCAAAGGTTTAAAATGAATCCTACATAGACTAATTAGGGGTTGAATGAACAAGAACTTTCACATTTTAATTCACAAAGTGCTTAAAATGAATCTCATATAGTCTACATAGGGGTTGAACGAACAACAGATTTGTCATTTCAATTTATAAGGGTTTAAAGTAAATCTCATATAGTCTAATTAGGGTTTCAATGAACAACAAAATTCACATTTCAATTTGCAAAATGGATAAAATGAATGCACATCTAGCTTTATTAGTGTTTCAATTTCCTTTCAAAGTTCCCATTTCATTTTTTTAATTGGTTAAAAGGAACCTCACAATTGATGTATAGCTTAAATAGGGGTGAAAATGGGTCAATTTCCACGTAGATCTTTTCAATTTTGGTCAATTGCAATATCTACATGTCAAAATTGGGGTTTTATGCAATTTTATTTTCATGTTTTGAGCATCTGTCTTTTTGTTGTGCAGTTGAAGTCTATTTCTATGCAGTTGAGGCCTATTTCTACGCAATCAAGGCTTCTTGTTGTGTAGTTAATCTTTGTTTTTGCATGGTTGTGCTCTATTTCTATGTAATTGAACCCTTAAGTTGCATAGTTGTTTGGTGAAAAGTGGTTTCCATTTTGATCATTCATTTCAATTTTCAAGTTTTTGATTTTGATGACATAGAATGGTTTTGATGTTACTAATGACTTCTTTGGCATTGTGGTGATCGTGAGGTGAATACTCAATCATAAAACTACTAATGATTTGTTGCAGGATGTTTGACGAAGACATTTATTTTCCAAACAATTGTGTGTCTTCTTTTTTAGTTAGAACACACTTATTTTCTTAAATTTCAATGAACAAATGCATGTTTTCTATGTCTTGTGTACTTGCACTATGTAGGGTGGACCTAGTGTTGCATTGAGTATCCTCTCCTCTTTGTTGGGTGTAAGAGAAAAGTGCCAATGAAGCCTAATTTTTTTATTTTTTAGAAAAGAGCCTACCTCTGGGGAAAAAGTACTCACCCCAAGGGATAACTCTAAGTGGTACTTTCATTCTGTCCGCTATACAAATGGCTTAGGATAACACTAAATCTACCTAGTGAAGTGCATGTACATCAACAGTTCCCTAGTACCCACACTTGTGTGAGGCATATCAATCCCTATTTATAGGGTTGGGATAGGCTCTTAAGTGATTCATCAGTGCATAGGTAGACATTAGGCCCCTAAAGCTCCCCCACTAAGAACCAAATTGTTGTAGTTTCCAAAAACCCATACTCATTGATTAAGGGTGTATAGATCATACCCTGAAGATACCCTCCATGTACCCTTCTTTGTAAAGCATAAAACTCCCTGGTTGCAACATTTTTGGACCTTTGGGGCAAGAGAAAAGGTGTACCAGTGTCATGGTGTGGAAGTGAGTGCCACCTAATCTCTATCTACTCACATTGCTTGTGATATTTCTATATCATAGGGGCCTCAACAAGTATCAACCTTTTTTCTAATCCTAGGTTGTGAAAGCTTTCAAGTGCTTTAAATTGTTGAAACTAGTGGTGTAAAAAATGGGCTAATCTAGGCCCTTCAGATGTAACTTTGATTTTTAGGAGTTAAACAACCATTATGCTTGATGTGTCTTATGTGATTGTCAAAATAAATCTTTTGATCAAAACATAACCCAATCAAAACAAACCAATCCCCAAAACTGTCAAACAATTTGGTTTCAAATTTGTCTCAAAAATTGGTCTCAAACTTGTCTTAAAAATTGGTCTTAGATTTGCCTCATAACTATCTCAATTTGGTCTCAAACACCGTTGTCTCAAAAAATCTCATTTTGGTCCCAAAAATTGTCTTAAATTTGTCTCAAAACAATCTCATTTTGATTCCAAAACTTGTCTCAAAGTGTATCTTAATTTTGTCTCAAAACAATCTCAAATTGGTCTAAAAAATTGTCTCAAAATTGGTTTCAAAGTTGTCAAAACTGTCTCAAAATTTGGTCTCACTTTGGTCTCTAAAATTTCCTCACATTGGTCTTAAAACTTGTCTCACATTGGTATCAAAATTATCCCAAAATTGGTGTCAAAATATAGTCTCATACTTGTCTCAAAATTTGGTCTCACATTGGTCTCAAAATTAGTCTCCAAGTTGGTATCAAATTGTCTCAAAAAAAAATGAATTTCAATCCACATGGGAGGTCAAAATATTAAAACTTTGGAATCTCATTTCAACCCCGCACTTTGAAACCTAGGTCTCATCTTAGGATAAGTCTTACATAATCATTATTGCATTATCCCAAGTTTAGGCCATTTGCTTAGTGCAAATTTAAAAGTCCTTGCATTCCAATAGTGCATAACGCTCATTTAAAGTCTCAAAACCAGGTTTAGGAGATCCAAAAAAATAAATCTTTAGATAAAGTCTTAGGTGTTCATTAAGGAGTATAGACCTTGTCAAAACCTGGTGTAGTCAAGGTAGGGAGATCCAATAAAGGACATCCCCACCTTGCAGCTCATAACAAAAAACACAATGAAAGATATCGGCTTAACATGAAATGCTATGCAAGATACTAACGATCGGTAACATAAATCAAGGTCTAACCGGTAAGCAACCTTAACCGGTAGAAGAAACACATAATATAACTGGTAACAAATAAATCCATCATTACAATCAATTAAATAATAACATTGGACAAGGCCCAAAATAATATCGCTCAATGATCCGCAAGTCACACAAATCACCCGCAACTCGATTCTATACAGTGCAAAACCAACTAGTAAGAGCACACCAATACTGGGACAATATTGAGATCAATGTCTCACCGAGATCAAATCAAGGTGCTAGTTTGAACTACTCTGGTGCTCTTGCATCACAAACCGTAGCTTATAAGTGTAGTGATGGGTACAACTTTGTCTTTTGTCCATTATTTTGTCCCTTTGGTCCTTTTAAGGTTTGAGCTTCATTTTGGTCTCTTAGGGTTATATCCTTAGGTTTTATTTTTTGAAGATCTTCATAAATCTCAAAATTCCCAAAAAGATAGATTACATTTCTCATACCTAAATTGAGCCTTTGAAAACATCAAAAACAAAGGTTGCATCTTTTAGTTGCATTCGTCACTCATTTTCTTTTAGAATCGCATTCATATTCCATTAGTTACATCTCATTTCATAAACTTCAAAAATCGAAAAAAACATAGCATAGTGCAATAGTTGAAATAAGACCCCAAACATCAAGGTGTTGGAATACTCCGAACCACTAAGAGGCGGGGGGGGGATGGTTCGATGATCAATAACATTAACTTTTAACTCATTCAAAATCTCTAAACTTAAAATCATTAAAACTAAAACATACATCAATATAAATCAACTTTCAGAACTCATGAATCATATCACAACACATAACACATATGTTTGAGTGGAAAACCCTAAAAGGGAAAAAACCACTATAAAGGTAACTCCATTAAGCCTCACTGTCCATGAACCTCATTGGTTACAACAAAATGCCTCACTGACAACCTCACTGGTTACAATAAAATTCCTCACTAGCAATATGAGCACCAACTCACACTTGTTTGTAGGAGAACCCACTCGATTAAAACTCACTTAGAAGAAAAACATTCAAAGTACAAAGGGTTACTCTATTTCAATACATCATAAATCATTGTACTTAACTCTGCAATGGTAAACACAACAATACAATACACTAATCACTTTGTTTGTTTGCAACAATAAAAATTTCCATTAACATGTTGCTTCAATCTTCCATTATATATCTACACAAAACAAACTCAGTCAAGCTTCTAACATTCGAACAAGGGTTTTTCTTTTGTCATATGTAACATAGAGTAAGTACACTATCTTTAAAGTTTCTATCACATCATCACATTGTCCATCCAACTTCTTCATATTTTAGAACTTCAAAACTCTCAAGCAGTTAGCAAAATTTGTTACTTGGTAACTACTTGTCAAGTTCTTGCCATAGGAACTATCCATTGGTGTTTGAAAATTGATCTTTTTCCAAAATATATAAAAGATTGAATAATGACTGCATAAATAACCTTAGAATTCATTATCATATTATTAAGATTATTATTTGGTGTTATATTGTTTATTAAATATTAAAGTTCTTGTCGTTATTAATTTGCCTTAATGAAGTTTTTTGTTATTGGCTCCTATCACCATTGTCTAGTTCTTCTAGAGCCTGTCATCATTATGTCACCATAAAGACTAAAATGAAAAACACACATGAAAACCCTTAGTCACTGAACCATGTCTACTTTCTCAGCATTAGAACTTCAAGGAAACATACCACATATACAAATTGAGGCATAACTGGTTAAACCCTCAAAGAGAATCAATCGGCTTATGAAGCAATGACAACACCACAAAAGAAACAAGAAAACATAAGAAGATTGCATAAAAAGATCATATTAATGCCTTATAACTTCCGTCAATCATCCGACAATCATCATATAATCATTAAAGAAAATACGACAATTAACCGGTTACATGTAGGCTATCAGCTAGATACAATCCAATCTAGGACTCTAAGAATCAACCAGATCACAAAATGCGAATCTCAATCCTTATTCTCCATTCTACTTCTTCTGACCCTACAAATGATTACATAATAACATATTTATACCCACCGAAACATGTCTGGGTCGACCTCATAAGATTACATTTACTAATGCAGGAAATGAAATGTGTAATTAGGTCGGCCCTAAGAATTAAATAAATCTTTTCGAAAAATAACAACCAAGTGATGGGATTTAGAAGGAAGGTCGACTACATGCCAAAGAACATCAAACAAAACCCAAGATAGATCCACATGCCAAGAATCGCCCTGGTAATGAAGGAAAACCAACCGGTCAGCACAAGAACTATCTAGGAACCCAAAAATAGTCAACCGGAAGTGATAACTGTCGGAAAAGAACCCACATGAACTAAACATCTGGGATAAAACACATGAACCATCCTAGAAACCAAAAATAAGATTTGCCATGAAGAACTAGAAACTACTGGTACCAACCGGTAAGAACACAGAAAATGACATAAAGAACTAAACAAGAACAAAACTAAAAGGAAATATTTTTGGATGATGCAAGATTGCTCATCGACTGGGGATTCTCTTGCATCAGACAACCCAGGTAGAAAAAGATGTTCCATGAGAGGCAACTCATTAACATCTAAAATGATTCAAAATAAAGACCCCATGCTCATTTCTGATCCAAACATCTTCTTTATCTGCCAACCTCTGCTTTAACTCTTCTAGTGCCTCAACCGATTTCTCTAACCTCTGACCTTCTTTGTTTCTCTTCCTTTGCTTCTATCTATATATTGTCTCTATTTACTATTCTCTTTCTTCTACAATTCTAACTTGGTTTATGCCACAAGACTTCATCTAGTTTGTCATCATAAGCTCTTTGTAATCCGGTTCCATTTGTCCATCAGTCTCAACTGTTAGATCCTTCTGCAAACTCATGTCACCTTCTAGTATAAACTTTTCAACTGGTTCTATCAGATCTTTCTTCAAACCCTCTGGTGGAGGAGCACCTGAGCACCTGAATGCTCCAATCCTAGTAGGTATAACTTTTTATTGCAAATTTAAGAATGTGTGTTTATTTTATGCTTCTAGTAGGTTTAATAGGTTTGTTTTGTGGTGTAATAAGGTTTGGAACTCATTTTGTGAGTTTCCAAGATTTTTTTGGTTTTTTGCTCGGTAGGCTAAAAATTGTCAATTTTGGGTCCAAATGAGCATTTTTGAATTTTTGATGTTGTACAGCCTTGAAAGGCATTGGAGCATGTTCATTTAGTGTTTCTAAATGATGTTGAGTCATTGGTTTGAGTGCAAAATCACCGGAAGTCAAAATGCAATTTTTGAGCAACAAAAAGTTGTCAAAAAGTGGTTTTTGGTGGTTTTGGTTAGTTCCAGCCTGTACCTGTCTATACAAGGGCTTCAATAAGTTGGAACATGTATAAAAACCATGTTCCAATCATTGTATGGGTTGTTAATTTTGGAAAATCAAGAAAAATACTTGTTTTGCTCTTGTTTTCTGTGAGTTTTTAACTAGTTTTCTGCACTTTTTAGGGTACAGTCCATACCATGGCTCCATGAGTCTGTACTAAACCTATTTTTGATTGATGTGATCTCCTTTGATGTTTTAGTAGTGATCTCTAATCTTTTCTTGGGGTTTGGAACAAGTTTTGTTTGAAGTGTTCTTAAGAGAAGCATTGTTTTGTGGTTCCAATGGAAGATCATTCATGGTCAATTTGATTTCTTCAAAGTCTCTTCATCCATGGCTTTGAGGAAGTTTGTTGGACCCTCTGTACATACTGTACCATACATCTATTTTCCTTTTCTAGCAATGCACAAGCGTTTGTAAGCCCATGGCAAGTGTGTGAAGTGAGCAACTTGGCTTGGGTATTCTCAAATTTGTTTTGAATGGTACTTTGTTGTTCATAGCACTGTACTTTGAAATGTTGAAGGAGAATAAAGTTGGAAAGAGTCAGCATTATACTTTACCATCCTTGTCTCTCCCATGACTTGGTTGGATGTAAGAGGCAAAGGTGTAAAACGGACTGCAAAACAGTGAGTCACTGTTTCATTGTTAGATCCTCATTGCCAACCTCTCTAAATGGATAGTATGAAATGATGCATTCCTCTTTCTTGCATCATGAAAATTTATTTGCAAGTGGTTTCAATGTTGAGATGACAAGTTACACAAATTGATTGTAAAGGACCTAAATAAGGATCCTAAAACAGTGTACTTTTTGTCACAGTCATATAAGGTTGTCTTGATTTGTGTCATCCTTTAAGTATTCAAACCTTCAAGATCTTTGAAGAGGATAAATGCATTATTCTATCATGCCCTTAACACCTTCTTGCAGGCCAGGGGTAGAGTAAAGAAGCAAACAAAACAAAGAAAGGAAGTTGCTGTAAAAAATGCACCTTATTGCTGTCAAAAATGCAGTGTTGACTGTGTATGAACAGCAGTTATAAAATCCTTTCTTATTTGCTGTGCATGGTGTTCCAACTGATGTCAAACCATTTTTTGCATCCCTAATTATCATACTTTAATTGTGTTTGGTTTATCAAGGCTCAAAATGTATGCAAAATCTTAAAACCATTGCTGTCCCAGTCATCTAGACTGTTTTTCTGTGTAAGGGCAGCAGTGTGGCACTTGTTTGATATAATGACAATAGTAGAAGATAAGCTTTGAATCTTTGGAGGTGTTTGGAATATGTTAAAGCAAGGATTGAAGCATTTAAGTTGGCCTAGTATCATGAAGAAAACTTGTAAATTGCAAACCCTCACTAAAACTTTCAAAAACCCTTGAAAAGTGCCTATTTTGTGGGGCAGCACTAAAATAGTCCGTACAGTACTTGCCATAGCAAAAATCCTTGAGATTTCAACATAAAATGACCACATCTCCAAGGGTTTTCCATGAAGTACAATAGATTGAGCAGGGTGAACAAATTTCACTAAAAACTAGGGTTAATTCTAGTAGCCTTTTTGGAGCAAATTTGACCAATTCATGAAATCGGTAAGGATGGGGAAGAAATTGGTTGTTTCAAATCATCAAAATTGATGAGTAGAGACCTAAGATACCCTACTACAATATCCAAAGCATTGTATTGAGCCATTTGATCAAATGGACCTTTTGCACCTAGAAAGTTGCTTTGAGTAACCCTACGTTCTTTGCTTCCAATTGAGGAATTTCCATTCTTGAGAAGTGAAGGACAGTCATCATACCTTGCAGACCTATCCAGATGCTCAATCAATAGATTACTATGATTGAAATCCTTAAAGGAGAAAATAAGATTAGGTAAACCATGGTTCTCCAACAGTTGCCCATTCCGGGAAGAGAGGAGATTCAGCTAGTTGGACAACCAAACTTGTTCATTTTTGGTGACACTCAAGAGGACCTCATTTCAGACTTGAATGCCTTAGCATGGAAGGTAAGGAGGAGTGATGTCCAATACAATAGGGTGCAAGCAGTGTTGAATAGAGAGGAGGAGATAGGAGAAAGGTTTAGAAGAATCCCATTTGTGCCTAGGGATTGATTTGGGAAGAACATTGAGAACAAAATACCACCAACCTCAAAGAAGACTAACCTTCTATCATCCCTCCTCATCATAGTGGTATCAGAGCCAATTCAGATTTGGGTTGAGAGATTAGCATATGTCTGGTAGTGAGTCAGTGGGAGACAACACCGACAACATGGTGACCAATGCAGATTTAGCAAAGAGGATGGAGGATCAGGGTGAAGAAAATAGGCTCCTTAGGGAAAGATTACAACAACTTGAAAGAAAATTTAACCAAGTAGAAGTCAAGACCGAAGAAGTCAGTGAGAGAGTAGAAAGTGCTGAAGATAAGAAGGAAACCTTAGAGGAAGAAATCCCAGAACCTGATCCAATCTTGGATAAAGAACAAGAAACCTTTTTACAAGCTTTGAAAGCTTTGACTGGAAAGGCCCTAGATGGAGTGTCCCTTTTTAGTGGTAAGATGGAACCAGAAGCACTAATGGAGTGGATAGAGGGTCTAGAGAATCACTTTGAATGTGATGGTATTACTGAAGCATAGAAAGTGAAGGTAGCCAAATCCAGAATGAGAGGGGCAGCCTTAACTTGGTGGAAATTCATCCAAGAGGAAAGGGTGAAGGAGGGAAAGAAACCCATAACCACCTGGAAGACAATGGTGACTAAGATCAAAGACACCTACATGCCTGAAGATTATGAAATCCAGTTGCATAGGAAGAGACAAAACTTGAGACAGAAAGACCTAGATGTCAGTAGTTACACTGAAAAATTCCAAAAACTAAGCCTTAGATCTAAGGTACAAGAAGATGAAAATGTCAGAGTAGCTAGGTATCTCAATGGGTTAAGATGGAATATTCAGGAAGAGTTAAGCCTATGGTGTCCCAACACATTACAGAAGTGTTATCAATTAGCATTGAAGGTAGAAGAGAGAAACAAGAAGAAACAAGAACATAATTGTAGAGGTAGAGGCAGAGGAAATAGAGGCAGTCATAGAGGCAGTTTTGGGGGAAGATACACAGATCATAGGTCCCAGGGAGAGTCTAAGCTTATTGAGCAAAGCGGGGATTCTCAAAGCAGACCCAACTATAGGGGTAGGGGATCAAGCAACCCAGGAAGGGGTAGATCTAATGGACTTGGAAAAGGTTCATACTTCTCCACAATGAAGTGTTACAACTGTCAAAAACTAGGCCATCCGGCAAATAGATGCCCAGAAAAGCCAAGCTCATCTCAAGGAGGTGATAAGAGAGTCCATTTTGTGCAAGAGGAAACCACACCAAATCAAAGGTGTCTACCATCAGAAGAAGGGGAAAACCTCATGATCAGGAGAATCCTCATGAAAGAGCCATCTCAGAAAGATATGTCTCAAAGGAAAGCTCTTTTCAGGATCAAATGTAAGATCCAAGGAAAGGTGTGCAAAGTTATCATTGACTCAGGATCAACTGATAACATCACATCAGAAGAAGCTGCTACAAAACTTCATCTACCTAGAATACAACACAATGAGCCCTACAAGGTCACATGGTTGGAAAAAGGGCAGCATGTATTGGTGAGTGAACAAACATGGGTAGAGTTTAACATAGGTGAGTACCAAGATAAGATTTTGTGTGATATACTACCTATGGATGCTTGTCATTTGCTTTTAGGAAGACCTTGGCAATTTGACAGGAAAGCACAATATGATGGAGAAAAGAACTCATACTCATTTTTCAAGAATGGTATCAACTATAAAATTCAGTCCCTTAATGAAGAGAGTGAGGGCAACAAACCAAAAGTTCCCAACATTTTGTTAGTTGGTGAAAAGGAGTTCATTCATACCCTAAAAGAAGGTGATGGCATAGGTTTTGCATTAGTAACTAAACCAGTTGATGAAAAGAAAGAAAAGAAGGTAGAAATCCCATATGAGGTGCAGCAACTTCTAGATCAGTTTAAGTCAATTGTTAATGATGCTCAACCAACCTCTCTACCTCCTCAAAGAGCCATTAGCCACCAGATAGATTTCATCCCAGGTGCATCCTTACCAAACAAAGCTGCTTACAAAATGACACCTAAACAAAATCAGGAAGTGGCAAGACAAATCCAAGAGCTATTAGACCAAGGAATGATTAGAAAAAGTATTAGTCCATGTGCAGTACCCACAGTGTTAGCACCTAAGAAAGGTGGGGCTTGGAGACTTTGTACAGATTCAAGAGCAATAAACAGGATCACAATCAGGTATAGATTCCCCATTCCTAGGATAGAAGATCTTATGGATTGTTTAGGGGGAGCAAAATATTTTAGTAAGATAGACCTAAAAAGTGGTTATCATCAAATCCGCATCAAAGAGGGAGATGAATGGAAAACAGCTTTCAAGACAAATGAGGAGTTGTATGAATGGCTAGTCATGCCATTTGGGTTAACAAATGCACCCAGTACATTCATGAGATTGATGAATGAGGTGTTACATGACTTCATAGGCAGGTTTGTAGTTGTGTACCTTGATGACATTTTAATTTTCAGTCAAACCAAGGAAGAACACCTCCAACATTTGCAGATTGTCTTACAAAGATTGAATGATGAACAACTTACTATCAATCTAGAGAAATGTGATTTCCTTAAGCAAGAGCTGGTCTATTTGGGTTTTGTTGTTTCAGGGGGTGATTTGAAGATGGATCCAGATAAGGTAGAAGCCATAGTTAATTGGCCAACCCCTAAGAATGCTAGTGATGTCAGGAGTTTTCATGGACTTGCTCAATTTTATAGGAAGTTCATTAGAGGTTTCAGTGAAATATGTGCACCTATGTTGGAAACCATTAAGGGTGGTGTGAAAGTGAAATTTCAATGGACAGAAGCAGCCAACAGGGGATTTGAATTGTTGAAAGTCAGAGTTGCTACCCAACCAGTGTTGATTCTACCTAGTTTTGATAAATTGTTTACCTTAGAGTGTGATGCAAGTAATATTGCTATTGGTGCTATTTTGAGTTAGGATAATAGACCTGTTGCATTTTTCAGTGAAAAGCTTAATGATGCTAATAAGAAATATTCTTCATATGATCTTGAAATGTATGCTTTGGTTCAGGCACTTAGGAAATGGAGGCATTACCTTCTTCCTAAAGAATTTGTGGTTTACACTGACAACCAGGCACTTAGTTTTCTCAATTCACAGGATAAGCTTAGTCAAAGACATGTTAAATGGGTAGAGTCTTTGCAAGCATATACCTTTACTTTGAAGCATAAGAAAGGACAGTGCAATAAAGTAGCTGATGTATTGAGTAGAAGGTTACTTACTGTTCAAGAAATTCAGATTAGAAGTATTGGTATAGAATGTTTTAAGGATTTATATCCACATGATTCTGATTTTGCTGATATTTACAAGGTGTGTCAAGATTTTCAGAATACTTTTCATAGTGAATATGCTGACTATACTTTGCAGAATGGATTGTTGTTCAGGGGTGGACAGCTGTGTGTGCCAAAAGGTTCAATGAGGGAGAATCTGATACAGGAAAAGCATAATGGTTGCTTGAGTGGTCACTTTGGTCTTAATAAGACTTTGGAATTGGTTCAGAGGCATTATTTTTGGCCTAAGATGCAGACAGATGTCAGGAAATATGTTGAGCAATGCATGGTATGTCAGAAATCCAAGGGTACTAGCACGAATGCTAGTTTGTATCAGCCTCTTCCGATACCTTCTAGGCCTTGGGATTGCATCAGTATGGATTTTGTGGTAGGTTTGCCCAAAACAAAAACAGGATGTGATAGTATTTTTGTGGTTGTTGACAGATTTAGTAAAATGGCACATTTCATACCTTGCAAAACTACTAATGATGCTAGTCACATTGCTTTTCTTTTCTTTAAGGAAGTTGTAAGAATTCATGGTTTGCCATCCAGCATTGTATCTGATAGAGATGCTAAGTTTTTAGGTCATTTTTGGAAAACTTTATGGAAGAAATTGGGTACTAACTTGTCTTTTGGCTCAGCTTACCATCCACAGATAGATGGCCAAACAGAAGTGGTGAACAGAACATTGGGTAATCTACTCAGATGTCTTACCAAAGAATATGGGCAAAGTTGGGATCAACTCATCCATCAGGCAGAGTTTGCATACAATGACAGTGTAAACAGATCCACTGGTAAGAGCCCATTTCAGATTGTTTATGGAATGCATCCTAGAGGTGTTTTTGAGTTAAATGATGTAACTAATTTGCAGCAAGTGAGTGGTACAACAGAAGATATGGCACAGTCTATGAAAGAAATTCATGAGCAAGTACAGAAGTCCTTACAGGAAACTACTCAAAAAGTTAAGGAGAGAGTTGATGCTTCCAAAAGAGATGTCCAGTTTTCAGTGGGTGATTATGTGATGGTCCATCTCAACAAGTCACGGTTACAGAAAGGAGTGCCTACTAAGTTGCAAATGAGAAGAGTAGGACCATGCAAAATCTTGGCTAAATATGGCCATAATGCTTACAAAGTTGATTTGCCTAATGAAGTTTCTATGTCTCCTATTTTCAATGTTGTAGATTTGGTGCCATTCAAAGGGGAGCTACCATCAGATTCACAAAGAGTTTCAGATCTTTCTCATTCCCTTTCTGATCTTTCTCTCCCCTCTTCTTCTACTCCCATTCCTCAGTAGGTACTAGATTCAAGAATCATCAAAAAGACAAGACACCATACCTACTTGGAGCATCTCATCAAG
This sequence comes from Cryptomeria japonica, assembly GCF_030272615.1. Taxonomy (NCBI): domain Eukaryota; kingdom Viridiplantae; phylum Streptophyta; class Pinopsida; order Cupressales; family Cupressaceae; genus Cryptomeria; species Cryptomeria japonica. Next base: position 280,534,463 of record NC_081407.1, on the reverse strand, counting down.
TGGAAGGATAAACCATCTTCTAAAGCCACATGGATACCTAAAAGTGACTTTCTCAAAGCTGGAATTCCTCTTTCTTTACTTCCCAAAGGAGTCACATGACTTCTTTGTCCTTAGGGGAGTATGGTGCAGGAGCACCTGAGCACCTGAATGCTCCAATCCTAGCAGGTATAACTTTTTATTGCAAATTAAGAATGTGTGTTTATTTTATGCTTCTAGTAGGTTTAATAGGTTTTTTTTGTGGTGTAATAAGGTTTGGAACTCATTTTGTGAGTTTCCAAGATTTTTTTGGTTTTTTGCTCGGTAGGCTAAAAATTGTCAATTTTGGGTCCAAATGAGCATTTTTGAATTTTTGATGTTGTACAGCCTTGAAAGGAATTGGAGCATGTTTATTTAGTGTTTCTAAATTATGTTGAGTCATTGGTTTGAGTGCCAAATCATCGGAAGTCAAAATGCAATTTTTGAGCAACAAAAAGTTGTCAAAAAGTTGTCAAAAGTTGTCAAAAAGTGGTTTTTAGTGGTTTTGGTTAGCTCCAGCCTGTACCTGTCCATACAAGGGCTTCAATAAGTTGGAACATGTATAAAAACCATGTTCCAATCATTGTATGGGTTGTTCATTTTGGAAAATCAAGAAAAATACTTGTTTTGCTCTTGTTTTCTGAGAGTTTTTAACTAGTTTTCTGCACTTTTTAGGGTACAGTCCGTACCATGGCTCCATGAGTCTATACTGAACCTATTTTTGATTGATGTGATCTCATTTTATGTTTTAGTAGTGATCTCTAATCTTTTCTTGGGGTTTGGAACAAGTTTTGTTTGAAGTGTTCTTAAGAGAAGCATTGTTTTGTGGTTCCAATGGAAGATCATTCATGGTCAATTTGATTTCTTCAAAGTCTCTTCATCCATGGCTTTGAGGAAGTTTGTTGGACCCTCTGTACATACTATACCATACATCTATTTTCCTTTTCTAGCAATGCACAAGTGTTTGTAAGCCCATGGCAAGTGTGTGAAGTGAGCAACTTGGCTTGGGTATTCTCAAATTTTCTTTGAATGGTACTTTGCTGTTCATAGCACTGTACTTTGAAATGTTGAAGGAGAATAAATTTGGAAAGAGTCAACATTATACTTTACCATCCTTGTCTCTCCCATGACTTGGTTGGATGTAAGAGGCAAAGGTGTAAAACGGACTGCAAAACAGTGAGTCACTATTTCATTGTTAGATCCTCATTGCCAACCTCTCTAAATGGATAGTATGAAATGATGCATTCCTCTTTCTTGCATCATGAAAATTTATTTGCAAGTGGTTTCAATTTTGAGATGACAAGTTACACAAATTGATTGTAAAGGACCTAAATAAGGATCCTAAAACAGTGTACTTTTTGTCACAGTCATATAAGGTTGTCTTGATTTGTGTCATCCTTTAAGTATTCAAACCTTCAAGATCTTTGAAGAGGATAAATGCATTATTCTATCATGCCCTTAACACCTTCTTGCAGGCCAGGGGTAGAGTAAAGAAGCAAACAAAACAAAGAAAGGAAGTTGCTGTCAAAAATGCAGTGTTGACTGTGTATGAACAACAGTTATAAAATCCTTTCTTATTTGTTGTGCATGGTGTTCCAATTGATGTCAAACCATTTGTTTCATCCCTAACTATCATACTTTAATTGTTTTTGGTTTATCAAGGCTCAAAATGTATGCAAAATCTTAAAACCATTGTTGTCCCAGTCATCTAGACTGTTTTTCTGTGTAAGGGCAGCAGTGTGGCACTTGTTTGATATAATGACAATAGTAGAAGATAAGCTTTGAATCTTTGGAGGTGTTTGGAATATGTTAAAGCGAGGATTGAAGCATTTAAGTTGGCCTAGTATCATGAAGAAAACTTGTAAATTGCAAACCCTCACTAAAACTTTCAAAAACCCTTGAAAAGTGCCTATTTTGTGGGGCAGCACTAAAACAGTCCGTACAGTACTTGCCATAGCAAAAATCCTTGAGATTTCAACATTAAATGACCACATCTCCAAGGGTTTTCCATGAAGTACAATAGATTGAGCAGGGTGAACAAATTTCACTAAAAACTAGGGCTAATTCTAGTAGCCTTTTTGGAGCAAATTTGACCAATTCATGAAATCGGTAAGGAAGGGGAAGCAATTGGTTGTTTCAAATCATCAAAATTGATGAGTAGAGACCTGAGATACCCTACTACAATATCCAAAGCATTGTATTGAGCCATTTGATCAAATGGACCTTTTGCACCTAGAAAGTTGCTTTGAGTAACCCTACGTTCTTTGCTTCCAATTAAGGAATTTCCATTCTTGAGAAGTGAAGGACAGTCATCATACCTTGAAAACCTATCTAGATGCTCAATCAACAGATTACTATGATTGAAATCCTTAAAGGAGAAAATAAGATTAGGTAAACCATGGTTCTCCAACAGTTGCCCATTCCGGGAAGAGAGGAGATTCAGCCAGTTGGACAACCAAACTTGTTCATTTTTGGTGACACTCAAGAGGAGCTCATTTTAGACTTGAATGCCTTAGCATGGAAGGTAAGGAGGAGTGATGTCCAATACAATAGGGTGCAATCAGTGTTGAATAGAGAGGAGGAGATAGGAGAAAGGTTTAGAAGAATCCCATTTGTGCCTAGGGATTGATTTGGGAAGAACATTGAGAACAAAAGCCCACCAACCTCAAAGAAGACTAACCTTCTATCATCCCTCCTCATCACCCTCTAGTATAACCTCTACAACTAGTTCTATCAAACCTTCCGGTATAACCTCTGCCATCGGTTTCTCAATACTGCAACTTTTCTCAAGACTCAAATTCTTCACCTCCTTCTCTTTCTCCTTCAAATAAATCAATGTGAACTTCTTCCCATCCTTCTCAATAGTGACTAGGTTTCTTCTATAGTCATAAATATCTCCTCTATCAGACTGTGAAGGTTTTCCCAATAAGACATGACAAGCACTCATAGATACAACATCACACAAAACCTCATCTATGAAAGGCCCAATATTGAAATTCACCAAACACTGCTTTGTTATCTCTATCTTCTGATAATCTTGTAACCAAATTACCTCATAAGGACAAGGATTCTAAATCCTCTTCAATCCAAGCTTCACAAACATCTCCTTAGATACCAAATTGTCAATACTTCCACTATCTACAATAACCTTGCAACACTTACCACCCAATTTACACGTAGTCCAGAAAAAACTCTTCCTCTGAGTAGATCTGATATCCTTTCTTCTGAACATAAGGGATTCTCCTTTCTCTAGTGCACAGTTAGATCCGGTACCATCACCTTCAGGTTCCTCATTTTCCACACAACTTCTTGCCATTCCCTTCTTACATTCATAGATCTATGTCCGGTTTCTCCACACTTGAAACATTTGCCAGGGAATTCTCTATCGGTACTGCTACTACCTTTCCTCGGTGTCTTATGCTCCAGTTCTTTACTCCACTTAGGTTTTCACTCATCTTCTTCAACTAGTTTCTTCATACTGTCACTCATCATGAATTTCTCCATCCCCCTATTAAGTTTTCTTCTTCTCATCTTCTCCTCAACCTTCAAAGCATACTGGTAAGCTTATTCAACAGTGGAAACCTTCAACATACTCATCTCATCTTGAATGTTAAAAGCAATCCCATTGATGTACCTCACCACCTTTTCTCTGTCCATCTCTCTATGTCCAGATCTAATCACCACCTTGTTGAATTCCTCAGTATATTCCTTTATAGTCATATTTCTCTATTTCAGGTTCTGCAACTTTTTGAACAACTCCAATTCATAGTCTCGAGGTATGAACTTGGCCTTCAATCTTGTAACCATCTATCTCCACTGTGTGATCTTCAATTCACCATTCCCCACTCCATCTTTCTGCAATTCTTTCCACCACAACGTAGCATGCCCTTTCAACTTAGTCTGTGCCAACTAGACTCTCTGTGGGTCCTTAACATCCTCAAACTTCAAGTAAATCTCCAACTCTTTGATCCAATCAAGATCAGATCCTCCGGGTTCAGCGTTCCAAAAAAGTTGGAAACCTCAACTTTATGAACTTTACTCACTTGCACCACTTCTCTCAAGAATATTTCCTCTCTTTCATCTTCTGGTCCTTCGGCTTCCTCAATATCTTCATTGCCTTCCTCATATTCATCCTCAAAATCAGGGTTTCTCCGCAAACCAGCCAAAGAGTTTTGAATTTAATTCCTCACTTCATTCTTGAAGTCTTCCATCATCTGCTCTACCCTCTGGGGGTTTGTCCTTCTTGATGACATCTCCTCTTTCATTCCTGTGAACTGCCTCAACTCAACAATCTGACTGTCGGTTTCAATTGTCTCCCCTCGATAATCTATTGAACACATGCACAACCTATCTCCAATCGACGATCTGTCCACCCAAAGGAATTCCTCAATGTTCGCAAACAATTCTTCCACCAACCAGTCCATAACTAGCTCTAATACCACTTGATGCAACCATAACTAGTAAAACCCTCAAAGAGAATCAACCAGCTTATGCAGCAATGGAAACACCACTAAAGCAACAAGAAAACATAACAAGATTATATAAACAGATCATATTAATGCCTTAGGACTTCCAACAATCATCCGTCAATCATCATATAATCATCAAAGAACATTCGGCAATTAACCGGTTACATGTAGGCTATTAGCCAGATACAATCCAATCTGGGACTCTAAGAATCAACCAGATCACAAAATGCGAATCTCAATCCTTATTCTCCATTCTACTTACTCTACCCCTACAAATGATTACATAATAACATATTTATACCCACCGGAACATATCTGGGTTGGCCTCATAAGATTACATTTACCAATAAAGGAAATGAAACGTGTAATTAGGTCGGCCCTAAGAATTAAATAAATCTTTCTGGAAAATAACAACCAAGAAATGTGGTTCAACAGGAAGGTCGGCCACATGCCAAACAACATCGGAAAAGACCCAAGATAGATCCACACACCAAGAATCATACTGGTAATGAAGGAAAACCAACCGGTAAGCCCAAGAACTATCCGAGAACCCAGAAACGGTCAAACAGAAACGATAACTGATCGAAAAAGAACCCAAATGAACTGAAAAATATAGGATAAAACACATGAACTAGCTTGGAAATCAAAAATAATATTTTCCACAAACAACAAGCAACTACCAGTACCAATCGATAAGAACACATAAAACTGCACAAAGAACTAAATAAGAACAAAACTGAAAGGAAATATTTTTGGATGATGCAAGATTTCTCATCGACTGGGGATGCTTCTGCATCAAAAATGTTGCACTTGGTCATTCATCAAATCTATTTTCAAAGGATAGAATTTTCCATCAAACTGCTTACCAATCTTCAACCCAACTTGTTGCAAATGTTTAAGCTATTTTTGTTAGCTTGCTCTTGAGACCTAGTTGATATCTATGGCTTCTTAATCTAGTGTCAATGCACAAATATCATGTTAACTATAACACCTTTAATAATGAGAAGATAAAACTACTGTCATATTTCACATTCAACTGCTTTCAAAGCAACCATTCAAGTGAATGATAAAATCCTCATAACCAAACAATTGGTTGTCCAACAACCCTAGTGAGAATGTTGTTAACTCATTAAAACTTCATCTCTTCACAAAACCCTATCACATGCCAATGGCTCCAAATCCCTTTGACAACCAAACTCACCATTTGAAATTACACAAGGAGACACCAAGATTTAACATTTCATCCTGTAGCGTCCTAAAATTGCGACACTTGCAATTTTGACTGCATTTGGGTCTTCACGATGGCGGCGCAACATTGAACCTAAATGGAGACCCCGAAACTTGTTTACGACACCAAAAACTGCATCTTTTTGCACCTTGGCATGATCCTCCTTGCACCCTGCTATCCCGAGAGGTGGGACCATGGCGCCCAACGCCTTGGTCCTTCAGGACCATGGCGCCTAGCGCCCTGGTCCCTCAGGACCATGGCGCCCAGCGCCCTGGTCCCTGGCCCTATTTTGGGCTCGGTCTCTTGTTGGGCATCGGGTTTTCAAGTTTGCAATTTGGAAAATAATGCTCCTACGTCGGCCTAAGGTCAGAAAAATCAGTCTCCTAACCCTAATTGACAAGTATATAAACTACATTTCCCCTCCCATTTGGGGAGGCAAAAAAAAAGGAGAAAAAACATATGTGTGCAAGAGGCAGAAGCAATAGGCAAACATTCAAACATTCAAACATTCAAACATTCAAGCATTCAAGCATTCCTTCAAGCAATTGAGCATTCTAAGTCTCCATTCAAGGCTAGGTGTTGCATTCAAGACAAGGATTCAACCATTGAAGAGGAGATCACCTACAACATACAACATACAACATCATTACACCTTTGCATGTAAGAATACAAACATTCTTACAACAAGGTATCAGTACTTGATTAAATTACAAACATTTACATTTATAGCATTCTCATTTCTTGGTTAATTCCAAAACTGGGGTTTGACCTGAAGGCAAACCCCTAATCCCTAACCCCCCAATCATCCTCTCTTTTCTGTGTAGGTTGCAGGTACGCGGCTGTAATTGAAGATCTGGAATCCTTGTGCAGAGACGAACAGATCCCCCTTCGTTTCGCGGATTTTTCGGAGGACCGTGTGCACTCCGGGCGCCATCATCCTGTCAACTTTCACTCAAACTTGTAGGATAGCATCATCTCGACATTTTACTGCTAATTTCAGGTCCGTAGCTTCATCCCGTGTCCCTATCTCCATCTACAAGCGAATCTTTCTTACTTTTACATACACTCCTAGTTCAATCCTTCTATCTACATTCTTTACAAAAGAGGGTATCTTTGATGTCTCAACCCTTGAAACTCATTTAGAATTCAATCTTGCATTGTGTGGGATTGGATCTTGTGAGTTTCAACCCCTCTTTTGAATGTAAAGTCTCTCCTAAGTGAAAACCGTCAACCCTAGTGACCTCCTTTCTCTCTCCTTGGAGTGGGGGGAACACCTAGGGTTCGATTTTCCGCTTTACACATCCCATGGGTAGTGTACAACTAGGTTTTCATCCAACACAGTCACAAATCACCCAATACAACAAGGAAACAACATACAACAAATTTGTTGGGATAATGTGTAAATATGTGTCTAGATTGATTGAGTGATGTGTTGTCATTGCTGTCAACATATTCCTCTATGTATTCCAGTGTTGCAGTCAAATTAAGTGAGGTGGTTTGGTTAGTGTGTTGCAATTGAGTTGTTGCAGATTAAAGGGTTTTGAGATAAGTATCTCTAGTTGATTTAGCTCAAGTTTCAGTTTTGCATGGAGATTTGATCGAGTTATGATATCCGGTATTGTGGTTGGTTTTCCAATTACTTGGTGTTGATCAGTGTTTTTGATTTTGCTCCACATTTCAATATCTTGGTTTGTGGATTTGGCAGAGTGTTTGGGATATTTTGGTGTGTCCTCAATTCAGATGGTTTGTGATTTGGAGATCTGCAAGTGATTCTTTTAGTTTGGCAATCATTGCAATTAGTGTTCTTGAAGTTCGGTATAATGATGATGAAGATTCTAGTAAGTGGTATTGGTGCAGTTGTTTCTATGGTAATTCATGATGCTTGTGGATGTTTCTAGATCATGTGTTATTCATGTTGGTGGTCTACATTGATAGGTAATGCATTGTTAATGATTTTCCTTGATCTAGTGGTGTTCTTCATGTTCTTGGCCGACATGATGCATGTAGCATGTTTCAGATGTTTGAGGAATAATTATTGAAGGTGTTTCATGTTCAAGGTGTTGATTTAGGTCCATACTATGTCTTAGCCGACATTGTTCTGGTGCGCATATAATATTGTAGTATGTATGGTTATATCTTTGTAATTTGTGATGTGTGTTGGGCCAACCTTAAAAGATAGGTTGATGATATGTGTAAATAAATATAATACTCATGTGAGAGAGGTATCTATTTGTGAAATAATGCTTTGATCTTTCGGAAGCAATGAAGTAGTGTGAAGAAGTGTGAAGAACTATGAAAGAGCAGAATACATGTTATATGCTTAACCAAAACTGTAACCAAGCATGAGGAGATGCTATTCTATTAGTTCATGATCTTTGGGATGTAATCCAAATATGTTTGTAAGACAATGAGTCTTTCCTGGGTTGTAGCCCTTTTGTTTTTTTTAGCAATGAGCTTTAGGCAGTGTGTCTGAATGCATGCGCGTTCCCCACTGTAATATTTCATATACTTCTAGCAGGGTATCATCATATTGTGGGTAGGTTCCCACCATGGGTTTTCCCTTGATCAGATTTTCCACGTCAAAAATATTGGTGTTGATTTATGCTTTCACTATTAATTATCAGATCTGAAATTGTGCTAGAGTGAAGAAGAGATTTTGACAAAACTGATTCCCCCCCCGTCTCAATTTTCTACCTTCTTGCCAACAAAATTTTCAACCCAAATTCTGGTCCACAAATAAACACACAACCACAATATGATATAGTTCAATTAGGACCAGTACCAAATTTGAATTGATTTTCATACCAATGCAACTAGGATGTGGTAGTGTGCCACCAACATCAACAACAAATGCGTCACTGAGTCTGGAGGTAAATCAATTCAATTAGGACCATATTGAACAAGGATCATCATAAAACGTTCAATAACCAATTTATCATCCAAGTTTTGGTTATGTTTGATCTAGAGAACCCTCAAATTTTCAACATGACACACATTCATACTCCTCTTCAGACTTTTAATCCTCACATGGGAGTCATCTCTCTTTAATAAGTGTTCCTCAAAAATAAATTGATAGGGCAATAAATGATCCTAGGCTTATCAAAAATTTAGAGTAGCTAATGTTCAAGAATCCCATGATATATCTCAAATGTCTTTAGGGTAAACTTGCATCGAATTTCAAACATAAAACCTTTTTGGATGAATCAAAAACATAATTTGGCACTTATGAACAACCAAAATTTGTCTCAGAACCAGTGCAAGTAGAGACTATTTTAGAACAAGAAACTACAAAGTCACTTTCGAGGAAAGTAGTTCATAAGAATTTAACTTTGCAAATTCCTCCAAAACCTATGTTTAAGTAGTTCAATAATCCTTTGTTTAACACAATATCGTCAACACCTCAAATTAATCTATATACAGTGACAATACCAACAGTAACAACAAGAATATTTGCAGACACATTTCAACCTAACACATCAAATATTGCATAGATATATCTAAAGAGGGATAAAAACTCCAAGTGATGCAATGGTTAATTAATCAAATAAAGCATTCAAAACACCCAAATTCAAACCATTATACCTTGAAATTTTACCTTCTCCTTCGGATTGAGTTATTGATGAAGTTGAAGATGCACCCGTCTCCAACCTGTTTGGATTAGCTCCTTGTATGACTGTGGATTTCTCTCCACACAACAACTAAGGTGATGGGATGGATGAATGAAGGATAGCAAGATGATGATGGATATGGATTATAGCTAAGTGGTTGTGGAGGCTTAAGTTTGCCTATAATATGGATGCACAATAGATGATTCCTAAGCGCAAAAGAGAAACATTAACTTGCATGGGTATGAGATATGGAATGAAGGGGAGGAGACCCCAATTTATAGATTGGAAGGAGGAGGAATGAACGGTTGGGATTGAAAATCAATCAAGGGTTGGGATTGAAGGAGATAGATGAGGTGGATTGAGAGGACATGGTGTGGAGACTTAGAGATTTTACATAAAGGCATTTCTTGTCTCCACACTCCACAATGTACATGGGGAAGATACCCTCAAGTAAATTGGGAAGACAAAAAGGAATTTAAAAATTCCTTGGGGAAGACAACAAAATTAAAATTTCCCAAATAATGAGATGCATGGGAAAATGAAAAAGGAAAAGGAATTAAAAATTCCTTGGGAAGATGAGAGTGCATGGGGAAGAGAAGAGATTTGAAATCTTTGAAATGATTAAAGTTGGTGCATTTAAGGTTCAGGGTTGAGGGGGGACAAGCCATTTATGGAAAATGGTTGACTTTGCTCTAATCAAGGTGATTAAGTTGTGCAAATGATTAAGGAGAGGGATTAAGTGGGTTAATGAGTGATTAAGAAGTAAGTGGGAAAGTTAGGAGGATGTGACATGAGGAGAGATAATTAGTGGAGGAATTAAAAATTAGAGAATAATGTTAATGAAGTTTCTAGAAGAATTAATTAGCCTAAATGAGGGATTAAGGAAAGTGATTTGTAGGAATCACTTTAGTTAAGTTAATTAATTTAAATTAATTAACTTAAAGAGGATTATAAGAATTAAGTATTTAAGTGACTTTAGAAGAATGAGAATAATTTATTTATTTAATAAATTAATTATTTGGCTATAGTGATAGGATTAATTAAATTTAATTTAATTAATATTGAGGAGAATAAGAATAACATAATTAAATTAATTAATTATGTAGAAAGGATAAATTAATTAAATATTTAATTTAATTAATTTTAGATGTCTACAATATCAACAAGTGGCACAAGATATGGCTGCATTTACCACATGTATGCAATATATACTATCTTTGGACCAAAACACGAATGCGTAACATAGTGCCTAACTTTTGCAAGAAGCTCCATCAACCAATTTTCCATCTATGGGAACATCAATGAATGTCCCACAAGGTCAAATTCTGTCAAAATTACACACATATAAACAAGAAAAATTGCCTCAAATTGTGTCACAGGCTAATGCTCACGTGCAATAAATTCAACCAATTACCACTTTACAATAGGGGAACATAAACATGATATCATAGATAAAACCTTCCAAGTAGTGAAAACACAAGACTAAAATTCTCAATAACTTCCTAGGAAAGTTAGGCTATTTACAACTAATAACTCAAGATCAACAAATGACTACTCAATACCAGCAATAATCACAACCAACAATGCAATATCAACAATTTGTGATTCAATACCAACCGTAACAACCAGTCTACCAACATGTTGAACAAACACAACAAGTAAATCAACAACAATCAATAGTTCAATAATTTCAACAAGCACCGCAATGCAACAAGTGCAACAACAATATGTGTTGCAGCAATAACTGACAATTCAACAAGTGCAACAACAATGCATTGTAATATCAACATCAAATGTAAAAAATTCCCCAATTTTGACAAGTTATGAAACCAGGTGCACAACAAGAAATGAATGCACACTATCAACCAACAATACAGTTTCAACAATAACATCCTCAACACATGGTATGATACCAACCCCAAAGGCAAGCAAATGTTAAATATCAACAACCAGGTCAGGCCACAATGCAATATTAATAGTCATAACAAACAAATTAGTACAAACACACTACCGCAACACTATATGGAGACTAACATCGAAACATATCAATGGTGAGTACCTCGAGAGCAACATATTCAGAATATCAAGATCGAAACCCATTTGGGGGCAAGGTACATTCACAACAAGACCATCCAAGTGCAATTGAGGAACCTCCAAGACAAGGACATTAAGATGTGATGAAACAACAAATTGAGACGTTGTTGTAACAAGTAGAGGAAACGCAAAACAAAGGGACCAAAAAAGCTTATACAAGACATGATTTATGTCCTAATCCATTTGATAGGAGCTTGTATATGCCTCCTTTCCCTAAGAATTTCAATGTACCAAATTTTCACAAATATAAAGGAAAGGGAAACCCTAAATATCATATTAGGGAATTTTATGCATCCTGCATCAAGGTTCATTATGATGAGACATCTTATGCACTTATTCCCTCAGAGTCTTTTGGGACATGTAATAGATTGGTATGGGAGATTACTTGGAAATATAAAGTCATGGAATGAACTAGCTAGAAATTTCATTAGTCATTTTTCTTTGAAAATTGACAATGAGGTCACCATGACAAATTTGTGTACCACTAAGCAAAAGATCAGGGAATCATTTATAATTTTTTTATAGCAATGTAACAACCTAGTCAACTAATGTCCTTTTGACTTCCCTGGAGAGCAACAAGTCAACTTGTTCATTAAGAATCTGGTACTAGAATTAATGTATGAACTAAACATCAAGAGTCCTAGTACAATTGACAAACTCATTAAGAACGATACAAATATTGAAAAGGATCTTATCCAAAAGGGGAGTATCAAGATCTACAAAAATAACAATAACAACCCTAGCAGTTCAAATTATAAGAGCAAGTTGTGGTCTTGAAACAAGAATGTCACCAATGATAGATTTGTGGATGCAATAATAGTTAGCAATGTGCAACCCAAAATCACATTGAAAGGATCCACATAGTCAAACACTCAAGCACCCATCCAACCTCAACAATAGACCCAAACCACAAACACATTTCAACAAAACTAGCAACACTGCACTCCTAGACCAAAGGATACACCTCCCAAACAATTTATGCCATTAAGGGATCCCATTGAATCAATTTTGAAATATTTGTTGCAAGAAAATTTTATCCAACTACCTAAGATAAGGAATGTGTTTGCAGTTAAACCAGGTCGATAGAATGATAATGCCTATTGTGAATATGATAGTACCAAAGAGCACAAAATTGCTTCTTACTATCATTTTAAACACATAATACAAGATCTAATCGACCAAGGCATGATTGAGGTGGAGTCTCTAGCAGAAATATCCAGTGTCGATCATATAATTTTCAAGACTCCATTGCTTGACCATGGGAAGGTAAAAGCCTCTAGTTCTGGCTCTAAGCCTAATGAAAATGTCAATTATACCAAGACTACTCATGAGTACAAGATAAATTGCATCAAAGTGTCAGAAAATTATGTGTCTACAATCAAAGAGCCAAATCCCCAATGTGAAATAACCACCCAATGCTCTAAGATAACTATCCAAGGAGTCCCTCCCAAGTTGCAAATGACCAGTCAATGTAAACTCCTTGTTCATCTAAGAAAAATGCCAGTGCAAATTTCCATTCTCGAGCTATTACATATGTCCCTTACCCATAGAGTTGTCTTGGATAAAGCCTTGCAAGAGTCCACGATTCCCACAGACATAAATGTTGATCATTTTAAGGACATGATAGGTCATCTCTCTACCACCCAACATGTCACTTTTACTAAAATTGATGTCCCTCACCATAGGTCCAATCATAATGATCCATTACATTTAGAAGTCTTCGTCCATAATTACAAAATCAGACGAGTCTTGATAGATGGCAGAGTAGGACTAAACATTTGTACCTTGAGATTTGTAATGGGTCTTGAATATTCTACGAATTACATTGATTCTTCCAAGAGAATAATAATCAAAGACTATGATGATTTAGAACGTCCCTCCAAGGAAGCCATCATATTGCCCATCTAGGTTGGTCATGTTGGAATCCAAGAACACCGAGGGGGGGGGGTTGAATCAGTGTTCTACTAGTGAGATCAATTTTAACCTTATTAACAAAGTATTTCAATAACCAGTAACCATAAAAAAATATAACAGTAAGTAGGAATGAAGCAACCACAAGAACATACACCATAACATAGAGATTTATATGTGGAAAACCTCAAAGAGGAAAAAACACGGTGGGATTGGTGACCCACAATATCTATCCACTGGCCAAATGAATAAATATTACAATAGGGGCCTGCACATGTAGGAAGGCCAATAGCCTAAAGCGCACTGCTCATCCAAAAAGGAGCCTCACTGACTACAGACACCAAATATGGAGTTACAAACAAAATTTTGAACTCAGAGAATGCATCTACTATACTGGATGAGTTCTAGTTCAAGCATTGTATGTACCAGTTTTCACTGTGTCCTCCCTTACCGATAACTTACTTCGCATCCCAAACCTCTAAACCAATAATCAAGACCGACTACAAAATATTATATTCGCATTTAGTCAATCAACATTGCTTGCACAATATCATATCACTATATATTCCTTCTCTCTATGTATCTCTCTAAAAAATAACCTAACTAGACTGACTTAAATACCCTTCCCAATCACAAACATAAATGCCTTATGTCGGCTTACAAAGATATTATAATTTATTTACATGTTGTCCTAAATAAAAATAAATACATTAAACTTTGAGACCGATGTCGTTGATCGCTTCTATGTAAACGTGTCAGATCAATCTCCTACGTCGACCTCATATACCGGTTCCTAGTTTGCTGATTTCTCTGAATGTCAGTTGTTGAATCCTGAATACCGGTGAGTACCGGTTGAGTGTCCAACCCAAAATGATGTGTGTTGCCATCAATGACAACATAAATAAACTAGATGAGTGTCAATTGCCAACAATCTCCCCCTTTGGCATTGATGACAACACTCATGTGAAAAAAATGGATCGTTGAAGTGTTGTCCTAGTTCCTCCCAAAACTGACCCTTCTCCCCCTGAGCTATACATTACTTCTTATGTCCCTTAACATTTTTCACAACAACCTCTCCCCCTTTGACATCAATGACAAAGGCCAAGGCAAATGAATGAAAGAGTGAAATTAAAATGTGTTTACTGGATCTATATGTACTTGAATATATCTGGGTAAGCACCCTGTTATCACTATTTAAAAATTGGGTATTCTTGTCCCATATTTGGCTAGAAGTCTGCAAAATGTGTTTGGCATGGCCTTGATTACCTCTGAGTTTCTTGGGTCAAATGATGGTTTAAGGTTTTTGAAATTCTAACCCTTCCTATGTTTGAAAAACCCTTATGTTCTATTTCTGCGTTACTTTTGTCACTTGAAGAAGGGTTGGTTTATCGTTAAAAGTGTTCCCCCATAGGTTTTCCCTAGGCGTTCTTTCAAATATTTTCAAAATTTATGCCTTTGCCTATGTCTTGTTCTAATGTTTGTCAGGCTCTTTAATAATTGTGCAACTCATTGTTAATCCTATGGTTGTCATTGTTTTGCTAGGCAAAGATGCTAGCAGGTTAATGTTCGCAAAATAGCGAAAAGGCTAGGCGGGCCCGACCAGATGATTGACCATCTGATTAAAGGACTGCATCTTGTTTTGAATCCAATGGCTCACATTTCTTCGCTAACCCAAAATGCACGTGATCTACCCTTTGCAAAATAGCGAAAGACTTGGCGAGTCCCAGAGGCGAGTAAGGTAATTGGTTAAAGGACGATCAACTCAGAAAAGATCAATAGCTCGCATTGATTTGCGGCCTAAAGATACCTGTTGTTTACCTTTTGCGAAGTTGTGAAAAGGTGGAGGGCTCGGATGAGGTGGTCACGACAAAGGTAACAGACAAGCAAGTTGCCAAGATCCAACAGTTGTCGCTGCTTCACGAAGATAAGTGGCCTGAGGTTAGATCATCAAAATAGCGAAAGGGTTGATGGGCCCAATAGATAGGCAGGTTGTAAGTTTTAAAGGATGATTAAGTAGGATTTAATAGGATGGTTGTCATGAATTCATAACCTCAAGTCAAGCAGAGATTAATGTTTGCGAAATAGCAAAATGATGTGGCAAACACACGATGACTGACATGGCAAGACAAATGGGTTGTTCCGTGGAAAGAATTAGTGACCTATCAGATACACGTGGCTCTGAAGGGTAGTTGAGGGCCCGCCTTGGTTCGACCGGTAGTTATGTTGAGAATGGTGAAGTAAAACACGTGGCGGATTCATAATGGAACTCGGTGGAACTTCCTGAGCAAAAAGCCGACTGCCACATGGCATTTGTTAACTAGTGATGCAATAAAGCAAGTGGTCTCCGAGTTAAAGGGCCCACTTTAAAAGGTCCGTGCTTGTTAAATAATGTACATCTCGAGATTGATCTAACGGTTGCCATTGTTTTGCAGCCCGAAGATGCTTGCGGCTTAGCCTTTGTGAAATGGCAAAAATCGTTAGCCGTCATGGTTGAGTGCAGTTAGTTAAGAAGACTGGCGGTCACTATAGGAAGTAAAGACCAAGCAAATAAATGATGATCTAATGGCCGATGTTGTTTCGTGAGGTAAAAGTGCGCATGGTTTAGTGTTCGCAAAATGGCGAAAAGAAGGTACGGCCCGTCACCAACACAGAAAGACCAGAAGGAGTAAAAGTAGTGCAAGTTCCTGAGATCCAACGATTTTCGTTGCTTTGTGAAAGAAAAGTGTGGGGGTTTTAAACTCTGTGAAATGGAAAAATGACTAAAATAGAGAAAGACTCAGAGAACTTGTGGTCTGTTGGAGCCTGTTTTTGAATTTGATTTTTTACAAATTCAATTCTGAGGTGATGGCCGAAGCATGCGGGATTAATTTCTCAATTCAATACCAACTTGTCGTATTAAGGTCCACATCAATTGAATATTGGTACCATTTTGAGAAGTTTGTTGCAGAGGAGCTAGTGCAGAGCGAGTTTCTTCAGGCGAAAAAACCAGGTTTGTTTTGTGTTTTCCTTGCTAGTTGCAGTCTGAGAATCGGTGTTGCTATGTGAATTGTTTCATTAGAGTATTGTGCAAATCCCAATTGATATAGTTGCATTAATGGGATGGTGCCAAGAAGGGAGTTAATAGGAAAAGTAAATTACAAGGATAGGAATATTTCTGATGATTTTCTAGAATAGCTAACTATGTCTACCAATGTCGGGGCCAAGGCTAAAGAATTGGTACCAAAGAACCCTCGTTTAAGAATCGGGGATGGCCTATATGACAAAGGTAATTGGTTAAGGGATCCACAAATAGGGATGACAGGTTTAGGATTGTTCAAGGTTGGTTTTGGTAAGAGAAATTCCCTTGCCCCTTTAAATAGTATATGGGAATTGGATGTGGGGAAGCTTATAGTCCCTGGTGTATTCATGGATGTAGATTTGTTGACTCTGATTGCAAAAAATTATGACCCTATAGCTAGATGT
The DNA here is from genome assembly GCF_030272615.1 of Cryptomeria japonica. Classification (NCBI taxonomy): domain Eukaryota; kingdom Viridiplantae; phylum Streptophyta; class Pinopsida; order Cupressales; family Cupressaceae; genus Cryptomeria; species Cryptomeria japonica. The sequence continues at coordinate 280,517,676 of NC_081407.1, read as the reverse complement.
ATCAGGAATGTGAAACGATCAGTCCTAATTAAAATTAAAGATGATGAATTCAGAAGTGTGTTTAAGTTCAGTGAAGCTTCAAATTTGTTAGAGCCTATTGATTTTGAATCACTAGCCCAGGTTTATAATGCACAAAGGGATCACCTTAGGAGTGGCCCATTGAAAGAGTTCTTTGTTAAGATAGGAGGGTTAACTATTGTGGGCCCTAGCACCATGGACCCCTTCTCCCTGAATCTGTTTACTCTATAAGAGCTAAGGGTATGTATTGGGCACTTTGTCAGATTTTTGGAGAAGATGCTGAGAAAAACATGCTAACCCATTACATGCTGATGATTGCACAGATTCTAAACCCCTCTCTGGAAATAACATTTGATTATGCACCATACCTCACTAATGCAATTCATGCAGGGCTGGTAGGGATAAAAAATGGTAAGGTGGAGAAACCATTTGGATGGTATTCTCTTTTAATGCACATGTTTTTATTCAAGGGTGCTGATTATTTTGCAAAAGAAATGGATTTGGTTAAGGTGAAAGATAAGGAAGAGATGCTTGTTCAACTTTGGAGTACTATTTTATCCCAGAACAGAGAGGATGCTAGCTATCTAAAGTTTGACAGATGCTTTGCATCTAAGATTAGGATTCTTTTGTGCACTGAAAACCCTAGGATTCCTAAGGCTCTCTTGGAATTCCTCAAGCCCAAGGAGTTTGCAGAAGGTATTAAGATTGTTCATAATTGGGGAGATATGTATTTGTACGCTATTTCTATAGTTTTTAGAGTATATAGTTTCAGAGGCACTCCATATTTATTGCCTTATCAAGTCCCACTGAAGATAGGAATTGCTGAAGTCTTAAGGCAAATTGGAGGTGTATAAGAGGCAGAGCTAACAAATAGGGGTAAAGGGGCCATTTTCCCAACTATTACCATGGCACATCACTTTGTGATCACTAAAGGTGGCTGGAAGTATTTTGAAGAATTCTTTAAACCATATAGATTATCAACTGCCGTTCCAAGATTTGTAGACCCTGAAGACTTTTTCAATGACATGTTTAGGAAGAGAGTAGTTTGTAAAGCTAGGCCTCACCAATTTCAGTTCCTTGAAGATCTAATTAGGAATGAATTCAATTTGGATGAGCAAGAACCGAGGAAAGAGAAGTGGGTTGCATATAAAAGGGCTCTTGACTTCATTCATCAGTTTGATAGCAGTTATGACCCTCTCTCTAGTTTCAATCCCTTTGAGGAAAAATAAAATTCTTAATTCTTTATTTTGAAGACCTCATGCAAACTTTGAAAGAAAAAAGGGAGGCTATAATGAGAAATGATCCAGATAGATTTAAATTGGTTCTAGCTAAGCCTTCTTTTGCTAAGGCTATCCAACTAGGTGATTATGTCATGCATAAGAAATCAAAATACAGTGTGATGATGCCAGTGACTGGTGAGCCTTCTACTTCAAGAGGGAAAAGAGCAATTGAAGATGTCATTGACATCCAAGATTCCCCTAAAAGGCAAAGAGTGAGAAAGGAAGTGCAAACCAATGAGCCTTTGTATTCTCCATCTCAATCCCCCATCCACATAGGAGATGAGTAGGTGGTGGCTGAGCAGTTGTTACAGTTAGGGAGTCTAGGAGAGATTACCTATACATATGACGAGACACAAGAGGGGATGCCAGAAGAGCCACGTGCGGAAATGAACTTGACTGATGGTGAGCTCAAAGGTAAAGAGTTAGACCTTACTGTCAAGCAAGCCAGTGAGGAGTTCCTGGCTGATAGTAACTTTGTTACAACAGGGGCCTTCATGCAATTTGTATGGAAGCAAAACATGGAACAATTTAAAGCCAGATGTGAACAAAGGAAGAGTGAGGAGCTTCACAGAGATGTAACTCGGGTGGAGGAAGAGGTGAAACAAGAAATGATTGAAGAGTTCAAGATGATTACTCCTGAAAAGGGAAGAGAGATGGTATCAAAAGCTGGTGTTTTAATCCTCCCCGAGTGGGATATAGCTTATGCTTAGGTACTTGAAGCAGTCAGGAAGGAAACTAAACACATGGAAGGAGTGACCTTCAACAGAGATAATGTTGCTTTAGCCATGTGGTCACTAAAGAAGGATGAAAATAAAAGAAGGAAAGATGTATCAGATTCTAGTCTCCTAGGAGGCATGATTGTAAAAAGTGTCCAAGATATAGGGGTGGTGGAAGCTGCAAGCACAGTCTTGGAAAATGCAAAAGTTCAATGTAGCAGTGGTAGAAAAAGAGGCAAAAGAAAAGGCTAATCTCCAATTGAAATTGGAAACAATCTTAAAGGCTTACAATGAGGCCAAAGAAGGAGTAGCCAACAGAGACAGTATTATTGCTAGACTTTAGGGTCAGTTGGCAGGTTAGCACCATCCAAGTGAATCCTCTACTCTTATGATAGCCTCTTCTCCAACAAGACCTCCACCTACAAGCCCTATCATAGAATATCCCCCTTCTCCTATTCCTTCTGGTTTCCAGTCAGCTGAAACTGTTCAACATGAGTTGGAAAAGTTGAAACAGGCTCAAGCCCTATTTGCAAGCAAATATGAGGAAAAGGTAAAAGCCACAATTTTGAAATTTGGTGATTCAGTTAGGTCCTCTGTCATTCACATTTCTATGAAGAGAATTCTGAATATTTTGACTGAATTAAGAGAGGATGAAACCACCTTGGAACCAATTCTTAATAAGTGGATGCCTAGAGGTAAGGAGTTAGAGCTCATGTGTTCATCCCATGCAGATGCAGATGCAAATGAAAATCTCAAGTCCACTAGTGAATTCATAAAAGAAATGAATATACTCTCAAAAGAAAGGGCAGGTGTAAAAAGAAAAGCCCAACTATATAGAAAGGAATATTCTGATCACAAGTATGAATTGTTTCCAGGGGGTTTTGCTGGTCCTACTCAGCTAAAAGAGGAGAAGGCATGGCTAGAAGAGTTGGATCACAACTTGTCCAAAAGGGTAAATGAAATCATTAATACTAATGACACATCCTTATTTGTCAAGACAATTGAGGAGATTGAAAAGGTAAAATCACATTATGGTTTCATAGAAACAGAGATTGGGCAGTTGAGAGTCACTTGGAAAAGGCTGGAAGGAATGAAGAAGATGATTGTTATCTTTTCTTGGCCGAATGATGACGTGTTCCAGGAATGGAAGGATAAATATGCCGAACAAAAAGAAGAAGTTCCCAAACAGTTAAAAGATGTTGCAGCGGGACAACAAGTTGAAGAGGTCGTTGATACTGAAAAGGACTTGTAACTATTTTTTGGAGAACATTGCGATTTGTAACAAACTTTTCTAAGGTTTGTTCAAAGCTTATATGCATCCATAATTTTATAAATGGATACCAGGACTAATAGAAAAGGGATCACAAGAATTTTGTAAAGAACCTCTGGCAAAATACATCTAGGTTTTTTTTGGGTTCTCTCAGAGATTACTTTGAATTATGTAACATTTTCAAAATGAATATGAAAATACAAATCAATACTTTTCAGGCCTAAATCTGTGTTGTCTTTTGGTGTGCATTCGTTAATTTGTTGGTTTCATTTTGAGTAATCTAGGGTTATTCAAATGAGCATGGATTGTAAGGCAATCTTATAGACATATTTCTTGCTTTTCTCTTTAGGAGAGGGATTAATTGTGCATGAAATATTTCTATCAGTAGATCAACTATTTGCTGCTTTGAATCTGATGAACTATTTTAGTTAAGTGGGAAAGGACCTATGTATATGTTAGGCGTGTATGGGGTTCATGAAATTCGAAGTGATGAAATGTATAAGAATGTTCAGTTTTGAAAACTCTTGCTTGATTTAGGTGACTCTGTGTCTTGTATAAGGCACTGGTATCAGATTGTAGGATTTATTTTTATCTTTTCTTGAAGATCAATACTGAAAATGAATACAAGTTTTTCTTTTAGTGTTTTAGTTTCATTGGGGTGATGAAATCCATAGGTTTTTAGCACTTGTTTATTGTGGATCAAAATTTCAAAGTGTGAAAGTATTCACAGAAGGTATACCCACCTGAACTTTGGATAAGTTCAAAGTGTAGAAGGTCTCAAAACCTTGTTATATGTTACTCTTGAGTTCTATTTCCCTAATCTTTTCATACGTAGATAGAGTTATTTTATTCCTTATAGGAAGGATAGAAGGTAAATCAAAATTTGAGACTAACACACCCTTCAAAAATCCTAAGTAAGTATCCCAACCGGTTTTCAATGCTCCCAAAAATAGATAAAAACACATTAAGAATGTATGCATGTAGTTCTTCTTCTATTAGATCTATCGATGTGGGTTTATTCATCAATTCTATACTTTCCTACTTATGAAGTAACAAAGTGTTCAACCAGGGACTAACCAATCCTCTCAATTCCCTTGCACACTAGATTAATCTGTCCATATCTTTCTCCAAGGCTGATATCACTAATTCTGTAACCAAAAGTTGGCCATCAATAGCGATGGTTAATGACTGAGTACAATCAAAATCATTAGCCAAATGTTCCAACCAAGCCTTTGCCTCTTTTATTTTTACCTCCAGGTCAGCTGTAAGTTTGCAAGTGTTAGTACAAGACCTATATATACAACTACACTGATTAGGAGCCTCTTCAATCTTTGTTAGTTCCTCTGTCATCTTGACCTTGTATGATATGATCATATTGTCATAGGTGACCTTCCTAGCGGCATTGTACCTCTCTATTAAGTGTCGGTTTGATATTTGTTGAAGAGTTTTAAACTCTTTTGAAATATGTTCATTCAAACTCTTAAGCTTACCAGAGGGTGTAGCTACCGGACTAGTGTATCCTAGAACTAGCTGCTCCAAAACCAGAATGGCCTGCTCAATGACTTGCTTGTCTTCTGATCCTTCCTTCCTTAACTTTTGAATTGCAACAAACGTCAATTCAAAACTACTTAGTTGCTCAATATTCCTTTGTCCAAAATCAACTTGACTAGATGAGCCAAGTGCCAATAATGAATGACTAGACTCTCCAACCTGTTGACTAGCACCGGTGGCTTCGCCACTTGGTGTAGTAACCTGCTCAACCTTAGCCTCTTCTATATGTACATTTTTTGTCAAAGGTTCAATATCATCAACCTATTTATTCTCTATATTCACATCAATAACCTCTACATTCAGAATATTCTATTCCAGTGTATCTTGCTTATCATGCACAACTTCAATGTTATCTATTGGTTTTTCTATATTATGTACAAGTGTTACTATCGGAGGAATATCCTCTATTAGTTTCTGTTCCAAAACTGGTGAATCCAAACCTAATATAGCTTTCCCCTTGCCATCAACTGAGATGTCTTGAATACCAAACTTAGGAGGGAATACTGGTGAAGTAAGGAAATTGGGTTTATCTACAAATAATTTTACCCATGCCTCGTGGGTCTCCTTAACTATTTCATTTTCTCTACCTACCATGAGACTCACATGTCAGTGTTTGCTTTGAAAAATTATTTTATTTGCATGTTCTAGACACTGTTGCATCTCTTCATCAATTATAGCACCACAAACATTCAATAACTCATGCATCTTTATATATTTATCCTCTTCAACTGCAGACAATCTCCTAGCATCTAGCTTATTGTACAAATATCCCAATATTTGTTTTTCAATCTCAAGTAATGATTTCTTATATATATCTATAGATAGGAATTTGGAAATCATCAAAGAAAATATAAACATTAAACTAGCTCAATCACAAAAACTAAATTGCAATGACAAATCCTAATTACATTCAATAGAGATACTGAAAATAAGACATTTAAACCAAATGCAAACCATTACAAACGCGAATGTCTCCTCCAGAATTCTCCATTGTCCTTCTTTCTCCTTCAAATTGCTTTGTTTGTGGATCTCACCTACAAGTGCATAAGCATGAGATGAAAGCAAGATTGACAAGATGAGATGACGATGTAAGGATACTAGAAGCGTGATTGATTCGGATCCCTGATTGAAGAAATTCATCCAATTTATAGATAAATTGGAGAAAAGACAAGATTAGCATGAAGAGATTTGAAAGGAAATTCAAATCAAGAATAGCAAAATTATGACAAGTGTGTGACAAATTGCTATGCAAGGAGTTATGACAATTTATGACAATTTATGACAAATTATGACAAACTGCTATGCAAGGATGTTATGACAAGAATTTGAAATAGAAATAGAAATTAGGAAATTAGAAATTGATGAAAATTAGGTGGATTAATTAATAATTTTTCATTCATTAATTAATTCACAAAAAGAGATAATTAATTAGCCAATTAAATAAATATTTAATTGTGACAAGAAGACTTAGGATAAATAAATTAATTATTTAACCTAGAGGGAAAATGACAAACAAGATTAAATGAATAAATCATAAAATCCTAGAAGATGAATTAGAAATGCAAGGACAACAATTAGGTCTTGACAAAAGATAATTGATGTCGATTCAATCATGATTTTAATTGACAAAGGACCAATGCTGATAAACGATTGAGATTGGTTGACAAATTGACCAAGATTGATAAAGAGACCAAATTGATAGGTGCCAATTGATGAGGAACAATGACTAATTGATCCAAATTGACATGATTGAAAAGGACAACGATCAATGACAAATCGATCACAAAATTGACGAGATTGACAAGAGGACAAGGATCGGTGATGAATCGATCACAAAATGACAAGATGACAAGGACAAGGATCAATGACGAATTGATCACAAGATGACAAGATTGACAAGGACAAGGATCGATGATGAATCGATCGCAAATGACAAGATTGACAAGGACGAGGATCGACCAAAATCATGACTGGAGATTGTTATCGACAAGACCAAATTCGAAAGCGAGAAAAATGAGGAATGTAGAAGAAGGACTCGATGCTCGCAAATGATAAAAACCAAGTGTGCAACATAGAAGAAATGTTAATGCGACGCAAAAACCATAAAATAAGGCAATGCGCTAATGTTAAAGTATGAATCCACAAGCGTTGACCATTTTTAGATGTCTACATTTTGCCCCTCTTTGAGACAATGCGATTTTAAGCGTTGTTTCAAAGAACAATAATGAAAATGCCCCAGACAATAACAATGACATATGCATGCCCCCTCGAGGAATTGACCGAAAACATCCAGAAAAGAGGCCAATTCATCGATAAGAATGATAGAAAATGATAGGAGCAAATGGATGAAAGATTGGAGGTCGGATACACAAATTACAAGCAATAGAAGGTACAAAAGACCGCAACCAGCATAAGATAGAGAGCATGCACGTCCATCTAGGCACTGACAAAGATCTATAAATGAGACAAAGAGAAGGAAAAGAGCTCATTTGCACTAGCCAAAGTGGAGGAATTGTTGCTTTGGAAAAGGACCCTTGCATAGAGATGGCGAACATTCCAATGGAAGATCACCTTGGGGAATGTGTACACACCTACAGATGATCGGATGATGTGGGAGCAGCGGTATGTAGCTCAAAAACCCATATTGTCAATTTCATGAATTCTGCTTGGTTGCGGGACATTGTGGGGCCCACAGGGAATGAATTAATTGACATCTGCACCTGTGTGGGCACATTCTACACTTGTGTGAGGATGTTATGCGCCTGTGTAGGATACACAGGCACAACTTGATGCTGCACAGGTGCAGGACAGGGTACACAGGTGCAGTTGTGCACTTAGGACCCTAATTTGATCGAAAATAGCGCGCGTATGATCCCGAAAAGGGGGATAAGGGTAGGATAGGTCAAAATAGATAAGAAACACCCTGATTTGTGGATGAAACTAAGAAACACCCTAATTTGTGGATGAAACAAGGAAATGCAGCCCTTAGGTACAAACCCTAAAACTGACAAAGTGTGCCCCAATTGTGATGCAGAGTTGACAGTATCCATTGATTACGCGGGAGAACAGACCTGACTACTTCATGTTGTGACATAGACTCAGGAGCACGGACAGAGATACATTAGCAGGACTTGGATTATACTATATTACATTCATGCCTGAGATTAGGGCAAACACATGACTACTTACCGCATTGGCAGAGCGATGGCATTCAGAGACCTCCTCATTCCAGCCACCGACAGGAGAGGCGACGGTGACAATAGAGGACGTGTGACGTATCCTCCGCATTTTGATTCATGGGGAGATGGTAGAATATGACCCAGTGATAGGGAGAGACATGTTATGTAGATTATTTGAGTGTGATGCAGATGACCTTGATATCGTAGAGAGGGAGATCCGCTGGAAGACCATGGCAGCAGAGTACGATCAGCGATGTGTGGTGATAGCCATGGTTATAGCATGCCTATTAGCAAGAGACAAACAAGGACATGGATTCCCTATTGGATGGGGAAGAGTGCTAGAGTGGATGGTGATAGAGGGGATGGTGTATGCATGGGGACCATGTGTGCTTGCCATGCTATATTTTCAGTTGCATCAGATAGCATATCAGGGGGTTCAGACTTTGAGTTGTGGGGTCACACTGTTACAGGTATGGGCATTTGAGCACATAGCCATATGTCAACCGATTGCAAAGAGACAGGTAGTACCACATCGACCATATGTGTATTGCTATGGGGGAGCACTGAGACAGGGTCCATTCGGATACATATTGTATTGGCGACATGAGCTAGACAGATTGAGAGAGTTCACATGGAGGCCATATCTTGATTGCCCTGGATGGTTAGATGATAGCGAGGAGCTACCGTATTGCAAACATGAGAGATACTTGATTGGGAAACTAGTGAACCGCCAGAGAGTGATTGAGATGTACCTACTAGAGAGAGTCAGATGATAGTTTGGAGAGAGGCAGGATGTACCGAGAGGAACTGCACACTTTGCCCAATCTCACAGAGAGAAGAGTCAGTGGGGGAGAATGATTCAGCCACACATAGCATATGCCGACTTCACACAGCTACAATAGAGACAGTGGGATTGGAGATCAGATGTGGAGGATGCTAGGATGACAGAGGAATATGAGTGATGGTTTGCACGACGTCGGCTTGTGCCATTGACGAATCTTGATATTTTGGTACCTAGGAGACAAGAGGACTTCCCACTCGCTGGAGAGGAGGAGGGAGATGATGAGGACAGAGATGAGGACGATGATGAGGATGAGGGGGATGACAAGGATAGAGGGGATGATGAGGAGGATGATGAGGATGGAGGGGATGATGAGGACAAAGATGAGGACGAGGAGGATGAGCCAGATTCAGCCGATCAGGAGTCATTGAAGGATAAACCCATAGAACCGGAGACAACTAGCATAGAGGAAATGGAGATATGTAGGGCTACCATAGCGAGTCAGCATGATCACATTACAACATTAGAGAGATAGAATGCTATCTTGAGGACAGAGCAGGATCAGTTCAGAGTAGAGATGGCTAGACTGACAGCGGCTCGAGATACAACAATAGCCCAGGCACAACAAGCAGAGCAGAGAGTGACTGAGTATATTGGGTCGATGAGGGACGCCAGTGCACGTGAGATGGCACAGATGTTGGTAGAGACCAGAGAGGAGATACACCATTGGAGGACACTATATGAGAGTGCAGTTCCACCAGAGCAGAGAGCAGCGTCATATTGGGCATAATCGAGGACAGAGAGTAGGCCACGCTCTCGGAGGTCAGTGAGCAGCATGGGAGTGAGTGGACCTAGGAGACCACCATAGCCAGGACCTGGGGCAAGAGGGACATCATCCTTGAGACATGGCAGGGATGAGGAGGACAGAGGGAGCACCCAGTGACAGAGGCACATGTTCCTTATGACAGAGACATATATAGTGCGACATTATGTATTCAGCCTACGGGCCATACTTAGGATAGACAGTCCAATTTTGTACTCTGATATTGTTTTGATATATGATATGATATGCAGCTATATGATGGGATGCAATGTGTTATGGCGTATGTTTACTTTCCATGCATGGATAGCTTATGCACTGTTTATGTACCATTGTGGAACATGTATGAATATATTTTTATGTGTTTTTTTTTATGCATTTATAATATGAAATGGATAAAATGCTATGTATAATGCAAATGTACTAACCAATGAATGCAGGATGCAGCTTATGTTTTTGGAGATCGGAGAACTAGACTGAACTGACTGCCCAAACTGACAGAAGAAATGTTAGTAAGAAGAAATTAGAAAGAGGACAGTTAGAGATGAAGAAAAACTTGCTTTCACCAATGCACTTTGTAGGTGAGAACCTTTATTTAATGTAGCAAAGTGGATGCAGAGCATCATGGCATTGAAGGCCAGAGCTAAAATGCAACCCCTTTTGCAAAAGATACACACATCTCACACAAGGAATGAGTGAAGCATCCTAGGGTGCATACACCAAGGGTCGAGGTATGTGCGGCATTCACAAAGCGAATGTACTTATCACAGACACCCAATGATATAGTTGCCCCAGTTTGTGACAAACATTCCACAAACAACAAACACAACAAAAAACAAAAAAGGGACCATGAACCATCCCGGTTACTCTAAATCACTCAGTGACATCATCGAGCAACATAGGAACATGATCAAAGCCAAAGATAAATTAGTAAAAAGATAAGATGCACAAATTCAACCAAGTCAAACAAACAGTCGGATCGTCATTGTCAAAAGTGGAAAATTGGAATGATCATGTTGTCTGGTTTCAAAGAATGCAGTACCCCATCTAAGACAGGACACAGTCTGGTTTCGAGTATACCACACCCTATATAAGACCCATGATAATAGAGACAAGGACCAATGGTAATGTTGATGCTATTTTGATTGATGTGACAACTGTGATCAGGTTGAATGCTTGCTTGGGCGAACAGTTTATCTGTTAATGCGTGATTTCATTAAAGCACAATGTTTGATAGATTGTCATTGGATGTATGCTCAGCGATCTATCTATGCACAAAGGGTACCATTTATGGACAAAATGCAAAATGCTCGTGTTTGGATTTGAATGTTTTTTTAAAAAAAATTGTTTTGTTTTTTTCAAGTTTTTATTTGACTTTTTAGGGATTTTTTCAGGACATTATATGATTTTTTAGGGTTTTTTTCAGGACATTATATGATTTTTTTGGATTTTATTTCAGGACATTTTTCAATTTGTTTGGATTTTTTTAGGACATTATTTGATTTTTAGGGATTTTTTTCAGGACATTATTTGATTTTTAGGGATTTTTTGGGATTTTTTCATAACATTATTTGATTTTTTTGGATTTTATTTCAAGACATTTTAGCTGAGAATGAACACATGATTTTTTTGATGTTTTTGAATGTTTTCGGGATTTTTTTTTAATTTTTTTTATTATTTCAGGACATTTTTCAATTTTTATGATTTTGCCCCCAGCGTCTAGCAAGGCAAGGATATGACAGGTGAATAAATAGGCTTGCTGAAATGTTGGTGGATAGAAGGAAGACAAAGGCCTTTTATTATGGAGACAATGGGACAAGAGACTGGATATGACAATGTAAAGCAGTGACATGGCATGAGGGACATGTCAAGAGGTTTTTGAAACCATGTTTAAATTTTGCGTCCTTATGTCAGATCAAGATCAAGGGACAGAAAAAGAGTGTATGAATAGTGATAAGATATGGATAGGATAAGCAAGACCAAGAATGGATAAGGGACATGGATTGAAGGTCAATATTGGCTAAGGGATAGTGGTAGAAAGTTGCAATAAGCTAGGGAATATGGATGAAAGTTGTAATAAGCAAATGGATAAATGACCAAAAGCTATGATGGACTAAAAGCTACAAACAAGATGCATGATGCTCATGAAGATCCTTAGCCTTGTCAAGATCAAAGGTGGAAAGGGGAACTGGACATGAGGGACAATAGGATATGAAGGGTAATGACAGGGGTTCGATAGGACAATGGAACAATGAAGGACAAAAGGATATGATAGGATAAAACCTGTCCCCAAGTACGATATGCAAGAAGTTCATAGATTACACATGATGCATGTTTGTTAGGTTTTCATCACAGCACTTGCCCAAAGCACCTGTTTGCCAGGTTTTCACCAGTGGACGAATTATTTTTGCTTTACTTTTTTTTTTACTCTTTTTCTTTTTTTTCTCACTTTTTTTTTTTTTTTTCTCACTTTTTCAATAGAAGATGGACACATGATAGGGGATGGAAGAAGAACTCAAGCATCTTTTTGTTTGGATAGTAGCCTTGAAAAAAAAAATGGACCATGACCTTTAAAAGTATGCTCAAAGACGTTGGTAGGATAGGGACATGGAAAATAAGATGAAACTAAGGCAAGGATTTATGTAAAGGATTGGATCAAAGGGATCAAAGGATGAAAAATATGCATTGGATAATGAATAGGGTATTGGAAGAATTGGGCTTGAGTGGATGGAAATGAAGGCAAGATCAACATTGGCACACACCTTGAGGGGTGATGGACTGATGGAGGAAAAATGGATCTCAGATTGTGAGATTTGGATGGAGGAATAGCTTGGGATTTTGGGACATAAGGGCGCAAAATGGATGAAGAAGGTGATGGAGGAACAAATTTGAGAGGGTTGGATGGAGGAATAGAAACTTTGGATGCCAAGTTGAATGTTTCTTTAGGCTTTTGTGCTTCAAGAAGCCGCTTAGGGATCCACATGGTTTTTGATTTTTCATGCTTTTGTGGTTCCTTGGAGTGCATTGCTTGCACAAGGGATTTAGTAACCCATATATATTTTGACTTTTGTTTTTGAGCAATGGGCCTTTGTGACCTTTTGGATATTTCTTTTTCTTTATAGATCATATTGTTCTTTGTTTTGACATGTCGATTAAATTGGACATGTTGATCCTTGAATACATGTGGATTTTTAGACTTATGACTTTTATACTTGGCATCCAAATTGCTTGGAGGAGGAAAGGAATGCATCGATGGATATGAATGAAATGGACTTCTTTTGGTTTGATGAAATTTACTCAAGGATGTGTGCCTTTGCCGACCTTGCATAGAGGATGAAGGGATATAAGGACCTAAGATGGATGGAAAGTATGATGGGGAAGGTGTATGTTTTGATTTTGATGGAGGGATACCAACGTCTTGAGAGTGAGTTGTGTAGACATGACCCTTAAGATCTTCTTTGATATGGAGGGGTTCTTTCTCATGAAGATCTACCCCTTTTCCTTTATGAATATTTTGACTTGTAGGATACTCTTTTCTTTGGGAAGAAGACGTGAGACCATTATGAGGTGGATATGATATGAGAGAAATAATGAGATCTTGAAGTGGATCGGATTGCACCAAAGTGGAAGAACCCATTATGCATGTCGATGGTTCATGAACATCTTGCACTAACATGTTAGAATCATGAGGGGGATTAGGATCATGAGGGGGGACTAGGATTGTGTAGTGCACATGGTTCAATGACAGGCTCTTCAAGAGATGGAATGGGAGAAATAATGGGATCATCAAAAGAAATGCGATCTTGGAGTGTATATGGAGCATTAAGACAAGGAGATGGAGGAACAAAAGGATCTTGTGGAGGATTTAAAGGAATAATTTGATCTTGACAAGGAGGAAGATCATTGGCATCCTCTTTAAAGGTGCTTTGCTCAACTTTTAATGGGATCATCAGAAAGGATGGAAGGGATATCTTGATCTTTCTTAGGAAGTGGAATGCCAATGGGATTTGAAAGGATATTGTGTTCTTGGATAGAATTGACAGGAATAAGTGAATCATTACGAGTGTTTGGAGAAATGGGATCTTGGTCAACAATTGGATGGGATGATAAGGTTTCAAGATCTTGATCTTGATTTTCTTTAGGACTCATTTCTTCGTGCTCTAAATTATCCTCTTGACATGGGGTTGGACTTTGGATATGCATGAGGGATTCTGACAAGGATTCAATGTTTTGGCATGAAGGAAATGCACTTTGAACATTTGTGATGGATTCTGGTAAGGAATCAATGCTTGAACATGAGGAAGAGGGACTTCGAATAGGGTCCTCTAAAATAGGTAATGGTAATAAAGTGCATGATGGCATTGGGTCTTGTATTTCTGAAACATGAAAAGGATGTGCATCATGAATTGGATTATCTTGGCAATCAATTATGGATAGCCCTTGGATAATTTCATCCTTGGGTGTATTGTTTGATGAGGACAATATGGAAGGTTCTTGTGAAACTTCTAAAGGTGTAGGGATAGATGCCACTAGAGAGTCAATTTGTTTATGGGGGGATGAGGCATTGCTAGACATAAGTGTATTATCTTGGTCTTCCTCAAAGAACTCACTTGGTAATTTTCTTAAGATCCTTGCAATAAAGCCACCTTTCTTTCGAGGTTTTGACATAGTTGTATTTGGAATTTGAACTTGTTTGGAAAGGAGTTGGTCTTGGTCTGATGCCATGTTTTGATTTCAAACTAGATGTTGATCAAATTGGTTTGACATGTTCAAATTTTGGCTTGGTGTGTGCTGCAACCTTTGTTTTTGAATGTTTGGTTGTGGTTGTTGACATTGATATGTTTGTGCATTTGATTGTGCCTTTTGTGTATTACTCAATTGTTACAACATTTGTTGTTGGTGCAAACCACTATTTGTAGCTCTGTGTTGCCATTATCGAAGGATCTGTCACAATATTTTGCATAACAGGTAATTGAGTATTTGGCAAATATATTGAACTTAATGGGACATATGAACTTTGTTGCATTATGGAATTGTTTTGGACATTGGTAAGATCAGGCATTCCAGTCATAAAGCTTTCTTGCATCTTAGATTTTGGTCCACTTGTAATTATTCGAGGAATCATTTCTTGTTGAGGGACGACTGTCAATATTTGTGTGGCCTTCATTTGATCTTGTGTTAAAGGTGTTGTATTAAATAACGAATTATTTATTGTTTAAAATGGTGACTTTTGTGGAATAGTCACTGTCAACATTTTTGAAGCACGTTTACTCATCAAGGTGTGTTGAGTTTCTTGTTGCACATTTTCTTCATTTGGATGTGGAGAGAAACTTAACAACTCACTGCCTTGTTGTTTTTGCACATTGATTTGCTCACTTGAGGAGGTCACGTTACTCATCATGTCAATATATTTTTGTGGGAACATCTTAAAGACCTTGTTCAAGAATTTATCCATCTTTTTTGTCAACTTCGGATCTTTAAGGAACATATCAACATCATCGGAAGCATCAGAATCTGATGAAGAATCTGGTAAAATATTTGGATTTTTTTCTTGTTGAATGCCTTGATCTGAACCAAATCCTTGTGAAAGAGTTTATTCCTCATGTGATGTTTGAATTTCATGTTGCAGGTTCGGTTGATTCCAATCAAAAGGTGCATTTCCTCTTGGTGTTGGTGGAACACTCCCATATCCTGGTTTCATGGGTACAAACACTGGTTCATATAATGGAGGTGGTCCAAGTTGAACCATTCCATATGGTGGTAATGATGTGTTTGACAAACTTTCAATGTGTAATGATTGACTAGGTTGAAACTGTGAGTTTGATACATTGTCAATGGGTTGATATGTTGGTTCGCCCATCTTCTTAGATTTTGACCTTGTTTCAACAGGCATGTCACTATGCAAATGCAATATTTTTGGGGATTTTTTGATTTTAAAAGGATGATGTATGATATGCAACTAAATGCAACCTAAATAGACAAAAATGCAATCTATGGCAAGAATGCAACCTATGTTTTTGTTGTTTTTCAAGATTTTGACAAACTTTTTGGAATGCAAATCTAAAAAGAGACCCTTAGGAAATTGAAATGTTGTCTAGACCTCAAAGGACAAAAGGACCAAGTGACAAAAGGACAAAATGACAAAATGACAATGTCTCCCCTATATGCTTGGATACTAAGCTAGGTTTGACCAAATGACATTGATGACAAAAAGACAAAAGTTTGATAAGGCCTAGACTTCCTAAAAATGACTTAGGGTTTATTCAAAGATTTGGATTACTTCAAATATGACAAAACCTAGTTTTTGAGACTATATGCAAGAAAGCAATGATTATGACAATGACTTAGGATATGATATGAAAATGATCTAAGGAAATGATATGACAAAATGAAGCAAAGACAAGATGACAATACAATGATAAGGATATATGAAGACCAATGACTTGGAATATGCAAAATGCAACCTATGCAACCTAAATGGAAATCTATCTTGGATATGACAATGAAATGCAAACTTAGGGAAAATGATCTTGGACGCAAAATGAGGATGCTTGCAATGAAAAGGACTAAAATGAAAGAAGATGACAATATGCCTTAGGACCTAAATGGGACTATGCAAAACCTAGCCTAAAGTGACATGAATTTTGAAACAAAGACATTCAATGTTTTGACAAGCCATGTTCAAATGTTCGATGAATACTTGGACAAATTTGGACCTTTGTTCGGATTGTGTTTTGAGTTGAATGTTGTTGATTTTGAAAATCCAAGTTGATTATGAGCACTTTTGAAAGCTTGTTTTTAATTTAACCTTTGACAATCACGAAAAACAAAATGTTTGTTTAACTTTGACTCCAGACAATCAAGCATATTTACAACAAATCCTATGGATGGCAAGGGCAATATCTATTGAATCCTCCAACGAAATACAACACTTAGCCGGATAGCTAGACACTTGGTAGCACTGGCTCCCCCTTACAATGCACTCACTTCTCGGGCATACCAAGCTTCAAGTTCAAGGGGCATCACTTCCCAAGAACTTTCTATCTCTAACTAAGGAGTATATGAGAGGTGTCTTCGGCATGCACGTATCACAACACCTGATCCAACAGATAGAAGGTTTTTGGTCTCTACAAACAAAAGGTTCTAGTTAAGGCATCCGTTCGGGTGGGTATTGATCCGGTGAATAAATCATTGCAATACCATTCCAGCACCCATTGTCTACAACTTTTGTTGCATCCACAGTTATTTAGAGTGGTTCGGAAGAGCTTGGCTTCAGCCCGTCACCACTTAGGGTCATTCCCTCTCACCAATGCCTATGCGAAGTGCCAGGAAAATCAAGAGGCAGGCCCAACTCTAAGGGTTAAAACATGCAAACAAATTAAAAGTAAACAAAGCATGCATGGTGTTCATTAACCTTTAAGAAACTAAATGTGCAACTACTCTAAAAATCACATGCGAGATGTTTTAATAGAAGTCTTTGACCCCGTCCTGCATAAGATTTGTTAGTAGTTTCATTCTTAGTCTTTGTCACACATAATGCCAAGGTGTTGCACAGAGAATCAGTACCAAAGAGAACCAGAATATAAGAACAGAATGAAAAACAAAGTAATTTGCAAGTAAAAACACTGATTTTCACCTCTGTTTCTGGCCTTACACAGGCACAAAATGTCTCAACACAGGCGCAGATTGCCTTAACATAGGCGTAGAATGCCTTAACATAGGCGTAGGTCTCCTTAACACAAGTGCAGATCCCTCCTACACAAGCGCAGAAGTGTCTAGAAAGCTCTGGGTCGCCCTGTTTCTTGAGTTTTTCACCTGCAAATCAGCTCAAAAGGCACTCAAAACATGGTTAAATGGTTAGTTCACATCAGGTTCACCAATTAATGTAGACTAGGAATTTGGAAATCATCAAAGCAAATATAAACATTAAACTAGCTCAATCACAAAAACTAAATTGCAATGACAAATCCTAATTACATTCAATAGAGATACTGAAAATAAGACATTTAAACCAAATGCAAACCATTACAAACACGAATGTCTCCTCCAGAATTCTCCATTGTCCTTCTTTCTCCTTCAAATTGCTTTGTTTGTGGATCTCACCTACAAGTGCATAAGCATGAGATGAAAGCAAGATTGACAAGATGAGATGACGGCGTAAGGATACTAGAAGCATGATTGATTCAGATCCCTGATTGAAGAAATTCATCCAATTTATAGATAAATTGGAGAAAAGACAAGATTAGCATGAAGAGATTTGAAAGGAAATTCAAATCAAGAATAGCAAAATTATGACAAGTGTGTGACAAATTGCTATGCAAGGAGTTATGACAATTTATGACAAATTATGACAAATTGCTATGCAAGGATGTTATGACAAGAATATGAAATAGAAATAGAAATTAGGAAATTAGAAATTGATGAAAACTAGGTGGATTAATTAATAATTTTTCATTCATTAATTAATTCACAAAAAGAGATAATTAATTAGCCAATTAAATAAATATTTAATTGTGACAAGAAGACTTAGGATAAATAAATTAATTATTTAACCTAGAGGGAAAATGACAAACAAGATTAAATGAATAAATCATAAAATCCTAGAAGATGAATTAGAAATGCAAGGACGACAATTAGATCTTGACAAAAGATAATTGATGTCGATTCAATCATGATTTTAATTGACAAAGGACCAATGCTGATAAACGATTGAGATTGGTTGACAAATTGACCAAGATTGATAAAGAGACCAAATTGATAGATGCCAATTGATGAGGAACAATGACTAATTGATCCAAATTGACACGATTGAAAAGGACAACGATCGATGAAAAATCGATCGCAAAATTGACGAGATTGACAAGAGGACAAGGATCGATGATGAATCAATCGCAAAATGACAAGATTGACAAGGATGAGGATCGATGACGAATCGATCACAAGATGACAAGATTGACAAGGACAAGGATCGATGACGAATCGATCACAAATGACAAGATTGACAAGGATGAGGATCGACCAAAATCATGACTAGAGATTGTTATCAACAAGACCAAATTCGAAAGCGAGAAAAATGAGGAATGTAGAAGGACTTGATGCTCGCAAATGATAAAAACCAAGTGTGCAACATAGAAGAAATGTTAATGCGACGCAAAAACCCTAAAATAAGGCAATGCGCTAATGTTAAAGTATGACTCCGCAAGCGTTGAACATTTTTAGATGTCTACAATATCTAAGTATAAAAAAACTACTTCCTCAATCTCCATTTGTTCCTTATCATCCATAAGTACATAGGAATGATGGATATTACTCAAAATTACATCTTTAGTTATTGGATCAATCAATTCAACAATTGAGAGAGGAGGAATGACTTGAATACTCTTATTAGATTGGAGAGTTATATCTATATCTAATTTCTTCTTCTTGTCGAGAGTAGAAGTAGTCTCCTTATCCAGTTTCCTCTTCTCTGTGGGTTTCCTCTCCTTCAAAATTTTCTTTGGGGCTGCCAGAGGGGTGACTATTACTTTATGTTTCTTTCCTTCCTCAGGCTTCTTCCTCTATATCCTCATGTAAGTCCAGGGAATCTTTAGGGGCACAACATCAGTATTAGAATTGGATTCAACAAGGGCAATATAAGTTTCTAATTTCTTTCCCTTCAATACGTCCTTGTTAGTTGTTGTTGTCGATGGAATCTGAACAGCTGTCGGAGATGACCCTTCTACTAGTCCAATGATTTGTTTGATTTCAGAGGACATTTTCTCCAAAGATTCCCCTACTTTCTTGATTTTTCCTTCCCTTCTCTTCTTGCTAAAACCTATCTAAACTTCATATTCCTTTTGTTTTGTTGTCCCAAAGGTTTTCTCAGCTTCACCAACTAGGGCATCAATAAAGGTCTTGGCATATAATTCCAAGATCTCAATATCAACCTCATAGTCCATCTCAGTGATCCATACCTTTCGTGGTTGCACTGCCTCCATCAATGTTTCATCCTTGCTCACCGTAAAGCAGATTTCTATAGAGTATTTATCAACAATATGTTTAGGCACTCTTTCTCTTTTCTTCATTGTCTTCTAAAATGATTTGAAATAACCCCATAAAATGGATTCTCTCTCCTTGTTGTATCCCAAACCTCTTATAGCATTTTTTTTTTTTCCCTACCGGCATATCAAATGCCCATTGTATTTTACCAAATCTCGGTAACTCTTTCAAAAAGAAAAACATCAAGCAAACAACAAGGTTGTCATACTAGAAAAGACCTTTCTTCTTACCCTTAATCTTTCCTAGGTTTAAAATTAGCTCTTCACACATCCATTGACAGTGATCATACCTATCATTTTATTTGACCATCTTATGAGCATAGTAAATGCATGAAATAGAAACAGAGTTCAATCGGTTTGATTGGGTTACCTTGTAACCGATGATCATGCTTTCAAATTGAACAACTTTGTCTCTGATAGTGCTTATCCTCATTAACCGGTTGTCAAAAGTTGTACCAGTTAACTTCTCCACCTCATTGTTAGATATTTTCTTCTTTCTGGGAGTCTGACCAGTCTGAGGCAAACCAATGATTTCATGAATAGCCTCCTTGGTGATTTTATAAGGTCAGTCTAGCCATGAGAATTCCTCATGGACACAGCTCAGCACATACCAGATCATTTCATCTTCAAATTTCAGCATCTCCAAAATGTCTATGAAACCCTAATCCTTCAGAATTTGGAATTTCAGTTTCATGGATCCCTTCCTATCCAGTAGATTTATCATGTACATTGATTTGATTTCAACAGAACCTAAATCCTCCAAAGTGTAGTGGATATATGCACGAACATCTTCAATATACAGAACTTCATCTGGAACCCTAGAAAACGTGCCAGCTGAATCATCAACCTTCACAATCTGAGGGCATTGCTTGAAAACTGGGCATGGACTATCCTTGATGTCAACAATAATGGGGGTAGCCACACCTACTGGGATGAGCGTTGATCCAAAAGCCATTGCAAACAAAATATAGCACGAAAACTAATAAAATACCTCACAACCTTCCTTAGTGAAAGCTCTTGAAAATCTGCTCTAAATGCACTAGAATTCGCTTGAAAATGCTCTTGATCACCTTGAATCACCTTAAACTCGCTATGCTTTTCTTTGAATGCTGTGTGATTAGAAATGAACCAAAATTTCCCTTTTCTTCTATGAAAACCCTAATTTCACATTGACATAAATGTGTGTCGGCCTATCATACCAAATTCAAAATCTATAATCTCAGTACCGAAAAACCTTCAAACTGACTTCTCCAAGATTTGAAAAAAGATTTCAGACCACTACCAGGGGTAGTGCAATATCTATCATTAATTTTCCTCCCCCTAAGGCTAATGCCTTAGTTACTGGAAGAGTTTCCTGTCGGTGTAGGAACATTCTACTCTGTCGGTTGAGTAACAGAGTTATTTGTCTCTGTTAGTTGATCTTTAGATTTCCTTGGTTGAGTAAAAGAGTTGTTTGTCTCTGTTAGTTGATCTTTATATTTCCTAACCCATTTCTTCTCATGCTCCTTCCAGATATCATCAACCTTCTATTTTCCTTTCTCATCATTTCCTACCGGATTGTTCTTGCTTCTGTAGAATTTAGCAATATGTCCTATTTTGTTGCATGCATAGCAAGTGACATTATTTTTCTGAATTGCTTCACTGTATCCTTGATCATTCCTTGACCTGCATTGATTAGCCATATATCCAAACTTTCCACATGCATGACATTTCACATTCAATCTACAATCTTTTGTCCTATGACCATACTTCTTCCAATTTAAACATTGATCGGGAACTGCATTATTATTCTGATTTGCACTATTTCTACAACGTCTTGCCATATGACCAAATTTATCGCAAACAAAACATCTACCATTGAATTTATGTGCATTAGTTTGTCTTACCGATGATTTTTGGTTCCGGTTGACAGGTGGATTCTCCTTCTGATCGGTTGCTTCAACTTCATTTGTAGTACCAGAGCTTTCTCCATGCTCAAATCCAAGACCTCTAGTGTCTCCCTTGTGCCTTTAATCCTTCAATAGCTTATCAGGCATTGCAAAACTGACCTTAAACTTATCTTTGTATTCATTTGCAGTATCCAAATCTCCCCTTTGGACTATTATAAATCTTTCCAACTCTTGCTCATTATTCTGGGATTGCACCAACTCAGTTCTCAACATATCATTCTCATGTGCCATCCTAATGCATTCCTCAAATCTATCTTTCAAAGATTTGCCAAGATTTTATGCATTCTTCTTTCGGTCTTCAATCTCCTTGGACATCCTCATAGTTAGGGCTTGCATTTCATTCTTCATGACACTATTCTCCTGACTAACCTTCTGACATTGTTCTTTAAGGGTATTCTTTTCTTCATCATCCTGATTTTGTAAAAGTTCCTTCCTTCTAGCTTGAGCAAATGACAGCCTCTCCTGTAGGATAAGAATGAATCCCTTTGCAAAGTTCAACTTATCTTGCAACTTCAAGTTCTTCATCCTTTCAGCATCATAGTCTTCAAGTACTACTTCAATTTGTTTCTCCATACTCATCTCCATGGATTCGTGATTCAAGATCTTCCTTAAGCTGCTAGACTTACTCCAAGGCACAAGGCTCTGATACCAATTGTTGGAATCCAAGAAAACTGAGAGGGGGGGGGTGTGAATCAATGTTCTACTAGTGAGATCAATTTTAACCTTATTAACAAAGTAATTTAGTAACTGGTAACCATAAAAGAATATAACAGTAAGTAGAAATGAAGTGACCATAAGAACATACACCATAACATAGATATTTATACATGGAAAACCTCAAAGAGGAAAAACCACAGTGGGATTGGTGTGTTGGCAATATGATGGAATTGATTATGTGTTGCATTGATGTTTTGTCATTGATGTCAACACTAGCTGTTATGGTTGTTTATCGACTTTTGGTAAAAGGATTGGATTGGGAACATTATCAGTTGATTATTACCGGTATGATTTGGATGATGGAATAAGTTTGTATGGATGGTTCATATGCTTATGAAGTATGTTTCAGTCAATTGGTATTGACTTGATGATCGGATACTATCTTATATTCTAGTAAGCCTGCTTTGTAGGTCTGGTAAGGGTTTCACTGACAAAGCTTTATTGAAGATCTTTGATGTAATGCATAAGTGGTGTTGGTGCAACTTCTAGAAGGGATTCAGGATGCTGATGGTGATTGTGTTCGTGCCTCGACTGATTGGTGTCATTTCTTTGGCATGTGTGGATCTAATTTAGGTCTGGTGCTATTTAGGTTATGGATCAGTTTTCATGTAACGTGTTGGTGGATTCTCTGATGCGCTTCCAAGATGTTTTATTTATTAGATGATGTTTGTTTGGCCTTAGGCTGACATGTTTTATGATTTTATTTTAGGATTATGTAATGGATTATTGAATTATCATTTTGGTGGCCGACCTAATTGGTTAGGTCCCAGGTTGGTATAAAAGTGATGTAAGATCTCATTGTAGATCATACATGTATAGGCAAGGAGAGAATAATGTAATAATAATTTGTGCAAAGGACTTAGTCGATCATAGGTGATCGAGCTGGGTTTATGTGAGAGGTTTTAGACCTCTGATATTGAGCTTAACCGGAACTATAATCTAGCATGTTTGATGCTATCATAGGCAGTTATTCATTCTGGATTGTTGTCTGAATATTTTAAGGTAGTTAACCTCTCTGTAGTCAGTGGGACTCCATTGTAATGAGGAGTACGCTCTAGGTAGTGTGCCTTCCTGCATGTGTAGGCCCCTTATTGTAATATTTATTCATCTAATCAGTGGATAGATATTGTGGGTCTCCAATCCCACCATGGTTTTTCCTCCTTGAGGTTTTCCACGTATAAATATATGGTGTTATGGTGTTCATCTTTGTGGTTGCATTGTTGCTTATTGTTATATGATTTTATGTTTACCGGTTGTTGAGTTATTGTATTAATAAGATTAAATTTCTCCATCCTAGTAGAACACTGATTCACCCCCCCTCTCAGTGTTCTTGGATTCCAACAATTGGTATCAGAGCCTTATGCCTCAGAGGAATCCTAACAGCTTGAGGAAGATCCTGAAACCATAATCCATGGAGATGTGTTTGAGGCAGCATCTTGAAGTTTCTCTTGACCATAAAGATGGAAGATGAACTTAGATCTACAAAATAATTCATTATCACTCTGCAAGAAAATCTATCTAATGCTCAAGCTAAAAGGAAGGAACTTATGCAAAATCGGGATAGTGAAGAGAATGATGCCCTTAAAGAACAATGTTAGAAGCTAAGTCAAGAAAATGAAGTTATGAAGAATGAAACACAATCCCTAACTATGAGGATGTGCAAGGAGATTGAAGACCAAAAGAAGAATGAAGAAAATCTTTTTATATCTTTGAAAAATAGATTTGAGAAATGCATTAGGTTGGCGCATGATAATGATATGTTGAAAACCAAATTGGTGCAATCACAAAACAATGAGCAAGAGTTGGAAATAATGATGATAATCCTAAGAGGAGATCTGGATGCTGCAAATGAATACAAAGATAAGTTCAAGGTTATTTCTTCTAAACTTGATGAGCTATTGAAGGATCAAAGGCACAAGGGAGACACTAGGGGACTTGGATTTGTACAAGGTCAAATCCCCGATACTGCAAATGTAGATCAAACATCTGGTATGCAGAATGATCAGAAGGTCAACCGAAATTAGAGGTCACTGATAAGACAACCCAATGCACATAAATTCAATGGTAGATGTTTCATTTGCAATAAATTTGGTCATATGGCAAGACATTGTAGAAATAGAGAAAATCAAATTAACAATGCAATTCTTGGTCAATGTTCAAATTGTAAAAGGTATGGTCATAAGGCAAAATATTATAGAATGAATGTGAAATATCATGCATATGGAAAGTTTGGACATATGGCTAATCAATACAGGTCAAGGAATGGTCTAGGTTATAGTAAGGAAATTTAGAAGAATAATATCACTTAATATGCATGCAACAAAGTAGGACATATTTCTAAATTTTGCAGAAGCAAGAACCTACTAGCAGGAAGTGATAAATCTAATGAAAAAGGAAAGAAGAAGGTTGATGCCATTCAGGAAGAGCATGAGAAGAAGTGGGTTATGAAGTCTGAGGTTCAACTGATAGAATCAATTGCCTCATATGTTCATTTGGCTAAAGGATATACCCCAGTTACTCAACCAACAGAGCAGAATATTCTTGCACCGGTAGGAAACTCATCTGGTAACTAAGGCATTCGCCTTGAGGGGAGGCAAATTGATGATAAATCTTGCAGTGCCCTTGGTAGTGGTCTGAAAACATATTTTAGATCTTTGGAGATCAATTTGAAGGTTAAATGACAAAGATTTGTTGGATCTTGGATCTAGTTTGGTTTACCAGTAAGTCACTTTATGAGATATGATTTGGTCATACATCTATAGTTAATTATTTCAGAATCCTTGATAGTGAATTGGAAGTTTGATCCTAGATGTGATGAAGGGATATTTCTTGGTTATTCTAAAAGAAAAGCATATAGATGTTATAACAAAATATTGCAGAGAAGTGTGGAGAGAACTAATGTGAAAGTGGATGAGCAGCACAAAGACCAAGCTAAATCTTATGACAAAGAACTGGCAGTAAAGATGATCATAACTGAACTGGTAGCACCTATACTAGAACAAAATGTTCAACCAGTTACCCCAACATCATCAAAAAACTCAACTGTAACTGAAGGATAGTGAAGAGAACTTGAAAGTCAAAAGACTCCTAAGTATGTAAGGTTGAATCATTCAGAAGTTCAGATAATTGGACAAGAAGATGGTTGATAGTTGATATGGTATGTTTAATTTCTCAAGTTGAACCGACATCAGTAATTGAATCTTGTAAGGATGAATGTTGGATGTAAACTTTGGAATAGGAATAGGATCAATTAGAAAAGGACAATATATGGACTTAGATGTTTTTGGGACTAGGCTTGACTGGTTTACAAAGGATACTCTCAGAAGGAAGGAATTGATTATGTTGAATCATTGCTATGGTATCTAGGATTTTCAGATATTTTCAAGCTTTTTGAGGACTTTACACTATGAGCATATTCAGATGAAGATTGGATAGGTGATGTTGATAACCAGATAGGCTCATCTGGTGAAACATTCTTTCTTGGAAAGAAGTTGGTTTCATGGATCAGCAAGAAGCAGTCATGTACTTCTGAAGCTTAGTATGATGCTACTAACTATACAATGGATGAAGCAAATGTTGAAGGATATAAGGGTAGATTGCAATGTACCAGTTGTTATTCATTGTAATAACTCTGCAGCTATTGACATATCAAAGAATCTAATATTTCACTCCAAGACTAAGCACATTTCAATCAAGTATAATTTTTCGATGGAGAAGGAAATGAAGTCAGATTAGTTTGAGGAATCATTTAAGAATTTAAGAAATGTATTGGGAGTTTCTGCCCCTCCGGTAGAGACTTAAATGATGTAGATGTGCATCAGTCCGGTATGCATTATCATAGCTATCTTTTTCTCTGGATTGATGAACTAATGCTACTACTCAGGGGGGGTAGTCAATTGTGTTGTTCAAAGGCTCTATGATTTTTCTTTGGTTTTTATGTTAGATTTATGGAATTGATGTCAAAGGGGGAGAGATATATATGTGAAAAAGTGAGCTTAATAAAGATAGCAGTCTAAGGGGGAGATTATTGGCACAAGGAGGAGAAACAAAATTTTAGATTGGTTGTATCCAATTGGGGGAGTTTTGGTTCAGGTCTATGGATGGTTAATTGGTACAAATATTTGGTTCAAAGCTTCATTGCTATATCATTTTATGGGAGATTGTTGGTTGCCTTCCATAGGGGGAGACTTGTTTAGCATTTATTAGCACTTGGGATGTTTTTCACATCTAGTTTTGCCATCAATGCCAAAGGGGGAGATTGTTGGCAATATGATGGAATTGATTATGTGTTGCATTGATGTTTTGTCATTGATGTCAACACTAGCTGTTATGGTTGTTTATCGACTTCCAATAGAAGGATTGGATTGGGAAAATTATCAGTTGATTGTCACCGGTATGATCTAGATTATGGAATAAGTTTGTATGGATGGTTCATATGCTTTTCAAGTATGTTTCAATCAGTTGGTATTGACTTGATGATCAGATGCTATCTTATGTTCTAGTAAGCCTTCTTTGTAGGTCCGGTAAGGGTTTCACTAGCAGAGCTTTATTGAAGATCTTTTATGTAATGCATAAGTGGTGTTGGTGTAGCTTCTAGAAGGGATTTAAGATGTTGATGGTGATTCTATTCATGCTTTGACTGATTGGGTCATTGCTTTGGCATGTGTGGATCTAATTTAGGTCTGGTGCTTTCTAGGTTATGGACTAGTTTTCATGTAACATGTTAGTGGATCCTCCGATGCACTTTCGAGATGTTTTATTGATTGGATGATGTTTGTTTGGCCTTAGGACGACATGTTTTATGATTTAATTTCAAGATTATGTAATGGATTTATTGAATTATCATTTGGGTGGCCGACCTAATTGGTTAGGTCCCGAGTTGGTATAAAAGTGATGTAAGATCTCATTGTAGATCATGAATGTATAGGCAAGGAGAGAATAAAATAATAATCATTTGTTCAAAGGATTTGGTCGATCATAGGTGATTGAGTTGGCTTTATGTAAGAGGTTTTAGACCTCCAGTATTGAGCTTAACCGAAATTGCAATCTGGCATTTTTTATGCTAGCATAGGCAGTTATTCTTTCTGGATTGTTGTCTGAATATTTTGAGGTGGTTAACCTCTCTATAGTCAGTGAGACTCCATTGTGATGAGCAGCGTGCTCTAGGAAGTGTGCCTTCCTGCATGTGCAGGCCGCTTATTATAATATTTATTCATCTGATCAGTGGATAGATATTGTGGGTCTCCAATCCCTCTGTGGTTTTTCCTCCTTTAGGTTTTCCACATATAAATCTATGGTGTTATGGTGTTCATCTTTTTGGTTGCAATGTTGCTTATTGTTATATGCTTTTGTGTTTACTGGTTGTTGAGTTGTTTTATTAATAAGGTTAAATTTCTCCATTCTGGTAAAACACTGATTCACCCCCCCTCTCAGTGTTCTTGGATTCCAACATGGTGACCCACAATATCTATTCACTCGCCAAATGAATAAATATTACAATAGAGGCTTGCACATACAGGAAGGCCAACAACCTAGAGCATACTGCTCATCACAAAAGGAGCCTCACTGACCACAAACACCAAATATAGAGTTACAAACAAAATTATGAACTCAGAGAATGCATCTACTATGAAGGATGAGTTTCGGTTCAAGCATTGTCTATACTGGTTCTCATAGTGTCCTTTCTTACCAATAACTCACTTTGCATCCTAAACCTCTAAACCAATAATCAAGACTGACTATAGAATATTATATTTGCATTCAATCAATCAATCAACATCTCTTGCAAAATATCATATCACCATATATTCCTTCTCTTTGTGTGTCTCTCTACAATATAACATAATTGGACTGACTTAAATACCCTTCCCAATCACAAACATAAATGCCTTATGTCAACTTACAAAGATATTACAATTTATTTACATGTCAGCCTAGACAAAAATAAATACATTAAACTTTGAGATTGATGTTGCTAATCGCTACCGTGTAAACCTGTCGGATCAATCTCCTATGTCAACCTCATATAAAGGTTCCTAGTTTGTCGGTTTCCCTGATTGTCAGTTGTCGAATCATGAATACCGGTTAAGTGTCCAACCAAAAATGTTGTGTGTTGTCATCAATGACAACACATCTAAACTGGATGAGTGTCAACTGCCAATAGGTCATGTCACTGAAAACACATTAATACAATTTTTGGACCTTGGTCTACTTTACAACATGATTCTTGGTCATCCCTGGATCCACACAATGAAGGTGGTACCATCAAGCTATCAAAAATGTCTAAAGTATCCTTACAATAGAACATATATTACCATCCCCGGAGATCCCAATCCATTTCAATTATGTGCCATCCTAAAAGAAAATCTTGAGAAACAAGTGCCTATCAATAGAGAAGCACTCACATCCAGCTCCTCTCAATATGTGGACCCTTCAACACTAGCAAAATTAACAAAAGGAAACCTTAAAATTCAAGATCAAGGATGTGGTGAATACACCATGGCCTAATAATTTCATATTGGGAAATTGCCTACTTCCCCAAAATCTTATGGTAAACCACATGAATTGTAGTAGAAAAAGAAGGTTGTCATTCAATACAAATCCCTCACCATATTCGCAAAGTGGGGTGAGTTGAATAAAGAGAACATTAAAGAGGACTTATCTAGCTAGATCTACAAAGATGAAGAGGACATACCACCTATGCAATTGCCTCTAGAAAAGTATGGAAAATGTTTCACCATCATGCAGAAGAAAGGATATGATGGCCAAAGTGGTCTTGGCACACAAAACAAGGTTTCATAAAACCAATCAGACCAAAAGAGCAGCCTCAAAATAAAGGATTGGGATTTAAACCATTACAAATTGGCCCCTCTACTGCTAAGTTAACCTTGTGTGAAAAAGGGAGCACCTCTAATGATGATACAAAACCTGAGGAGAATAATATTGAAATTGATTCCAATGAGTGGGAATGGGATTCTTATTCATCCAATTCTTATGGCCTTGACAATGTCTACATTGACCTTGATGATTTAACCCTTGAGGAAAAACATATATACATTCCCCCTCTAGTCAAACCTATCTTAGAGCTTGGATCCAAGAATTTTGGGATCCTAGTACATCATCGAACGAAAGTAGTACTACAAATAGCGATATAGACTCTAATGAAATATTTGTCATGACTATTACCTCTTCATCCCAAGACCTTTATTATATTGATGATAACATGCCCTTAGTATACCCTACGCTTATAGATCAGGACCAGCAAGGACCATCGGGCTTGGATTGTTTTGAAAAAGATGAGGCTATTGTCGAATTCTTTGAGCTTCGAGAAGGTATACTATAGATCTAGATGTCATAACATATTTTGGGGAGTCAAATACATCTTCCAGTCACAAAATAAAGATATGAATAATGAAAAAAAGAGAAAAGAATGGGTCTCCTGATGAAAACCAAAAGGCACCTCTAAACCGTAAAAAAATAAAAAAGGATGTATCTGAGAGTGAAAACCTCTCTGAGGTGCCCAAGTATGGAATTTGGACATACCACTGACATATCAAGAAACATCTCTGCTCCTTGTAGAACAAACACAAAAAATCTTGATTTGGGAACACTGGACAATCCCAAAATTATTCACTTTGCAGCTTCATTGACAGGACAAGAATAAGATGATTTTATCAAGTTTTTCATGGAAAGACTAATTAATTTCCCATGGCCATATGCAAACATTCCAGGGCTTGATCCAAAATTGTCCTTCATTTACCACTGTAGCTAGGTGTTAAACCAGTGAAACAAAAGCTGAGGAAGATGCATCTTCAAATTGCGCTACTAGTCAAAGCTAAACTGAAGAAGTTATTAGAGGCAAATTTCATCAAACCCATTGATTATGTAGATTAGATTTCAAACTCAATACTAGTTAGCAAGCCTTTTGGGGGCATCAGAATATGCACTGATTTCAAGTATCTCAATAAAGCATGTCCTAAAGATGATTTTCCTTTGCCCGATATTGATATGATGGTGGAAATGATAGTCAACTATGAGATGTTATCATTAATGGATGACTTTTTTGTCTATAATCAAATTAGGATAGTCCCTAAGAATCAACACAAAATATTTTTTACATGTGCTTGGGGAACATATTGTTGGAATGTAATGCCCTTCGATCTCAAGAATGCTGGAGCAACCCATCAAAGGGCAATGACAACTATCTTACATGACTTAATGCGCACATTGATGGAAGATTATGTAGATGACCTATTATGAAAATAAATCACAAGAGAGAGTTATCTAAGTATCTTGGACATGATCTTTGAAAGAATGGAAAAATATAAGCTCCAGTTAAACCCTAAGAAGTTTTTCTTCAAATATATATATATATGAAGAGAAATCATTCGTCATATAGTGAAAACTTGGCAAACAAGCGCTTCCGGTAAGTATCATGGTGAAAACCTGGTAAATAGGTGCTAAGTGTAGTAAGTTGTTTCTCTGCCATCTATCTTTTCTCTATCTACATCACATTCCCATTCATGATGCACTTCATGTCCACTTTCCTATCCAACCCTATTGTCCTTTTATGGCCTAAGACTAGTCAAAGTTTAGCTTCATTCCCTTTTGAGTCTAGTTTGTAGATATTTAGCTTTGTTTCTACTTGGCCATTGTATATAGTTTTGACCATGACTAGGAGAAATTATCGGACCATTGTTGATAGATGGAGTCATTATCACCAGTATATCGGAGGATGCAACATGTACATAGTCTTAAAAGTCCGAAAAAAATCCTAAACATTATAAAAAGTTCTAAAAAATCCTAAAAATGGTAAAAAGTCCTAAAAAAATCTAAAAAGCAAATAAAGTGCTAAAAAAAATTACCTATTCCAAAGACCCTTAAAAAATAAAAAAAATTTAAAATCCAACAATCATCATTTCATTTCATTAATAAATTATCCCTTGTGAAGACAAACATTTGAGTAGACCCAAACAAAAAACACATAACATTGCACTTAACAAATCACGCAATAACAAACAAACTATTCAATCATGCTAGCAATCAAACCAATCAATTTGTTATGTCAATCAATCGACATTATCAATCCTTTACTCAAAACCAGATAGTGTCTATCTTGTATGGGGTACTTCATTCCTAAAATCAAACATCATGATTGTCCTATCACACAAACTATCAATTTTGACAACTAAATCATAATGGTTGTTGAATCGCTTAGTCCCATATGTCTTATCTTTCATTGATTTATCTTTGATCATGTTCCTATGCTACTCAAAGATGTCACCAAGTGATGAGAGTGGTCGGGGTGGTTCATGATCTATTCATTTTTGTTTTCTACTTGTTGAATGTTTTCATGACATTCTGGGGCAAGTATGTCTTGGGCGTCTGTGTTGGCACGTTTATTTTATGGCTATCACACATACCTTGACCTTTGACATATACAATGTTTTAAGATGGATTGAATCATTCCTTGTCTACAATGTGTCTATTTTTTGCAAAGGGACCGCATTATCACTCTAGCTTTATATGTCATGATCCAACAAATCCATTTGCTACATTAAAATAAATCTCTCAAGGTAAAGTGCACTTATGAAAGCAAGGTTTCACCATTTACTAACTATTCTCCATCTAATTTTTGTCCCCTAGTAACACTTCTTTCGTTAGTCCTTGTGGTCCTCTTGATTGCGTGCTTTGGTATACAAAGACAGATGCATCTTGAATTCACAAACATGTTAGGGCATAAACATATTATAATCATGCATTCAATATAGTCAAAAATTATAATACATACATAATCTCATCTTCCATACATATGTTAGTATCAAAATCCATGCATCATTACATTGCATCACATCATGAAATCATCACCATCATATCATATAAGAAATATTGCATCCATAAGAATAACATAAGAATTACATAAGCATCTCATATAGTCACCACCCAATAATATATGTATTATATATCATGAAATGTATCGGAGTACAAAAAATGGAGTATTTGTTTCAATTGGAGCTCGCAGGCTCAATACAAAAGCAAAAAGTCTCTCTAAGATTGTAAGTATCATTGGGTGCTCCCTTTATCAAGATTCATAGGGTATGCATATGATATATAGATTAGTATTATTAGTTTTTCTCCTATGTAAATGTCAAAAAATAAAAAGTCAAAAGTGATGTAAAATGTTAATTTCCTAGGTGTTAGGAGGTTAGCATAAGTTAATATTGTTACCCCTATTTTGAAATTGTTCCCCTTTAGTCATGGAGTTGGTCATTCCCTAAAGTTATGTCATGTGTAGCATTTGTTTTCTAAGTTAGTTGCGAGGTTAGAAAGTTCTTAAAGTCCCCGATCGCTTGATGTCTCTCATCTTGTGTCTAGTCGCTCTATTACAGGTTGTAGAAAGCTCGCAAGTCCCGACCATAGGTTCATTAGTTCGCTTTTTCCCGACCAAGCGACTTGTCAAATCTTTCCTAGGTTTTGAGGTGTCCTCTTTGTGTCAAGTTTTAAATGGACTAATGTTGTTTACCTTGTCACCAGGAGAAAGCCACATTAAGAGACCATTTATAAAGGCAAAGTAAATGTGGCATTTAAGGCATGTCACATAAATTAAGTACATGAATAGGGTGGCGAATGATTTTTGAACTAGCCTCCATTTTTTATGAATTCTCTAACTGTATCATCTAGCCCGTGCTCATGCAGAGTATAACACAAAATCAGTGGACTGGCGTGTGGGACACAGCGATGGAGCAGTTGAATTTTGAAACCTTTCTGCAAGAGCTAGAAGTAGGAGAAAGAACTCCCCTGCGAGAGAAAATTTTTCAGTGTGGTTTGGCCTCCGTAGTTGGTTTTCCATTTGTCATTCCCTATACAAATTTGATTGTTTCCTGCTCTCAGAGATACATCCCCAAGACTCGGGAAATTTGGGTGGAAGACAGTAAAGTGGTTGTGCGAATTAACCCTGAAAGCATTTCTTGTGCTTTATGCCTCCCTGAAATAGAAGCTGGTGAGAACATGTCTATTTCGGCTAGTGGGGAATATTTTTGCGCACATGGAGACTTCTGCATGAATTGTATAGCCAAAAATTGATTAAAGTCAGAAAAGGGAGGTAAGTCTCAACTGCCCACTAAGCTTACAAGAATGCATTTCAAATATGAAGTTGTTGAGATCATAGTCCTTTTGCATCGCATTGTGGGTAGTAATTCCATTGAGTTTCTAATTCTGGATGTGTCATTCTTACTATCTGTGCTTCTAAAAGTTTTATTAATTGGGCCTCCATCATCAATTTTCACTTGAATGAGCAATTGCGTTATTTCTGCCAGTCCCTAGCCTTTCACATGTGCTCATATCTTGTTTACATCCTAGCTGGCCAAGTTTAGAGATGCATCACCCTTCTCCTATTTCTACACCTCTTTACTAGAAATTTCCTCAGCTAACCTTGTGAAAGAGTACACATGTTTTTTCTCGAGCCAATGATGCATTCTCAATGGGCCTAGTCAGAAAGTTGGAAGGAAACCCTGGCCTATGGTTTTCCCATGTCTCTGTTGACTTTGTGACGAAGTTTGGAAGCTTTTACACCCAATTAGATCGGTTCTCATACCTTAGAATTGGGGGTTTTGAGAAAGAGCCACTAAAATTACCTCATTTTCCTTCTGATTATATTTCTTTTTTAGAAGTCTATTGCCAGATGTTTGTAGTAAATATGAAATAATTGAATATAGGAAAGAGGGGATACTCTTTTCCATTGTCCACCAGTGTCTTTTGTTGTAAATATAATGGTGTTGCCAAGGCAGTGGGAACACTTCTAGAGAAGTTTCAGTTTTCATGCCTACCAGCCAGAAGCGGCTTTGACAATAAAGGGTATGTGAGGCACCATCTGTATAGAGCTAAAGGTTATATGCATCGTCCTGAGCTTGAAGATTTTTGGAAGGATAGTTTAGATGATGTTGAAGTATTCAAAAGGAGTTATATGAGGCTCTCTTTCCAGTAGATTCACACCCTTAGTGTTTCTTTCAATGTCCCAGATGATTTCACCGAAGATGAGGTCATCATTGACCCAAAGTGTCATATTGTTGCTAATGCAGTCTCTTCGAAGGTTGATTTGTCTAGAGAAGAATTTTCAGATCTGATGATTTGTACTGCTACGATGTTGAGGAGAACATCTGACTAGCTGAATGGAAAATGGAGATAGCAGGTTAGTTCTTCTCAAGGTCAGAAGTCTTCATCTCGTAGAGGTCATGGGGTAGTTTCTTCTTCTCTTGTTCAAACACCAATAGTCAATTCTATAGATAGGCCATTGAGCAGAAGCTCTCAGTCAGGTGGTGATGGAGAAAAGCTAGAAGAGACCACTGCTAGGCTAAAAACCACTTGTGAACAGGATGACCGAACTACACCACTCAAAGGAAAATTGTCCCTCTCTAATTCTGAAGGTATTTATCAGCAAATAATTGATGATCAGTCTTTATTTTCTTTGCTTGAAATCCCCTCCTCTCTTGTACAAAGTACCCCAAGTGTTATCAATAAAGAAGAAAAAATCTAAGATAAACTCTCCAGCATGGTCGAAGACAGAGGTTGAAAATAAAAGAAAGGTTTCCACTCCTGTCTCCACTGAAATTGACATAGTTGAATTATTGCCGCTAAGTTCCCATAAGCCTAAGAAGGCTAAACGAATGTCTTAGATTATCTCTGATTCTTCTTCTGGCCACCAAATCCTAGAAATTGTTGATCATGTTGGGAATGTAGATGAAAATAATGTAACTTAGAAGGATTATAAGATCAGCCATGTGCATATGGGACCCTCTACCTTAGAAGGGGATGTCTATCATGTCGACTTCTTTGTTCATGCATTGATCAAGAGAGCATAGGAACAAAAGAAGAAGAATTGTGAGCTCCAATCTTAGGTGTAATCATTGAAGGATTTCATTTCATCTTTCATAAATCCTACTGCTAGGGAGTCTTCAAGTTCATAGGTGCAGAGGATTGATCTAGACATTGTGAGGAAAGTCAAAGGTAAGTTGGGGTATGCCAAAGTTGTCACTGATTGGATTGATGAAATGTATGGTGTTGGCATGAGCTATGTCACTAAGTTCATAATGTTGTATGTAAATATTTGGAACAAAAGAAAGGAGTTGTTAACAGAGCTACAATAAGTTAGAAAAGAACATGGGAGTATTTTTATGCTCTCAAAGGAAGTCATAGAGCTCATTTCATTAAGCCATGCCATATTAATGACCGAGAAAATATTTGGACATCCTAGTGAGGTTAATCCTATTTGGCATGATGCATTAGATTGGAAGGAGAAAATCTATCGTGACTATATTGATGACATTGATAATGCCCTGAGACATTACTTGAGTGACCTGCTGAAAATAAAGGAAAATTTTTGCGCTCTCGATGTTGACCTTATGGATAGTTTCGAGGAGAATGTGCTAGAACTTAGTAAAATGGTACGCCAATTCAAAGATAATTATCAGAAGAATGTTAAGGACCCTAAAAGCATATCTTTATAATCCTTTAAAGTGTTGGGTCGCCTACAAATACACGCATCTACCTTTGAATCTGAGATGGACAAAATGCACAAGAACATAGCTACTACTGATGGGTTGGTTGCAAAATGGAGGACAAGGTTGCAAATCACCACTATACCAGAGGACCCGAATATGGAGCCAGCTGTGAATAGGTACCGTGAATATAGATAAAGGATCAAAGCTCACGAAGCGACACATGTTGAACATGAGGTGGAGATTGTCGAGGATGGTGAACCAAAAGTTGAATAGGCGGTGGTGGTTTCTTGTTTAATGTTTTAATTACTTTTCTTGATCATTGGTCAGGAGACCTAAAGACTTTCTTTGGTAACGATTTTCTTCAAGAAACCGTTATCTTTCATGTTTTAAATATCTGGACCTTGATTTTGATTAGGATCTTTTGGGCAAACTTTATTTTTCTCATAAGAGAAAAAAAAATTATGCATGTGGTTATCTGCTATTTTAATATAGAAGAACTACTGGTGGCTTTCATATATTCGTAATCTTTGAATTATGGTGTGTGAATCCTTTTCTATTCTTTGAAATGGATGTCAGCTGGTGAATTTATATTGAAGTGGTGGATGATTTGAAATTTCAATTGTTATGAAATATTATCTGTGAATGGTGTTTCATAGTGGCTTTATATTTAAAAATCCAAAAAAATCTAAAAATAGTAGTTAGTATTGTGAATGCCTTTATAAATCTTTCTGGTTAAAAGCTCTTTCCTTATTTTCTTTCTAGTTAAAAGCATATGATTTGTTTGTTCATTCATTGAAAATCATTGGAAGGTAGCTGCCACCTTGTAAAATAATCAGAGAATTGGTCAGTTAATAGTTTGATAGATTGGTTCAACTATGATTACATTTGTCATCTTCATGGGCATGAGAATATAGAGTTAGGTGACAAATTTGTTAACCAACAAGTATCTTGTTATTTTAATTTTTAATTGGTTTTTGTTTTTTATTCACGTGAGAGTAGAAAGATATTCCAAATCATCCAAACATGGCATATTATATGCCTATATAATTGTATTTTCTCCTCATGTAGGAGACATTGGAGAATGCAAGTTTTTTACATGCATAGATTATTGTCATTTTCTTTTGCTGAGCTTTTGGTGTTTTGCCTACAAATTTAGTCTCTCATTGTTGGTTGCTTGCCTCTTTCCATATTAGTTGGTATCAAAGCATTTTTTGATCCTTGGGTTTGAGTTTATCATTCAAATCCATTATGTCAAAAAAGAAAAAAATCAATCTTGGAGCTTTCATCAAAAGGAGAACATGTTTGAATCTTTTGCACTCATTTGAAAAGAATTATTCATGCAAAAGAAAATGGAGGTGATTGCTAGCAAAATTAAGCACTGTTTTTCCAAAATTTTGTGCATTTTCTTTGAAAACCTGTATTGTTATTTCATTAAAATATTATATATATATATATATATATATATAATATTTTGTTAAATGGTTTGTGTGGAAAGAAACATCTTTCTAAGATCTTTCCAGAACATTTTATGGTTTTGAATTTTGTTATGTTTTGAGAAAGTTATGTCCATTTTAAAATTGTTCATGTTGTTGCTCCTGTTGAGGTTTTGTTAGTAGTTTTGCACCCAAAAACGTGGTATTTGGGTAAAAACAATGTGTTTTTGCTCCTTTTTCATGGTTTTTCTTTGAAAAATAAAAAGTTATATTCCTTAATAAAACTTGTGTATAGGGCTCACAAATGTTAAAAGAAAAAAATGTGTATATTTCAAGTTTGTTGGGAGAGTATAATGTGCATCCCTCTAAAGAAGTTTCACTTAAAGCTCTAAAGGATTTATTGATTTAATTGGTTTTGTCAAACCAAAGTCTAATAGAGTGTTGAACCTCATTGTTGGTCCATTTTTTGTTGGCAGGTGTAAAAATATCAGTGGCTTTAACTTGCAATAATATGGCCACTAAAGTGGCTGAGTGAGTTATTGAACTTGCCAATGTGATGACCACATTGACTGATAAAGTCAATGATATTGCAATTCAATAGCTTCTTGGTCCTGAAATCCACCAACTTTTAGCCAAATGTGGAGTCAAAATCTATGATGGATCCTGGGATCCTGATGTGCTCCAAACTTCTATCCTTGACATGGAGACATGGTTTGCTTATAATGAGACTGTTGATGTTGATAAGGTTCCTTTTTCCAAATTGAAGCTCTCTAGTGTCGCTAAGGTTTTGGTCACTAAGAGACAATATGCTCAGGACCCTCTCATCACATGGAATTAAATTGTCACAACCTTGAAGGATACATTCTATCCTTCAAACTATGAGCAGGAATTACACATCAAATGGCTTTGCCTGTGACAAGGACGACAAATGTCAGTGCAAGATTATA
Organism: Cryptomeria japonica; assembly: GCF_030272615.1. NCBI lineage: Eukaryota > Viridiplantae > Streptophyta > Pinopsida > Cupressales > Cupressaceae > Cryptomeria > Cryptomeria japonica. Next base: position 280,479,482 of record NC_081407.1, on the reverse strand, counting down.
TCTACTAGTTCAATCGACTAAGAATACTATTTTTCATGCAAGAACCAGTTGTTTCTCTAATCTTAAAGTTCAAGAGCGGCTTACAAGAAAATTTATTAAGGGAGTTAAAATATACTACCCTATAATCTCTTGATGCTGCATTCAACCAAGCACAATTGGTGGAGGAAAATCTCTAGCTATCAAGTCTTATGCATCTCAAACTTCATTTTCTATAGGTCTTCCAAAAGCTTCAAGTTCTCAGCCACAACAAAAAATATCCAAAGATAAAAATTCTTCTCCTTCCTCTTATTTTCTATCTCCTCCTTCTGATACTAAGAAATCTAAGTTTTGTACTTATTGTAAAAAGAAGCGACATGAAAAGTCTAAATGCTTTAAGTTGAAGAAGAAGAATCTAATTCTATAGTCTCATGATGAGGAAAGAAAAAATATTCCCATTGAGGCTTTTGGTGATGATAAGAACTATGATGAGCTAAAAGATAGACTCAACAAAGTCACCTTAATGAACCATCATTCTACTTCAAGGGGATGTGACTATTTGTTTGTCACTTGTGCTCATTTAACACAATTTTTCTATGGATTATACCATCGACAATGACTTGTAGAAAAATTTGATTGCGAAGTCCATTATCAACAAACTTCATTTGTTGATGGATCCACATCCTCATGCATATTCACTCGAATGGAAGGATAATAATTCATCCTCATAGATCACAATCACTTGCACTATCTCTTTTGCATTTGGTCCCAAGTTTATTGATAAGGTCACCTATAATATGACCACCATGGATTGTTGTGGTTTGTTGCTCAGAAAAATTCATTAGTATGTTAGGGAATCTCAATATGATGTCTTTAATATACTTATACAGTGCAACAACACAATAAGACATACCTAATAAAATATACTCAAAGCACTACAAATCTAGTACTTAGTTGCAAACAAGCAAGAAAAGTTATCAATCTGGCACAAGAACTTGCATTAATTTTTATAAGGCCACAATCTGAGAATTATAAACCAAAAATCATTATGTCCACTTCTCATTTGGGATTTCAAACATGGTCTTCTCAATATGCTTAAGATCCTAATTTTGGCATGACATAGACAAGTCTTTAGAATCCTTTGTTAGACAGTTCAAATAACCGAAAGACAAATAAGAGGGGGGTGAATCGGTTGTCACAGATTACCAGAACATTTAGCAATTAAAACTTTAATATCGGAACCCAAAACATTAATACCGGAATGATTAAACCAAATACCGAAATAGCAGATAAACCAATTAAGCATAAACAATAATTAGAGAATAAATACCATCCACATGACACCAAGATTTATATGTGGAAAACCTAGTAAAGGGAAAACCACGGTGGGAAGCCTACCCACAGTCAGATAATACTTCTACAGTATTTATGTGAATTATAATTGAGGGGCCTGCACTTGCAGGAAGGCCAATGACCTAGAGCGCACTACTCATCACAAAAGGAGTCTCACTGACTACATATAAATCTAGACTACAATCTAGAAGAATGAATGAACTACAAAGATAGCATCTCCTATGCCTGAGTACAGTTCTGATTAAGCTCAATATCGAAGGACTAAATACTCTTACATAAAACCAATTCAATCTCCAATGATCGACCAAATACTCTACCTAAATGATATTACATTATTCGCACATTACATATTCATTTCCATTCCCTAACCATATATTATGATGATCTACAATGAGATCTTACATCATATATATACAAACCCTCAACCATAAACAATTAGGTCAGCCACCAGATAATAAATCAATTAAATAATTACAAAATATGTCAGCCTTAGACCAAAAAAATAATATCCAACTCATAAGACATCTCAAAAACACATTGAGAGGTCCAATCCACACATTACATTAAGTCATTCCATAACCTAGATCAACCAGGACCCAATATAGGTCCACACGCTAAAGCAATGATCTCTATCCGCCAAGTCTCAAACATGATCACCATCAACATCCTGAATCACCACGAGAAGCTACACCAACACCACTTATGCATATCATCAAAGATCTTCATCAAAGCTCTGCCAGTGAAACCCTCATCAGAACCACAAGCCAAGCTTCCGAGTAGGCGGGATAGCATCCGATCACCAGACCAAAACCAATTGACTGAATATGAACATCAGTAAGCCAATTCCATAACCAAATCATACCAGAGCATATCAGATCATGGCGGATCCAAACAAACTAGAAACCACTCAACCTACCAGGACCAGAAGGGTGTCGATAAAACATCCAAAACATCTAGTGTTGATATCAATGATAAAACATCAATGCAACACATAATCAATTCCTCCAAATGGCCAACAATCTCCCCCTTTGGCATTAATGGAAACAATAGGTGTGAAAAACATCTAAGTACCAATAAATGCCAAACAAGTCTCCCTCAATGGAAGACAACCAACAATCTCCCACATAAAGATATAGAAATGAACTTCTGAAACAAAGACTAAACTCCCCATGTCAATGATATCCATGTAAATTTCTGAATTACACATATATCTCTCCCCCTAATGTATACAACTCCTCAAGTTTTTCTTTTTCACATAAATATCTCTCCCCCTTTGACATCAATGCTAGAAATCTGACATAAATATCAAAGCAAAAACATAAACCACTGAATCACAAAGCTGACTACTCCCCTAGATCAGTAGCATCCCCACATCAGTGTCCAAATGAATAATATCTCTAATAATACATACTAGACTGATGCCAAAAAGCATCAATCGGTTCTCTGTCAAAGGGGCAGAAACCCCTAACCTGTCTCTCAAGTACTCAAATGGTTCTTTAGGAAAAGGTTTAGTGAAAATATCAGCAATCTGCTCTTTAGTGTTCACATAAACCAGTTTGACTTCATTTTATTCCACCTTCTCCTTCAAAAAGTTATACCTTATAGATATGTGCTTTGTCTTAGAGTAAAATACCAGATTCTTTGATATATCAATAGCAGTAGAGTTATCATATTGAATAACTATCGGTCCAATGCAATGCACTTTGATATCCTTCAACATTTGCTTCATCCATAAAACCTGTGTACAGTTAGTAATAGCAACAACATACTCAACTCTAGCAATAGATAAAGAAGTACATGATTGTTTCTTTCTGATCCATGAAACCAACTTCTTTCCAAGAAAGAAAGCTCCAGTAGAAGTAATTTTTTGGTCATCAACATCTCCAACCCAATCAACATTTGTATATGCACATAAAGTAAAGTCATCATCCTTAGGGTACCACAAACCATATTTCTGATGTACCTTGCAAGTATCTAAAAATCCTTTTCACCGCACTCTCATGTTTTTCTCTAAGATCACTCTAAAATCTAGATGCAATACAAACAACATTCATTATGTCAGGCCTAGTCTAAGTCAAATAAAGAAAACCTCCAATCATAGATTTGTATCTTGTAGGATTTATCGGTGCAAAAACATCTTTCCTTGTCAATTTCTCACTTGTAATCATAGAAGTACTCACCAGTTTAGAATCTCCCATACCAAATTTCTTCAACAATTCCCTAGCATACTTAGTTTAACAGATGAAAATACCTTTATCACTCTAAGTAATCTGCAAACCTAAATAGAATTCATTTCCCCAATCGTAGACATTTCAATTTTTTTCTCCATATTCTTAGAAAATTTAATGCATAACTTATCTTCACCTCCAAAAATGATGTCATCAACAAATACTTCAATAATCAGTATATCATCATCAGTGATCTTATAATATAAATTACTATCAGCACTACCCTTCGTAAAACCAAGTTGCAAAAGATATTTATCCAACCTTGCATACCGAACTCTAGGTGCCTATTTCAATCCATATAAAAGCTTTCCTTAACCTGCAAACCATATTTGTATCATCTGAAAGTGAAAAACCATCAGGTTGCTCAATATAAACTTCCTCATTAAGATCCCCATTTAAAAATGCACACTTAACATCCATATGATAAACCCTGTAGTTTTTATGGGCAGCATAGGCAAGAAATAATCTTACAGCTTCAATCCTAGCTACAGGTGCAAAAGTCTCACCATAATCAATTCCTTCCTTCTGAGAATATCCTTTAAAAACCAATCTAGCCTTATTCCTTAAAACTTGACCATCCTCATTTAATGTATTCCTAAAAACCCATTTAGTTCCAATAACATTCTTATTTTAAGGCCCGGGAACTAAAGTTCATGTGTTATTCTTCTTAATCTGATCTAATTCTTCTTTCATAGCTTTCAACCAATATTCATCTTTACATGCTTCAATTACTGATATCAGTTCAACTTGAGAAATTAAACATACCTCATTAGTTTCCAATCTTCTTCTTGTCATCACTCCATTGTTCTTATCCCTAATGATTTGATCTTCTGAATGATTCAATCTCACATACCTAGGAGTCTTCTGACTCTTTGTTCCTCTTCCCGGTTCTTCATTTACTGTAAAATTTTCTGATACTGTCGTTGTAAATAGTGTTGTCATTTGGCATTATAACAGAAAAGGAGAGATTGTTGGCATTTCAATAAGGATATTGAGAAGGTTGTTGATGATTATGGATATAACTAATTAAGGATGTTTACTGTCTTAATATTACTATTTTGTCATTGATGTCAAGAAATTGATTTTCTAATTCAGTATGATGTTGCCATATCTTGAGAAGTATGATTTGATGAGTATAAAAATGTCGGTAAAAGACACAGAACGAATATGATGGATAAGAGGAGAAATAAGTTATTCAATGGGCAACTATAACCGAGTTAGACAATGATGAGATCATGATGATTAGATTGTTTTGATATCCTACATATGTTATTGATTGTAAGGTTAATACTATACTATGTTACCAAGAAAAGAACCTAGTCGGTAAACCCTAAGGTTATCGCTATCGGTTAATGAAGGCAGAATGTCTATCGAGTGAAGTTTAGTATTTACCGAGTTGCAACCGAGTAATAACATAATGCATTGAATGAATAAAAGCATTATTTAATGAAGGAAGCTGATGAGCTGGCTATGATTAAATGATTGGTATGCCATGAATGAAGTTTATTAAAGAATCTATGGCAAAGGATAATCGACAGGAAGATCTACAGCTCAGATTGAACCACAATACCCTAGCACAAGTTCCAAGAAATATATGCAAGTTCCAAGGCGGGGTAAAATGTTTTCACATCTAAGGATAAATTGAACCTAGTCAAAGTTTGAAGATCTGATGGCTATGATTGATCATGGGAAATGTGATCAAGGAGATTAAGCGATTGGCAAATTGTTTATAAATAGGGAACTATTGATAAACAATGTATGCGGGCAAGTGTATGCACAGGGATGCTACCTAGTGATTACCGAGCACAAAAGCTTGAAGATCTGTTTTCAATAACAAAGTATTGAGCCTAGCAGATGGACAAGATTAGTTCTATGTCTATATTGTATTGAGCAAATAAGAATCTACTTTAGCATTTTAGATGTGAAGTTGCAGATAGATTTTTATTACTGTTATTTTGTGAAGTGACTAGAAAATATCTTAACCAAGTGGACTTAACAGTCTTATTTGTAAAACCCTTTAGCAAGGTGACATTCTAATTGAGTGTTTGAAATCCTTTAACAAGGTCACTTCTAACAAGGTGAAGATCCTAACAGATCTGAGGGAAATCCCTTAACCGGGTCACATCTAGCAATGTGTTTGTAATCTTTAATAGGATTTACTTTTAACCGAGCATACTCTAGAAGAGTATATTTCTTAGTGGGTCCGAAATCCCACAGTGGTTTTTCCCTATTTGGGTTTCCATGTTAAATCTAGTGTTATGAGTGTTATGATGTTTATATGCTTTTGAGTTTGCATGTTTAACAATTTTGGTTATATTACTGAAGTATATGTTATTGAGGTTGAATCTGATGTTTTTATGAAAGATTAAGTTTGTATGATTCAAACCCCCCCCCCTCTCATCTTATTAGCTTGGCATCTGTACTTATCTTTAAGTATCAGAACTATCAATTGGTATCAGAGCTTTGGACTCTGGAAGGAAAAGTTTAAAGGTACTTGAGGAAAAGATCCAAAGATGTATAAGAGGGATGCACCGAAGCTGAACAAGTCAAGTTTCTCTACAGGAAGACAACTAAAATGTCTTAGATCAAATAGAGGAGGAGAGTTCACATCTGATGAGTTCAACTTATTCTGCAATGATCATGGTATAAAAAGACAAGTCTCTGCACCGAGAACTCCACAACAAAGTGGAATTGCTGAGAGAAGAAACAGACCTATTTTGGATTGTACAAGAACCCTGATGATTGAAAAGAAATTGCCACAAACATTTTGGAGAGAAGCAATAAGCACAACAGTTTACACCTTGAATTGAGTACAACTGAAGAAAAGTAATTTGAAGACACCATATGAAATCTGGTATGACAAGAAACCTAATGTAAGTTATTTTAAAATCTTTGGAAGTAGATGTTATGTACACAAGGATGATAGAAATGACAAGTTTGATCAGAAAAGTGAAGAAGGAACATTTCTTGGTTATTCTTCTAGAAGTAAAGCATTTAAATGTCTGATCAAATCATCTAACAAAATAGTAGAAAGTGAAAATGTGAAAATTGATGAATTTGTAGAAAGAAATGATGAAGGAAATTCCAAGGAACTAGAAGATTATGATGAATTTGTCTATGTTCAACCGACAAGTCCTACCGAGAAAACTGCAGAAGGAAATGAAGAGAATATCCAGTTACCGAGTGATGAAGAAGATCGTACAGAGCCTACCAAGCCTATATTAGCCAAATATGTCAGAAGACATCATGCACCAAGTCAGATTATAGGAGATAAGGATGATCCAGTGATGACAAGGAACAAACTGAGATAGAACACATGTCTGATATCTGAATTTGAACCGAGAATAGTGAAAGAGGCATTTAACAATGAAAATTGGATAAATACTATGACAGAAGAGATTGATCAAATCAAGAAGAATGACACATGGACACTGGTCCCAAGACCGAAGGACAAAAATGTAATCGACACAAAATGGATTTTCAGAAACAAGCTGTTATCACTGTTTTAAAATTGGGTTCTTTCCCCATAATTGGCTATGGTTCTTTGAAAATATTCGTAGGGTGTGGCCCCAAATGCTTCAGCTTTATTCTAAACCTAGAGGGTTTAAGGTTTTTCTAGGTTTTAGGCTTTATCTTTTGTACTAGGTCCCCTGGTTTCTATTCCGTCGTTACTTTATTTCACTTAAGCCATGGGTCGCGGGGTCGTAAGAAGTGTCCCCCCTTGCTATTTACCTAGGCGGTCATGTTGATTATTTGAAAAAAAATTTGCCTTTTATTATTTCCTTCTAAAGTGTCGGGCCCAGTAAACACCGATCGACTTGGGGAAAGATCCGACGGTCGGCGCTATCTCGCAAGGGTGAGGTGCTCGCCTTTTAAGGCCGCGAAATAGCGAGGATGAATGTCAGCCGTCCATGTGTCATGCGGAGAAAGTAAAGGTTGCGGCCGTCAAAGAAGGTAGGGCCCCCCTACGTGATCTTCTCTGGCGTATTAGAGGGCAGCACGTGGCACAGGTCGCCACAGTCAGCATGTTAAGATTAAGGATCAAAAGTGGGCCCCAAAGATGAGTCAGCTCACAGGTGGAGGTGACCTGGCAGGGACAGCTCTTACACTTCATTGAGACCCCGTGGCTCCTTCCAGCGAATGAAAAGTTGACAGGTCAGCTCCGAAGATGACGAGGAGCCAGGTGTCCATGGCGTGTCCGTGGGCCCACCATTTCTGAGATAGACCTGTCGAGACTGAAGTGGGGCCCCCATGGTTCTTCTTCCGGCAAGTGATAGAGCGACAAATCAGCACAGTGGATGACTAGATGCCAAATGTCACTGACGACACAGCGGGCCCACCATTCCTGAGGACTTTTTCGAAGGATTAAAAGGTGATCAACTTGAAAGATGATCCAACGGTCTGTGCTATTTCGCAGGGGTAAGCTGCTCACTTTTTAAGGCCGCGAAATAGCGAGAGTTAATGAGAGCCGTCCACGTGTCATGATGATGACATGGCAAAAAGGGTAAAACATGGGCCCACCTCAATATAAAGAGCGACATTCAGCCAGTATCAAAACTGAATGTGAGAGGATTTTCTAAGCCAATGGTCGGATGTCGCGTGGTATTATGCAGCCAATAAAAAGACAGGACTTAGACTAAGGACAAAGCCGTCAAAATGAAATTCATAGAGAGACACTTGCAGAAAGACTGCGACCCGTTGGAGCTAAAATATGAATTCTTGTATGAATTCGATTTTGAAGGGATGGCCGAAGCATGCAGAATCAATGTTATAGTTAAGGCCCAGAGTACAAGCATTTGATTTCCTAACAACCAAGTAAGGATACCTTTTAAAAGGATTTTTGCAGAGGAAGAAAACGCAGAGTTGTCTTTTACAAATACAGAGAAGGCGAACTGGTTGCAGAGCGAATTTCTTCAAGCAAGCATCAGGTTTTTTCTTATTTTGCAGCCATTTTTGTGTTGTAATAAGTGAAATTGTTCTCGTATAACAGAAGTGTTTTAAGAAGTGATATTCCTCTGGTTGTATTTCAAATGGCTCCTAAAAGGGAATTTTCTGGTAAAGTTGATTATCTGGAAAGAAGTGTATGTGATGACTTTTTAGAGCAGTTGACGCTGTCAACTAACCAGGCGTCTAAGGCCAAAGAGTTAGTACCCAGGGCTCCCCGACTAAAAATTGGAGAAGGATTATATGACAAGGGTAATTGGTTAAGAGACCCGCAGGTGGGATTGTCTGGGTTGGGGTTATTTAGAATCGGATTTGGGATGAGGAATTCTCCTGCTCCTCAAAATAGCATTTGGGAATTAGATGTTGGGAAGTTGGTGGTCCCAGGGGTGTTCATGGATACAGATTTGTTAACCCAAATGGCATTGAATTATGATTCAGTTACAAGGTGTATCCAGGATGTAAATGGAAAAACCCTCGTGGAGATTAATGCAGAAGAGTTGAGAAAAGCGTTTGGGCTCAGTGAGTTCACCAATTTCTTGGAACCTATAAACTTCACACAGTTAGCTCAGGTGTACAGGGCACAGAGGACTCATCTCAGGAATGGGCCTCTCAAAGAACTTTTTCTGAAAGTGGGAGGGTTAGCAGTTGTAGGGCCCAATACACAAGAGCCTTTTTCACTAAGTATGTTTACCTTGAGGGCAAAAGGGATGTACTGGGCACTTTGCCAAGTTCTAGGAGAGGATGCTGAATCTAATATGCCAAATCATTATCTGTTAATGATTGTTCAAATTCTGAATCCTTCTCTTGCTATTACATTTGATTATGCTTCCTATATTGCTGATGCTATCCATGGAGGATTGATAGGGATAAAGAATGGAAAGGTGGATAGGCCATTTGGGTGGTATTCACTATTGATGCACCTCTTCCTCTTCAAAGGTGGAGATTATTTCGCCAGTGGAATGGACCTGGTAAAAGAAAAGGAGGGAGAAAAGATGCTGGTACAATTATGGAGTACTGTATTGTCATGGGATAGAGAGGATGCAAGTTTTCTAAAGTTTGATAAATATTTTGCATCCAAGATAAGGACTCTCCTTTGCTCTGACAATCCAAGAGTCCCCAAGGTTCTTCTGGAATTCTTAAGACCAAAAGAATTCGCAGAGAGTATCAAGATAGTTCATAACTGGGGTGATATGTACTTGTATCCAGTTTCCACAGTTTTTAGAGTCTTTGGTTTCAGAGGCACCCCATTTTTGTTACCATACCAGGTCCCCCTCAAAGTGGGAATAGCTGAGATTCTCAGACAAATTGGTGACTTGCAAGAGGCAGAGTTAACAGGCAGAGGTAAAGGGACTATTTTCCCTACAGCTACAGTAGCCCACCAATTTATAATCACCAAGGGAGGCTGGAAATGTTTTGAGGATTTCCTCAAACCCTGCCATTTGTCCACTGCAGTGTCTAGATGTGCTGATCCGGAGGACTTCTACAATGGTGTATTCCGGAAGAAAGTAGCATGCAGAGGTAGGCCCCATCAATTCCACTTTCCTGAAGACCTCATCAGGAATGAATTTGATTTAGATGAATAGGAGTTGAGGAAGGAAAAATGGGTGGCTTACAGGAAGGCCCTGGATTTTGTGCATCAATTTGATGCTAGCTATGACCCATTGTCTAGCTTCTTCCCATTGGAAGAAAAGATAAAATTTTTGATTATTTGTTTTGAGGATGTGATGCAGATAATAAAGGAGAAAAGGGAAGTTGTAATTAAAAACAACCCTGAGAAAGCAAGAATGATTTTGGGGAAATCAGCTCCTACTAAAGCCATCCCTCCTGGTGATTACACCCTGCATAAGAAAGCAGGTTACAGTGTGTTGGTGTCTGCAAGAGGGGAACCCTCTTCATCCAAAGGGAAGAGGAAAGCACATGAAGTCATTGACATACAAGACAGCCCAAAGAAGCAGAGGGTGGGGAAGGAGGTGCAATCAGATACACCCTTATATTCCCCATCCCAATCCCCTCTCCACATTGGAGATGAACAAGCAGCAACTAAATACCTCTCTTAGTTGGGCAGCTTGGGGGAGATTGCGTATACATATGATGAAGTGGAAGAAGGGATGCCAGAAGAGCCCATTGAAGCACAAATGGACATCACTTCAACTGAACTCAAAGGCCAGGAGTGGGATCCTGAGATAAAGAAGGCCACTAGTGCCTTTCTAGCGGATGATAGTTTTGTCACATCTGAAGCATTCGTGCAATTTATCTGGAAACAACATATAGATAAGTATAATGCTAGATGTGAAACAAGAAAGGCAGAACAACTTGATAAAGATCCAGCCTCAGTGGAGGAAGAAATAAAACAGGAGATGATGGAAGAATTCAAAACCATCACTCCTGAACAGGGAAGAGATTTAGTAGCACAAGCTGGAGTGCTCATTCTACCAGAATGGAATATTGTTGATGCTCTAGTGCTGGATGCAGTGAGAAAAGAAACCAAACCCATGGAAGGGGTTACATTCAGTAAAGACAATGCTGCTCTAGTCATGTGGTCCCTTAAGAGAAATGAGGACAAGAAGGGTAAAGACACCACAGGGACAAGTCACATTGGTGGATTAATGGTCAAGAGAGTAGAGAGTACAGGGGTAGTAGAGGCTGCTAGCACAGTGTTGGAGACTGCCAAATTTAGTGTTGCAGTAGCTGAGAAGGATGCTAAAGAAAAGGAAGCCCTCCAGCTCAAATTGGAAACAGTCTTGAAGGCTTATGACAGTGCCAAGGAGGAAATAAGAGGCAAGGAGAGTATTATTGCCAGATTGCAGAGCCAATTAGCAGGACAACGTCAACAGGGTGAGTCTTCAACATTAATGATCACCTCTTCTCCTGCAAGACCTCCACCTACTAGCCCCATTATTGAGCTCCCACCATCTCCTGCACCTTCCAGCTCTCAGATGATAGAGATAACTCCCCAAGAATTGGAGAGTCTTAAGCAAACTCAGGCCTATTATGCAGGGAAGTATGAAGAAAAGATCAAGGCCACAGTCTCCAGTTTTGCAAACACTATAAATGCTTCACTCCTTCACAATAGTGTAGGAAAAGTCATGGAGATATGGACTGAGTTGAGAAGAGATAAGGCCATCTTGACACCCATTTTTGACAGATGGAGGCCTAGGGAGCAGGATTTGGAGTTCATGTGTGTTTCCTGTGATGAAGCAAGGGCCAATCCCATTATAAAGGCTACTTCTGATGTTGCTAAAGTTTTAATGCAATTAGCTGCAGATGTAGACAATATGGACAGGAAGGTCAATTTGTGCAAAAAGGAATACACTGATCAAGTTTTTGAGTTGCTTCCAGGAGTTTTTGCCAATCCAGACTAGCTGAAAGACAAGCAGGTATGGCTCAATGAGATAGATGCTAAGTTGTCAGCAAGGGTCAAAGGAATCATTGATCTCGATGACACCTCATTCTTTGTTCTAACCATACAGGAAATAGAAAGAATTAAATCACACTACAGTTTTCTTAACTCAGAAGTCAACAAACTGAGGAATTCTTGGAAAGGGTTGACTAAGGTTAAAAGTGATGTGATTAATTTTGTATGGCCGACCGAGGAGACGTATAGTGAGTGGGGAGTTAAATATTCCACTCGAGATCTGGAGCAGTTAGAGAGCGTCCCTGAAGAGCCAGAAGAGGTTGCAACTGAACAACCCGTCCAACAGACTGCTGAAGAAGCTGAAAAGAGCGCATAACTGAAATTGTAACTTCTTCAATTTTTGAAGTAATTGTAACAAACTTTCCTCGAGAAGTCCGAAGCTTTGTGCATCCATATTGTTATAAATGGATACCAGGACTAGAGAGAAAGGGATCACAAAATTTTTGTAAGAAAACGTTGCAGAAATATTATCTGAGCTTTTCCAAAGATTAATGGAGAATCAGGCTTTTGTAAGATCTTTTCAAATGAATATCAATATACAGGCCGTCAGTTTGGAATGAAAGCTTTGTGTCGTCTTCAATCTTGTCCTTGAGTTTATTTACTCTTTTTCATTCAGAATAGTCTAGGATTTTTCTGTTTGAATGAAATTGTAAGGCAATCTCAGTATGGGTGTTTCTAGCTTTTCTCTTTAGGAGGGAAATTAAACATGCATGACCACTCTACCAGTAAATACTTTAGGAGAAGCTTTGAATTTTGAGGGCCATAGTTTATTTTGAAGTGATTAAATTCTTGTTGATGTTAGGCATCTGCAAGGATAAATGGAAACCAAATTGATGGGAAGTATAGAGATATTTTGTTTCAGGAGTTTTATTTGAGTTTGAGTGACTTTGTAGCCTTGGATAAAGCACTGGTAGTAATCGAAGGCTATTTATTGCATACTTTGTTGATCCAATATGTTGAAGTTGAGTATTGTTTCATCCTTTGTTTTCAATTGTTTTTCAAGGTGAATGAATCCACTGGTTTCTGGACTGGTTTGCTGTGGATTTGTTGCTTAAGAGTGTGGAGTTAATTCACAGAAGGTATACCCACCTGGGCTCAAAGAAAGGTCCGAAGTGTAGAAGGTCTAACCAAACCTTGTCATATGTTGTCTCTAGAATCCCTTTATCCTTAATGTCTCCTCGGCACTCATTTCAGATTGTATTATTTTAAGGGCATTGAAGGGAAATCAGATTTTGAGAACAACACAAGCTAAATGAAAAAGGAGAGGTCATTCGAAATAAAGCAAGACTAGTTTGCAAAGGTTATGCCCAAGAAGAAGGAATTGATTATGGTGATACTTTTGCACCTGTAGCAAGACTTGAAGGAGTAAGAACATTGTTGGCTTATGATGCTTACAAGAATTTCAAGGTATATCAAATGGATGTCAAATCTACATTTCTGAATGGTATATTAGAAGAAGAAGTTTTTATTGAACAACTTGAAGGATTTGCTGAAGACAATAATAAAGATCAAGTATGTAAATTGAACAAAGCTTTATATGGTCTGAAACAAGCACCTAAAGCATGGTATGAAAGATTGCACTCTTATTTAATCAAGATTGGTTTTATAAGAACAAGTGAAAACAACAATATTTACATGAAGAATGATGAAAATGGAATACTGATCTCAGCCATATTTGTTGATGATATTATATTTTGTGGGAATGACTCTCTATGTAAGAAATTTGGAAATGAAATGAGCAGAGAACTTGAGATGTCATTAATTGGTGAGATAAAGTATTTTATAGGTTTACAGATACTGCAAATGAAAGATGAGATTTTCATTACTCAATCCAAGTACATAAAGGAAATCTTGAAGAAATTTGGAATGGAGGATTCAAAACCACAGGCCAGACATAGCACATGCAGTAGGTATAGTTGCAAGATTCTCTGCAAATATAAGGAAACACACATGACAACAATCAAGAGAATTTTTAGATACTTGAAAGGCACTGAGGATTATGGCTTAGTATATCAGAAAAGAAATGATTTTGATTTAAAAGTTTATACTGATGCTGATTGGGCAGGCAACATTGATGACAGGAAAAGCACAAGTGGAGGAGCTTTCTTTTTAGGAGAAAGACTAGTGAGTTGGCTTAGCAAGAAACAAGGATGTGTTTCAGAGTTAACAACAAAAGCTGAATACGTTGTTGCAGCATTGAATTGTACCAACATAGCATGGATCAAACAATTATTGGAAGGTATAAATGAGAAATTACCGAGCCAGTAACTATATTCTATGACAATACTAGTGCCATTAACATTTCAAAGAATCCTGTTATGCACTCTAAGACAAAGCAAATCTCTATCAAATATCAATATCTTAGAGAAGAAGCTCAAGAGAAGAAAGTGGTGTTGGAGTATGTTAGCACAAAGGAACAAATAGTAGATATCTTCACCAAGCCACTACCAAGAGACACTTTTGAGTATCTCAGAAGTAAGTTAGGGGTCCTACCCCTATCTTCTACTCATTGACCGAGTTCGGTGAAAGCATCAATTCGATGACTCTACAAAATATCTTTTAGGAGTTGATGTTGATTTACACACTTTAGGATGTTTTCTAAAGGTGTACAAGAAATAATAGAGGGAACGGGAATTGAAGACATAAATGCTCTAATCGAGACTAAGTTGACACACAACAATAGGAAATCACTTCATACAGGAAGAAATTATGTTTTAGTTCTTTACTTTTTGGCATTGTTGTCAAAGGGGGAGAAGATAGAAGAGAAGAGGAGAAGACTAATGTATGGGGGAGAATTCTAATGATAGAGGGAGAGCATTTCAGCATTTCAGAATCTCACAGCAATCCAAATCAATTAGGTCAAATCAATTGGTTTTGTCATCAATGCCAAAGGGGGAGATTGTTGGCATTTGGCATCATAATAGACAAGGAGAGATATTTGTTGGCATTTCAATAAGGATATTGAGAAGGTTGTTGATGATTATGGATATAACTAATTAAGGATGTTTACTGTCTTAATATTATTATTTTGTCATTGATGTCAAGAAATTGATTTTATAATTCAGTATGATTTTGCCATATCTTGAGAAGTATGATTTGATGAGTATAAAGATGTCGGTAAAAGACATAGAAAGAATATGATGGCTAAGGGGAGAAATAAGTTATTCAATGGGCAACTATAATCGAGTTAGACAATGATGAGATCATGATGATTAGATTGTTTTGATATCTTACATATGTTATTGATTGTAAGGTTAATACTATACTATGTTACCAAGAAAAGAACCTAGTCGGTAAACCCTAAGGTTATCGCTATCGGTTAATGAAGGCAGAATGTCTACCGAGTGAAGTTTAGTATTTACCGAGTTGCAACCGAGTAATAACATAATGCATTGAATGAATAAAAGCATTATTTAATGAAGGAAGCTGATGAGCTGGCTATGATTAAATGATTGGTATGCCATGAATGAAGTTTATTAAAGAATCTATGGCAAAGGATAATCGACAGGAAGATCTACAGCTCAGATTGAACCACAATACCCTAGCACAAGTTCCAAGAAATATATGCAAGTTCCAAGGCGGGGTAAAATGTTTTCACATCTAAGGATAAATTGAACCTGGTCAAATTTTGAAGATCTGATGGCTATGATTGATCATGGGAAATGTGATCAAGGAGATTAAGCGATTGGCAAATTGTTTATAAATAGGGAACTGTTGATAAACAATGTATGCGGGCAAGTGTATGCACAGGGATGCTACCTAGTGATTACCGAGCACAAAAGCTTGAAGATCTGTTTTGAATAACAAAGTATTGAGCCTAGCAGATGGACAAGACTAGTTCTATGTCTATATTGTATTGAGCAAATAAGAATCTACTTTAGCATTTTAGATGTGAAGTTGCAGATAGATTTTTATTACTGTTATTTTGTGAAGTGACTAGAAAATATCTTAACCAAGTGGACTTAACAGTCTTATTTGTAAAACCCTCTAGCAAGGTGACATTCTAATTGAGTGTTTGAAATCCTTTAACAAGGTCACTTCTAAAAAGGTGAAGATCCTAACAGATCTGAGGGAAATCCCTTAACCAGGTCACATCTAGCAATGTGTTTGTAATCTTTAACAGGATTTGCTTTTAACCGAGCATACTCTAGAAGAGTATATTTCTTAGTGGGTCCAAAATCCCATAGTGGTTTTTCCCTATTTGGATTTCCACGTTAAGTCTGGTGTTATGAGTGTTATGATGTTTATATGATTTTGAGTTTGCATGTTTAGCAGTTTTGGTTATATTACTGAAGTATATGTTACCGAGGTTGAATCTAATGTTTTTATGGAAGATTAAGTTTGTATGATTCACCCTCCTCCCCCTCTCATCTTATTAGCTTGGCATCTGTAATTATCTTTAAGTATCAGAACTATCGAATAGTTCAGCACTCAGTTCCAGTAAAGATGCTACCGGTTCAGATATAAGCATTTCCACCACCAGTTCTTGCTCATTAACTCTGCTTTGACTTCTATTCAGCTCATCCACCTTGACATTAGCACTCTCCACAATTCTCTGCAATATCTTGTTATAACATCTATATGCCTTGCTTTCATTAGAATAACTAACAAATATCCCTTCATCACATCTAGGATCAAATTTTTCAATGATATCATCTCTCCTGATATAACATTTACTACCAAAGATTCTAAAATATTTAACTGTAGGAGTATTTCCAAACCATAATTCATAAGGTGTCTTACCAATTTCTCCTTTGATATGTGCTTTGTTGAATGTATAAATCATTGTGCTCATTGCTTCTCTCTAGTAGATATGAGGTAGACTAGCTTCCATCATCATTGTTCTAGCAGAATCCAAGATAGTTATGCTCTTCCTTTCCACAACTCCATTTTGCTGAGGTATCCGAGGAGCGGAAAATTGTCTCCTTATACCATGCTCCTCACAAAAGTTATTAAACTCACCGGATGTGAATTCTCCACCATGATCTAACCTTAAACATTTAATCTTCAATCCTCTCTCAGTTTCCACTTTAGCCTTAAAGATTTTAAACTTTTCAAAAGCCTCAAATTTCTCCCTTAGAAAAGTAACTCACATCATTCTAGAATAATCATCAATGATTAGCATAAAATATCTATCACCTTGAAAACTTTGAACTCTAGCAGGGCCACACAAATCAATATGAATATGATCAAGAACAACATTAGATTTATCTTGTATACTCCTAAAAGAGGTTCTGACCTGTTTACCCATTTGACATTCTTTACATACCAGATTATAGGGCTTCACAATCTTAGGTATATCTCTAACTGCCTTAGTTGAACTGATCTTCACAATGCAATCAAAATTCACATGATAGAGCCTCTTATGCCATAGCCAACTCTCATCAATTTGTGCAATAAAACGTGTCTTCTCACCGGAATTCAAATAAAATATATTACCTTTTGTCTGTGTACCGATTACAATCTCCAAACCAAATCTGTTAATGATTTTGCATTTTCCATCCTTGAACTATAATTGAAATCCCTTATCTACCAATTGTCCTACACTCAAAATATTATGCCTTAAACCTTCAACATAATAAACATTATCAGTATTGTTCTTACCATCCAGTGATATAGTTCCTTTTCTTTTGATCATACATACTTTGTCATCTCCAAATCTAACCAGACCGCCATCAAATTCTTTCAAAGATAGAAACTTCCTTTTATCTCCAGTCATATGATGTGAACATCCACTGTCAATTACCTATTCATCCTTGTCTTCAATTTTAGCAGCAAGTGCCTTCTCTTCAGGTACATTCTCTTCCAGTGCCGAAACATCTTCTTTGATAGCCAAGAACACCCATTTCTTTTCATTTTTGGAACCACTAGCAGAGTCTTCTATCAATTCATCATCAGAGTCAGTAATAGCTTCCTCATCCACTGTGTAGCATGATTTGTCTCTGTTTTTCCTATACTTATACTTGTTTTGATATCTAGGGTTAGGCTTAAAATATCTTCTAACTCTCTCTTCAAATCTTGAATTCCTTTCAGGACATCTTGATGCAAAATGACCAATCTTATTACATGCAAAACATTTAAAAGGTTCTTTTCCTTCATACTTACTTCCTACCGGTCCTTTAGGTACTCTTCTATCAAATAGTGTTTCAAGTTGCTCAAACTCATCATCTTCTCTCTTCATATCATCCAATTCCTTTGCATATAAAGCTTTCCAATCTTTCTTATCAGTTGTTGATGCAGATGCATGAAAAGCAGGTTCAGACTTCATAACTCCAGAAGGTCCAAATTATTCAAGCTCAAAAGAAGATAATTTCCCAACCAAGGTATCTTTGTTGACAGATGTATTAGCCATTGTTCTCAACTCAATAAATAGTAGTAGCCGTCATCTTGTAAGCCGATGGTAGGGCTCTTAGAACTTTAGAAACAATTTCATCTCCACTCAGAGTTCCACCACAACATTGAATTCCCATAACAATCGCATTTACCCTTTCCATGAATGCAGTAATCCTTTCATCTTCTTCCATCTTCAGGTTTTCATATCTCACCCAATAACCATCAAGTTTAGCAATCTTCACTGCAGGGTCATCTTCATTAAGAGTCTCCAACTTATCCCATATAGCCTTTCTAGATGATTTGTCAGTTAATCCCATTATTTGTTGATTAGAAAGTGCACACAAGAGGGCTTATCTTTCTCTACAATCATTATCAAGCTCCTTATCCAAGTTTACCGAAGGAGGATTTCCAAATGTTAGATTATGAGGTGTAACACCATTCTATGTGATCTCCCAAATCTCCTTACCAATACATCTCAGATGAGTCTCCATTTGAATCACCCATACTATGTAATTTTTTCCATCGAGCCTAGGAATATCTCTTCGAAAGATAGCTCCAGATGAATTGGATGAACTTGAATTGTTAGTCGCCATAGGATCTTCCTCAAGTGGTTAAGCTTTCTACAGAGAGGACCAAAGCTTTGATACCAATTGTTAGACAGTTCAAATAACCAGAAGACAACTGAGAGGGGGGTGAATAAATTGTCACAGAATACCAGAAACCCGGTAAAGTGAAAAACCATAGTGGGAAGCCTGCCCACAACTAGATAATACTTCTGCAATAAGTATGTGAATTACAATTGAAGGGCCCGCACTTGCAGGAAGGCCAACAACATAAAGTGCACTGCTCATCACAAAAGGAGTCTCACTGACTACATACAAATCCAGACTACAACCTGGAAGAATGAATGAACTGCAAATATAGCATCTCCTATGCCTGAGTACAGTTATGGTAAAGGTCTATACCGGAGGACTAAATCCTCTTACATAAACCCAATTCAATCTCCAATTATCTACCAAATCCTCTACCTAAATTATATCACATTATTCGCACATTACATATTATTTCCATTCACTAACCATATATCATGATGATCTACAATGAGATCTTACATCATATATATACAAACCCTCAACCATAAACAATCAGGTCGGCCACCAGAAAATAAACTAATTACATAATTACAAAACATGTTGGCCTTAGACTAAACAAATAATATCCAACTCATAAGACATCCCGAAAACACATCGAGAGGTCCAATCCACATGTTACATTAAGTTATTCCATAACCTAGATCAATCGGGACCCAATATAGGTCCACACGCTAAAGAAATGATCTCCATCCACCAAGTCTCGAACATGATCACCATCAGCATCTTGAATCTCCACCAGAATCTGCACCAACGCCACTTATGCATATCATCAAAGATCTTCCTCACCAGAACCACAAGCCAAGCTTCCAAGCAGGCAGGATAGCTGATGAATAATGATGAACACCCAACAAGTACTGAGAGGGGGGGTTAATCAGTACAAACAAAAATTTATCCAACTTAAACTACAAAGACTGCACTAACTGGCAAACAATGTCATCAACCTAAATCAAGACAATATCGGTAAAACATAGTAAGACTATAAAAGACATAAACCGGTAACTCTTAAAACTTCTCAAAACCTAATATCTTATCTCAACTTCACCCATATGCTTAAGCAGGCAATACATCATAAATACAATTACCATTAGATTAGCATACCTAATTAACCTAATGGAAGTGGATGAGATAGTTCTAAGTCCCTAATGTCATCCCTAGCACTGCTCAATAATGAGCGTCGTCAGTCTTTTGTTGACCCTATTAAATACCTGGTTAGAGGTTAAAACCATGTTAAAGGTTACCTCGCAAGAGGATTTGAAGAACTCAATGATTTTGAGTCACCCTGTTAAAGGATTTACAAAAAGCCTATTAAAGCTACCCAGTAAAGGGATTTTCCAACTGCTGAAATGGTTAGAAGTCAACAGGTAATACACTGATCTGATAACAACACTCAATGCCAAGGCAGATCCACTTCAGTTCCTTTATATCTGCAATCACACTCTATAGATCTCTATTCACTTCTCCGGTCTGGCAAGAATCACCTCACATACATTCATTTGCCAACAACTTCAAAATGAAAATCATCATCGACCTTATAGACAACAATTAGGTCGGTGGCCAAAAACCTAAAATCCTAAGCATCTAGGTTAACAATACACTCGTTCCAATCCTGACCATTTAAACACATTACATAGGGTACAACAATCTTGAACAAATCTCAAGACGTTTTGCATCGTTCGTTCTTCACTGCTTCTGGAAGTTGATAACCCATCATGCGCTCTCCACCATTTACTAAGACTTTGCACATTCCCGAGGTAGATAGAATCAATCTTCTTATGCAAGATCCTCAAGGAAAATCTTCACTCGCACAAGGCTGACATGGCAACGCGATCTAATCTTCATTTCAATGCTAGCTCATCACAGGATGTCATCGGTCGAATCGCACAGACTTGGAATGCATCAGCCGAAAACCTTGAAGCTGAGATTACCAATCGGTAGTCATATCAAGTGAAACCCCAATACAAACTTTGCATATACCGATTCACTTGCCGGTTTACTTACTTCAACATACAGGTTCACACTTCATCATATTGGTTCACTTGCTAGTTTACCTATTTCAACATACCAGTTCACACTTCAGCATATTGACATCAATGACAACATACATTGTCATCAAACTCTGCACATATGCCAACAATCTCCCCCTTTGCCATTGATGGCAATACACAAAGATATCTCTACATCATATGTCTTCAATACTATAGATATCTTCTTTGCTTCACATCTTCTCCCCCTTTGACAACAATGCCAAAGTGGAGGCACAAGCTTCCATGTTCCACTATGCTGCTCCCCCTGAGGAGTAGCATCCTTCAACACATCAATCCTAAAAAGATTTGACAATGCAATACGTGACTGATGTGGAGAACATACCTTTAGTTCTCTTCTTTAAGGGGCAACACCCCTAATTCACCTCTTAAATAGGTAAATGTAGCCTTCGATAGAGGCTTGTTGAATATATTTGCTAACTGCTCCTTACTGGAAACATGTTCCAATACAACCTCTTTGTTCTGAACTTTCTCTCTCAATAAATGATACTTGAGCTCGAAGTTCTTGGTTCTAGCATGCAATACCGGATTCTTGGAAATATTGATTGCACTTGTGTTATCACAAAATATACTCACCGGTTCAGATACAGGGACTTTGAAACCACTTAATACATGCTTCATCCAAATTGTCTGAGTATAGTTCATAAATGCTGCTACATATTCTGCTTTTGCTGTGGATTGAGAGATACAACTTTGCTTCTTGCTCATCCATGAGACTAGTCTACCACTGAGAAATAATGTACCACCAGTTGTGCTTTTCTGGTCATCCACATTACCAGCCCAATCGACATTGGTAAACACTTTGAGATTGAAATCATTATTGTATGGATACCACAATCCATAATCTATAGTTCCCTTCAGATATCAAAGAATCCGCTTGACTGCTACCAAGTGGGATTCTCTTGGACTTTTTTGAAAATGTGCAGCAATGCCCACTGCATGTGCAATGTCCGGTCTGATGTGTACTACATAGTGCAACTTACCAATCATTGATCGATATTCCTTCTCATTCACCAACGTTGAATCCTCTTCTTTTGACAATTTACAACTCGTCATCATCAGTGTACCAACCGGTTTGCTGTCTTCCATGCCAACGGTTTTCAACACCTCTTTGACATACTTGGACTGAGTGATAAAGATACCATCTTTCATTTGTTGAATCTGTAGTCCAATGAAGAACTTAATCTCTTTGATTAGTGACATCTCGAATTCCTTCTTCATTTCATCTGCAAACACATGGCTCATCTTATCATCTCCACAAAAAATTATGTCATCAACAAACACTTCACAGATCAGAATCTGATCTCCTTCTGACTTCAGATAGATATTGCTATCTTCACTTGTTCTTTCAAATCCAATATTCACAAGATGAGAGTGTAAATGTTGATATCATTCTCTAGGTGTTTGCTTCAATCCATACAAGGCTTTATGTAGGCTACACACCATATCACTGTCTTATGATAGGGAAAACCCATCTGGTTGCTCTATATACACTTCTTCTTCAAGTATTCCATTCAGGAATGCAGATTTAACATCCATCTGATACACTTTGAATCCCTTGAAGGCTGCATATGCAAGTAGCATTTGAACTCCTTCCAATATAGCTACTAGAGAAAAGGTTTCTCCATAGTCTTCTCCTTCTTCTTGAGCATATCCCTTACATACCAATCTTACTTTGTTTCTTGCCACTGTGCCATCTTCATTCAGCTTGTTTCTAAAAACTCATTTGGTGCCAATAAAATTTTTGTGCTCAGGTCTAGGTACCAAAGACCATGTACCATTCTTTACTATCTGGTCAAGTTCCTCTTCCATATCCTTAATCTAGTCTTCATCTTTGTGTGGCTCTTTAAATGTTTTGGGCTCAAATTCAGAAATCATGCAGGAATTCTCTTTGACTTTTCTTCTTGTAAGTATTCATGCATCCTTATCCCCTATGATTTGCTTTGGATCATGATGCAGCTTTACATACCTAGGAATGATCTTAGCTGATTCCTCTTGCTTTTCCTCTTCATCCTCATCTTCATCTACATCTACCGCAGCATCTACTGGTGTAGGAACACTGTTACTTGTACTTGGTTGTTTTGCGACCGGTTCCTAGAAGGTTACACCCGGTTCATCTATTGCTCACTCATTGTTGGTTTCCTCAGGTTTCTCAAAGGTTTCATCAACTCTAACATTGATACTTTCAACAATTTTCTGAGTTCTATTGTTAAAACAATTGAGAGCTTTGCTCTTGGTGGAATACCCTAGGAATATTCCCTCATCACATTTTGCATCAAACTTGCTCTGGTGTTCACTTCTCTTGATATAACACTTGCTACCAAATAATCTAAAATAGCTTACTACTGGAGTATTACCGGTCCAATACTCATAAGGAGTTTTATCCTTACCTTTCTTGATGAGTACCCGGTTCATAGTGTAGACTACAGTGCTCACCGCTTCTCTCCAAAAAGTGTGAGCAACCTTCCCTTGAATCAGCATCGTTCTAGCTACCTCAACTATAGTCCAGTTGTTCCTTTCTGCTAGGCCATTCTGTTGTGGAGTCCGAGGGGTAGACAGTTGCCTCTTGATGTCGTTCTCTTCACAGTACTTATTGAATTCACCAGAAGTGAACTCACCTCCTTGGTCGGTTCTAAGGCATTTGATCCCCTTACCGCTTTCCTTTTCAACTAGTGCTCTGAATGCTTTAAACTTTCCAAAAGCTTTAGACTTGTCTTTCAAGAATGTGACCCACATCATTCTTGAGAAATCATCAATGAGAATCATAAAGTACCTATCTCCCTAAACACTCCTAGTTTTCATAGGACCACATAAATCAATATGCACAAGATCAAGTAAATTATCTGTTGTGCAAGATTTACCTTTGAAGGTTGAGGAAGACATTTTCCCTAGTTGACATTCCCTACACAAAGGATTCTTCAGTTTGTTCAGCACAGGCAATCCTCTAACTACCTTGATCTTACTAGCCTTCACAATATTATCAAAATTTACATGGCAGAGTCTTCTATGCCATATCCAACTGTCATCAAACTTAGCCATTAGACATTGACCGATATTTGTATTTAACTGAAATAAGTTACCTCTGGTCTGCATACCGGTGGCCATCAGTTCACTACTCTTTCCTTTTGTTTTTCACACTCCATCTTTGAATTCCAAAGTGAGTCCTTTATCATTCAGTCAAGCAACACTCAAAAGGTTATGCCTGAGACCTTCTACCCAATACACATTATCAGCACTACTTTTTCCATTTAGAGAGATGGACCCTTTGCCTTTTACCATACATGGCACATCATTACCAAATCAGACTACACCTCCGTCATACTCTTGCAGTGACAGAAAATTTTTCCGGTCACCAATCATGTGGTGAGAACATCCACTATCAATAATCCACTCATTAGAATTATCAAAGCGAGAGACAAGAGCCTTCTTGTCAAACACATCTTCTTTAACGGCTACAAACACTATGTCTTCACTTTCTTCATCTTCTGATTCATCATCAGTGACACCTTCATCGACTACAACAAGACAGTTTCTCCTATTTCCTCCTTTGAACTTTTTAAACTTCTCTAGTTTGTCCTTATTATCACTATTAGGACAGGTGACAGCAATGTGTCCTATCCTATTGCAAGAAAAACATTTCAAAGGGAGCTTACCTCTGTATTTTCTAGTTCCCTTAGGAAGTCTCTTGGCAAGAAGAGATTCAAACTCCATCAGGATCTCCTAATCATCCATATCTATGCTTTGTCTAGGTTCATAGCTGGTACCAACTTCTTTTCCCTTTCTAGATGGTGCAACAGATGCTCTAAAGGCTGATTCAGTCTTCTAAACAAAGCCATCATAACTATTTAGCTCATATGTGATCAACTTAGCAATGATGGAGTCTAGAGATACCTTTGTCTCGTCAATAGATCTCAACTCTTGAATAGATGCAACCCTTATTGCATAGACCGGTAACAAGGATCTCAAAACTTTGCTAACAATGGTGGGATCATCCATTTTACCTCCTGCACTCTTGATGTCTCCAACAACAGTTTTAATTATTATCCCATATTGTTGAATGGTCTCTCCTTCAACTATCTGCATGTCTTCAAATTTTCCTCTAAGGCTCTCTTCCTTAGCTTGCTTCACATGCTCATCACTATCATAGATAGTCTCCAGAGTATCCCATACATCTTTGGGATTGTCTTTATCCTAAACATCTATAAACTCAATATCAGATAGACTGGTGATAAGAGCTTCCATGACTTGCCCATTCTCCTGAATTTCTCTTCTTTGATCATTGGTGAGAGTATCGGTAGGGACAACATAAGTATTCTCAACATAGTTCCAGTGTTGAGCACCCATGCTTGTAATGTAGATCTTCATTCTTTCCTTCCATATCTTAAAGTTATCTCTGTTGAACTTAGGACCTTCCCTCTTCATCATTAGAATAGGATCTTTTCCTCAAGTGGTTAAGCTTATAGCATCGAGGACCTGGAGGATTCTCTGATACCAATTGATGAATAATGATGAACAGTAAATACCCAACAGGTACTGAGAGGGTGGGGTGAATCAGTACAGACAAACAACATCATCAACCTAAATCAAGACAATACTGGTAAAACACAGTAAGACTATAAAAGACATAAACCGGTAACACTTAGAACTTCTCAAAACCTAATATCTCATCTCAACTTCACCCATATGCTTAAGTAGGTAATACATCAGAAATACAATGACCATAAGATTAGCATGCTTTACCGCTTAACAGAAAACACTAAAACATCACATGAAAAAGCATCACACCTAACACATTGATTTTTCACGTGGATACCCAACTAGGAAAAACCACGGTGGGGATGAATACCCACAAGTTGTTTTTGAACTCTTCTGAAGTCCGCTCTGTTAGGAGCCTAGTTCGGTTAAAGACTTTACAACAGGTTCTGCTAGGGATCACCCAGTTAAGGGATGGCTAAATACCCGGTTAGAGGTTAAAACCATGTTAAAGGTTACCTCGCAAGAGAATTTGAAGAACTCAATGATTTTGAGTCACCCTGTTAAAGGATTTACAAAAAGCCTGTTAAAGCTACCCGGTAAAGGGATTTTCCAACTGCTGAATTGGTTAGAAGTCAACAGGTAATACATTGATCTGATAACAACACTCAATGCCAAGGCAGATCCACTTCAGTTCCTTTACATTTGCAATCACACTCTATAGATCTCTACTCACTTCTCCGGTCTGGCAAGAATCACCTCACATACATTCATTTGCCAACAACTTCAAAATGAAAATCATCATCGACATTATAGACAACAATTAGGTCAGTGGCCAAAACCTAAAACCCTAAGCATCTAGGTTAACAATACACTCGTTCCAATCCTGGCCGTTTAAACACATTACATAGGGTACAACAATCTTGAACAAATCTCAAGATGTTTTGCATCGTCCGTTCTTCACTGCTTCTGGAAGTTGATAACCTGTCATGCACTCTCCACTGTTTACTAAGACTTTGCACATTCCCGAGGTAGATAGAATCAATCTTCTTATGCAATATCCTCAAGGAAAATCTTCACTCGCACAAGGCTGACATGGCAACGTGATCTAATCTTCATTTCAATGCTAACTCATCATAGGATGTCGTCAATCGAATCGCACAGACTTGGAATGCATCAGCTGGAAACCCTGAAGCTGAGATTACCAATCGGTAGTCATATCAAGTGAAACCCTGATACAAACTTTGCATATACCGTTTCACTTGCCGGTTTACTTACTTCAACATACTGGTTCACATTTCATCATACCGGTTCACTTGCTAGTTTACTTATTTCAACATACCGGTTCACACTTCAGCATATTGACATCAATGACAACATACATTGTCATCATGTCATCAAACTTTGCACATATGCCAACAATAGCATCCGATCACCAAACCAAAACCAATTGACTGAATATGAATATGAGTAAGCCAATTCCATAACCAAATCATACCGGATCATGCTGGATCCGAACAAACCAGAAACCACTCAACCTACCGGGACCAAAAGGGTGTCGATAAAACATCCAAAATAGCTAGTGTTGACATCAATGACAAAACATCAATACAACATATAATCAATTCCTCCAAATGACCAACATCCTTCAACTCAAAATTTAACACGTTTTCAATATCTCCATATTAAGGAAGGGTTACTCTACAAGTTGGATAAAATTTGTGTTCCTAAAAATCATCAAGCTTCACTTCTCAAGGAGGAAAATTCTACTCTTTGTGGTGGTTATTTAGGCAAACAAAAAACACTTCATCATTTGCAATGATTCTTCTATTGGCCTCATATGCAGCGAGATGTTCTCCATTTCCTCAAGAGATGTGCAATCTGTTGCTACTCCAAACCAGCCAACAAAAAGATGGGCTTGAGTATTCCTTTGCCTATTCCTTCTCAACTCTGGGAGAACATTTCCATGGATTTGGTTAGTGGCTTTCCATTGATTGTTCATCATCATGATTGTGTTTTTGTGGTTGTTGACTGATTCAACAAGATGGATAAGTTTGTTCCATGTCACAAGAAAAATTTTGCACATGACTTAGCCCAACTCTTCTTTGACTCTATTTGGAGATATTTTGGTTTACCAACTAGAATTATTTATGATAGTGACTCATGTTTTGTGGGCCATTTCTGGCGATCATTGTGGAAGATTTTGGGAGTTTCCCTTAATTTCTCCACTACTTTTCATCCTTAGTCAGACGGTCGGGCTGAAGTTGTAAACCAAACTCTTATACAAAGTTTGAGGATTTATCACCATAACTCACCTGCCAAGTGGGATTTGAGCCTAACCCACAAAGAGCAAGCATACAACTAGCCAGTCCACTCATCTAAAAGTCACTCACCTTTTGAGGTATGTCTTGGTTTTTAGCCTTTGGCTTTTTATGAGTTGCCCTTATCCTTGCCATCTCCATCCACTATGCATATTGAGAAAGAGAAAGACAAGACCCAGACCTTCATTCAACATTTGCAGAATCTTCAATCCAAAGTAGTTCAAATTCTTCAAAAGACTTCAAGAAAATAGAAAACAACTTATGGATCATCATCATGTCCCTCATACTTTTCAAGCTGGGGTTAAAGTTTGGTTATACTTGGACAAATGTCATTTATAGGAGAAAGCACGTAGCAAGATCAAGCCCCTCCATTATGGGCCTTACACTATTCTTCAAAAGGTGTCTAAAAATTCTTTCTGACTTCATCTTCCAACTCAGTTGGGTATCCATGATGTTGTCAATGTTGATCTTCTCAAGCATTACCATGAGTCAACACTTGAGATTGAGAATCTTGTCATCCATCCTGTAGATGTTGTTCCTAATTTTTCAATTACTACTTGATTCTGACCAATTTTTCAACATAAAGACTTGTCAAACCTAACATGGTTCCACCACTTCCTACCTTGTTGCCAATCAAGGTCAGCTTCCGCATCAAGCATGTTAGATCTCTCACCATCAGCTATCTCAGGAATTTCCTTCTCTTTTGCGAGCATTGGAGTCCAATGTTGGTATTGTTGGGAGGAATGATGAGGATGCATAGGGTATGCATATGATATATAGATTAATATTATCATTTTTTGTCCTATGTAAATGTCAAAAAATAAAAAGTAAAAAGTGACATGTAAAATGTTAATTCCTAGTTGTTAGGAGGTTATCATAAGTTAGTATCTTGTTATTTTATTTGTTAATTGGTTCTTGTTTTGTTATTCATGTGAGATTTGGAAGATATGCCAAATCATCCAAACATGGCATATTATATGCCTATATAATTGTATTTTCTCCTCACGTAGGAAACATTGGAGAATGCAAGTTTTAATAGCTTATTTTGTTGCAGAGATTATTTTCAATTGCTTTTCCAAAGCTTTTGGAGTTTTTTCTGTAAATTTTGTCTTTGATTGCTGGTTGTTTTCCTCTTTCCATATCATCCCTCGATCCTCCTAGCCCTTGTCTTTCCTTGAGGATGAAGCTCCTTTTCTCCCTAGTCCTACCTATCTTGACCTAGGTGGCCTTAATGGTCCTATTACACATGCACTGTTCTTTGTCCTCTTGGAGTGTGTCTCGTTGCATGACCTACTCTGTGATTGATATGATGGTGCCCTCTACTCTGGTGGTACCACACCCTCCTACAAATCACTCCAATATTTGGCCTCCTTCCCCATCTCTCCTATCTCATGCGCTACATCATGCATGTCGCCATCTATAATGCCTTGGATGAACTCCTAGATAGCCTCATCTACTCTTTGTGCCTTGGACAATATTGTGTATCGAGAGGCAATAAGTGTAGCTCTCTCTACTATAAATATGTCCATCTCTGCAACCAACGATGCTCACTCCATCTCCCAGATTGTCCTATTTGTTGTGTCGCAAGAGGCTATTAGAGTATCACTCTCTACTATAATTTGATCCCTCTCTACCAATGGAAATGCTCTCTCAGTTGTCCATTGCTCCCTCTTTGTTGTCAGTCTCTCCATATCTGCAATAAAAGATGCTCTCTTTGTGGTCCAATCTATCTTTTATGCCAAAAAGGAGACCACCTGTCTCTATAGAAATGCAACATGCTCTTTCTAAGACCTCAATATAACACTCATGGTCCTATCATTTGGGATATCCTCAGCCTCATCGCCCACAACTATATCCTACATATACTCGTCCTATGGTACTTGCGCATCATCTGCCTAATCCATTGGCATAAGGATGGCGTCATGATCTCCTCCATCCTCATCATCATCATGACCATTTGACTCATCCTCCTCCTCATCAACATCATCCTTCATCTCATCCTCTATATCCTAATCATCTCCCTCCTCAACCTGATCTTGTCCTCTCCTCTGACCCCGTCATGGTGCCACTCTTACAACTGGTATATCTAGATCTATTAAAGGTATGGGCCTAAGCTCTATGAATCATCTATCATACTCTATTGTGGTACCCGCATGATGCAAGAGCATCCTCGGCCTATGAGCAATCTTATTTAACCAAAAATATTTCCTTTCAATTTTGTTCTTATTCATTTCAGTAATGTAGTTTATGTGTTCATTTTGTGTGTTCCGGTAGCTGGTTCTTTTTCATTGCGGATCAGATTTTTGGTTTCCAGACTTTCTTTTGTTCATCATTCCAAATTCTCAGTTCATTTGGATTCTTTTCTGGCAGAGCAATTTCTTGGCTTGCGGATCTATTTGGTCCTTGCTCAATGTCCTTGAGTCCTTGGTCGACCTTCTGTTTGATCCACGCTTCTTGGTTTCTCTTTTTCGAAGGATTTTCCTTTCATTCTTAAGGCTGACCTATTTGCACGTTTCATTTTCCTTTCTTGGTATACGTAATCTTTTGTGGCCGACCTGGATGTGTTCCAAATGGTAATTATATTGTTGTATGTGATCCTTAGGAGGTGGTGCAAAGATCATGAGGATCTTGTGTCTTGAATTGTAATTTAGATGCCTCTTGGAGGTCCGGATGGATTGTAATCTGGCATATAGTCTATATCAGGGCATGCCAGCCTTCATGTAACTGAATGATTATCAAATATTCTATGAAGATAATATGATGATGTGGATATCTGATTTTGCATTTTATCTATGTGTTATTGGTGCTTCCGTTGTGTTACTCTTGCTGCATGATCTACTCAATTCTCATTGACGACCCATCGGACCATGACTGCATCAAGTGGTATCAGAGCTGGTTGCAAACCTTGAGGTATTCCTTTGGGTGAACAGATCACCGAATTAAGGTAGGTTGCATGTGTGTTCGATAGATCACCAAGTGTGAGGCAATCAAAACTGGTAGTCAAATAGTCAAGCTGAGGCAGTTCCACCAGAGAAAAGCAGGAGATGTTGCCAAGAAGGATAAACCCCCAGAGGGTAGAGTAGATGATGGAGGATTTAAATAATGACAAGAGGAATGAGATTCAGAATGCGTTGGCTAGTTTGAAGAGGAATGTGAAATTTGTGGAAGAGTATGAAGAGATTCGAGAAGAGATTAAAGCCAAGGAGGCTGAAGGACTGGAAGACAGAAGAGAGGAAATTCTTTTTAGAGCGGTGGCACAAGTGAGCAAAGTTCATAAAATGGAGATTTCAAACTTTTTTGGGACTCTGAATCTGGAAGATCTGATTGATTTAGAAAGTTGGAGGACTACTTTGAGTTTGAGAATATTAAGGACCCACAGAGAGTCTGGATAGCACAGACTAAATTGAAAGGGCATGTTGCTTTATGGTGGAAGGAGTTGTAGAGAGATAGAGTGGAGAATGGTGAAATGAAAATCACGTGGTGGAGACAAATGATAGAAAGATTGAACGCTAAGTTCATTTCGGGAGACTATGAGTTGGAATTGTTCAAGAAGTTGTAGAACTTGAAGAAGAGAAACATGAGTGTGAAGGAGTATACCAAGTAATTCTACAAGGTAATGATCAAATATGTACATAGAGAGGTGGATAGAGAGAAGGTGGCTAGGTACATAATGGACTTGCATTTAACATTTAGGATGAGATGAGTATGTTGAAGATTTCTACAGTTCAGGAGGCTTACCAATATGCCTTGAAGGCTAAGGAGAAAGTGAAAAGAAGATAACAAAATAACCCTAGAGGAAAGGAGAGGTATAAAGGGCAGGTGAGTGGCAGTATAGAGAAGCAGAATGTTGAAGAAGAATCAAAACCTAAGTGGAGTAAAGAACCATATCAGAAGATATAGAGAAAAATGGAGTGGCAGTAGCAGCAAAGAATTTTTGGGCAAATGTTTTAAGTGTGGAGAAATTGGACATAGATATTTTGAGTGCAAGCAAGGGATGGCAAGAAATTGTGTGGAAAATGAGGATCAAGAAGTTAGAGTTACTGGTGAGAATGTGTTGGAACCAGAGCAGGGAGAAGCCCTTATATTCAGAAGAATCTTGATGGAGCAAAGAAGTGAAGGTATCGAACCTACTCAGAGGAAGAATCTTTTTCAGACCATGTCAATCAAGTGGTAAGTGTTGTAAGGTTATTGTTGACAGTGGGAGTACTGATAATTTGGTATCTAAGGAGATGGTAGAGAAGTTTGGATTGAAGAGGCTTAAGCACCCTTGTCCTTATAAGGTAACTTGGTTACAAGATGATCAGAAGTTAGAAGTAAAAGAGCAGTGTTTGGTGAATTTTAATATTGGACCTTTTAGGGATAAGGTCTTATGTGATGTTTTGTCTATGAGTACTTGTCATGTCTTGTTGGGAAGACCTTGACAGTTTGACAAAGGAGCTATTTATGATTGTAGAAGAAACCTAATCACTATTGAGAATGATGGGAAGAAGTTGACATTAGCTTCTTTGAGGGAGAAAGAGAAGGAGGTGATGAATTTGAGTCTTGAGAAGAGTTGCAGTGTTGAGAAGTAGGTTGTAGAGGTTGCACTGGATGGTGGCATGGATTTGCAGAAGGATCAAATTGATAAGTCTAATAGTAAGAAGGAACCAGATGGCAGTAAGGTTATGGTGGTAGACTAGATGGAATCTTGTGGCAGAAATAAATTAGAGATGCAGAAGAAAGAGAGCATTGGTCAGAGACAGTGTGCAGGTATGAACCAAGGAAAGAAAAATAAAGAGAAACATGAGTTAGGGAATCTGGTTGAGGTTTTAGAGGAGGTAAGGAAGAGGTTTACAGACAAAGAAGATGTTTGGATCAGAAATGAGCATGGAGTCTATATTTCGAATCCTTTTCGATGTTCATGAGTTGCCTCTCGTGGAACATCTATTTCTACCTAGGGTGTCTGATACAGGAGCATCCCCGATCTATGAGCAATCTTGCATCAACCAAAAATATTTCCTTTCAATTTTGTTCTTGTTCAATTCAGTATTGCATTTTTTGTGTTATTTTTGTGTGTTCCGATAGCTGGTTCTTTTTCGTTGCCGATCAAATTTTTCCTTTCCAGGCTTGCTTTTGTTCATCATTTTAGATTCTCAGTTCATTTGGATTTTTTTTTCTGGCGGAGCGATTTCTTGGCTTGCGGATCTATTTGGTGTCTTATTTGATGTCCTTGAGTCCTTGGCTGACCTTTTGTTCGATCCATGCTTCTTGGTTGCTCTTTTTAGAGGATTTTCCTTTCATTCTTAGGGCCGACCTATTTGCACATTTCATTTTCCTTTCTTGGTAAATGTAATATTTTATGGTTGACCCGGATGTGTTCTAGATGGTATTTATATTGTTGTATGTGATCCTTAGGAGGTTGTGCGAAGATTATGAGGTTCTAGTTCTTTGAATTGTAATTTGGATACCTCTTGGAGGTCCGAATGGATTGTAATTTGGCATATAGTCTATAACAAGGCATGTTAGCCTGTATGTAACCGGATGTTCTATGAAGATAATATGATGATGTGAATATCTGATTTTGTATTTTATCTATGTGTTATTGTTGCTTCCATTGTGTTACTCTTGCTGAATGATTTGCTACATGATTTGGTTAGTTCTCATTGAGGACCCATTGGACCATGACTGCATCACCGCATATATCACATTTGGACCTTCTCCCCATTATCTAGGTTGGAGTTGATCAAACTCTATATATGTAACCCGAGGCCTAATAACTAGACCCCACTCCCCAACCACTCTGATCGACCGTGTGAAGTATGTTGTACCTATAGGGACTTCCTGTCACTCCTCAAACTGTCTCTTAACTCTCTCTAGCACTATACCTTGTAGATCCTCTATCTACCTAAGGTTCATCTAATGATGTATCTCTCTTGCCTGCAGTGGGGGAGGTGCTCGTCATCATCATCCCATTCGAGGAAATCCCTATAAGGTCTCGATGTGAAGTCTCTAAGATAGTCTAACTCATGCCTCCAATATAATGTATATCCCAGTGGTCCCTATGATAATGCCCTGACATAGAAATACACATAAGGTAACCCTAGCTACACTTGTCTATCTAGAATAGGTCGACACACTACTATATGATCAAAAGCCCAGACCTATAATAGTGTCAATATGTAATTGATGGATAAATCCCATTTATATGCTACCTAATGCAAATGGAAGTATAGCATACCAAGCATGCACAATCCCCATGCAAATATTGTCCCATGCATCACCATACACTCTAGTACTCATCCCCATCTAATAGGAAATACATGCCCTCGTCTATCTGGTGCCACTAAGCCTACTATCACTGCGCTAATGATGGTCCCTAATCTCAAATGATGAGACACCATCATCTCCCATTGGATCTCATAGTCTACAATGCATAGCTCGTCAACGTCAACCTCAAACAACCTGATAAGAACCTCTCTCTTTGTCGAAGGCTCATATATAGCTAGATCGCTATAAATGGGAATCCTAAGTATGTGCCACATGTCCTCCAGTGTGATCATTGCTTCTCCCATCCACAAATGAAACAAACATGTCTCTAAATGCCACTACTTAGCTAATGCAGTCATGAGTCCCCTATTGGCCCTTATCTCGGGCATGTATGTGATGTGATGTAGTCCCAGGATTAAGAGGCAATCCCTCTCATGCCTCCTCAACTAATGGTGCAAGGCCATGCATGCAAGACGACTCTCTCGAGTATATAATGGAGGGAGTTGAACCTATAGACAATGGGGAAAAACCTTGTGTCAAGACATTTTTTTGTAAATTATGAGTATCAACTATGTCCTATTAGCCAAATAGGTATGTAAATACAAAACCCTAACGAAGCACCTCTATCGGGTGCCCAAGTATCCCTATTAGGTCATTTTAAAATCAAGTAAAACCCAGTCAACTACCAAGTCAATCCCTAGTCAAATATGCACGTTAACCCTTCAACTACGCAGGTTAACCTTCCAACTATGCAGTTCTGGCCTTCAACTGCGTAGAAATGCCACTGAACTACGTAGAAGTTGCCTCCAAGTGTGCAGATTGTGCAGTCAACTATGCAGCTTTGTCCCAGACCCACTCGAAATGTATCAAAAAAACATTTAAAAAATTCTAGCTAAGAATACACAAATCAACAATTGACAAGTGGGCATCAGAGTATAGACCTCTAGTCCTAAACCCTTCAGTCGCTGATAGCTCCGCACATGCTCACCATGATGATTTTCTCTTGAAATTCACACCATCCTTTCCTAATCTTCCTTGCTCCAGAGCTCCAAATTTTCCAAATGAGACAATAGAAATGAGCTCTTCCCCCCCTTTCAAGCCCTTTTATAGCCCTTTGGAGTGCCTAGATGGACATGCATGCTCTCCTATTTTTGTTGCTCGCAATCTTTTTCACCTTTTGAGACTTGTATCTTTTTTGTTTGAACTCTGATTTCACTTTTGTTCACGATTTTGGAATCCTGACATCATTTTTGATAAATTGACCCCTTGTTCCAATTTTTTGGTCAATTTTTTGAGGGGGCACCCTTGTAACACGTTATGTCTAAGGCATCTTTTAATGTGATTTTTCTTGATTTTTCTTTGAAACAACACTTTAAATCGCTTTGTCTCAAAGAGGAGCAAAATGTAAACACTAAAAAGTGTTCTACACATGCATCTCTTCTTTTTAACATGTCTTCTTACCATGCATTTGGTCTTTACTATTCATTGATGTTGTGTCATTCTTCTCTTCTTCAATTTAATCATTTCATGTTCCTTTCATATCATTTTGACCTAAATCAACCTTCTTGATGTCCTGATCAAGTGATTTTGTTAATTTATCCCAAATTAATATTAGTTGGTATCATTTTGTCCCAATATTGGTCCTATGATATCATTTTGTCCCCATTTTGGTTCTAGTGACATCAATTTGTCCCCATTTCTATCCTACGACATCAATTTTTCCCAATTCCTGTCCTATCGCATCATTTGACCCCATTTCCTATCCTATGGCTTCATTTCATCTCCATTTCATGTCCTCTAACTCATTTTGACCCAATTTACCATTTTGACCTAATTTCTCCCAATTCTTCCCAATTTCGCCAAATTTGACCTCATTCTTATCCCTTTGACCTATTTTCCCTCTTAGGGTTAAATAATTATTTAATTATCTCCTATTCATGAGTCACAATTATTTAAAATATTAATTGGCTAATTATGAGTTGGAGTGAATTAATAAATAAATATTTATTAATTTCCCCTCCATTTTGAACTCTTCTTCCAACTCAACCTAAATCTTTTGCTTTCCCAATTTCACTCCCCATTACTCCACTTACCTTCTATTTTTCTCTCCACTTGCAAATGACACATTGCCATTTTCATTCCACTTAACGTCTCCCTCAATCTCATCCTTTGATTGAATGCTATAAATTGAGCTCATTCGTCGATTTGGTCCTTGAATGCTATAAATTGAGCTCATTTTGCTCATTCTTGAAATGACATTTTTGAGTAACCTCGCGATCACGTCGTCTAAATTATCTTTGCTTTTAATCATTTGTGCACTCAACCCTAATTGAGAGCTACATACCATTAGAGGAGAAACAAAGAACAACGAAGCAATGTCAAAGGAATGCGTGAATTTATATTATTTGGTTTGCATTTTATTTTGATGTCTTTGTTCATTTTATTAGGTTAATTGCAAATTGTTTGGATTTTGTGGTTAGCTTATGAACTTTATACTTTTATTACCAATTTCCTAATCGACAATATACATAAGTAAAAATAAATAATGAATACACAAAGGTCTGAGATCTTTAGTAGAATAGTATCTAGGAATACAATTGTTGTTAGATTGAGAGAACATGAGTAACCGGAAGACAAATGACCATCTCGATAAAAAAATCCTCTGAAATAGTACTGAAGACAATTGAAACTTCATGGAGTGCAGCAGGAAATACCTCCAATTGCAGGGGCAAGTGCAATGGCTAAAGTAGAGGGGGGCCAAAGGAAAAAGCAACCATAGACCCATCCTCCAACAATCCCCTTTGCAATTGAAGAAATCGGCAAGCTCCTTGAAGCCTTACCCTTAACAGACGACAACATATTAAAGAACACACCTTACGCACCATAGAACTTTATTGGGTCTCCACCAAGGATCTATTAGTTTCAACTCTTTCTTGTCATCGAGAGAATAGCTATAATCATCCATAAGATCATTGTTTAAATCATTAGCAATATCCACTTCCTCATCATCGTCCTCACTATTATCCTCTGCTCTAGCAATTCTATTCTCCCGTTCTCTCACTTATTCCCATGTTCAAATGATTTGTTAGGCGATGTGTGTTTTAATCAAACATGGCATGTACTTAAGAGTAGAGAATAGGTTGAGAGCCTCATTTTGGCTCTCATACGATCAATGAGGAAATGATCGTTTGGGCAAGAATGAAGAACGCAATAAGGGAGAGGGGGAGAGGGTTTGATGATGGTGTGGGTTATGTTGTATTGTCCTTTTATGTCATTTGATGACAAGTTAATTTAATTTGACTCTGTTTGCGAAGTATCTACGTTTTGCCTGCTCAACAATCTTCTCTCTCATTCTTTCATATATTTATCAAGTCCAATGGTACACTTTCCAAAAATGACTCCAATTGAGGCATTTCATGACAAGGATTGGTGATGGATGCATGTTTTGGTCTTACATGTTCACCACTATGCTAGTACACAATAGTGAATGTGCATTTGATGCACATTTACTTCATTCTCATTCGCTATCAACTTCGTTGTAGTTAGGTTGGAGTCACATTGTAGTTGGTTTGGAATGCTTCCAATCATTTGCATTTCCATTCTCAGAGCACCTTGCTTTCGTGCACCATGCACAATGGGACGTTTCATGGAGCACTTTGGTTCTATTGCTAATGATGTTGGTAGCTACGGTACCTTTTACATTTGTTCATCTCACTATTGTTTCCGACATATTCATCATGAAAAGAAAATACAATTCGATGTCATGGCCAATTTTGTGGATGCAAACGAAGGTGAGGTTCTTCCAACGTCCCTAAGGTAGTGAATGGCTTCTATTTAAGGACCATTTTATTTTGCAGATGTAGGTAACTTTAAGATTTTTTCCCTTTGTGAACCCTTTCACTTTATGTATCTAGAAAAAAAAATTCTCAACCATGATACCGCAATTCCCAAGCTAAAACATAATATTTATATTGTTCACCTTTTCTTACAAATATGATAGTAGGTTTCTAGAGGTTGTTAATGGCTTTTTCCCTCTTTCAATTGATCCCTCTTGTGAACATTTCACTTTAATGAATATGGAATAACCTAAATTTATTTTTTGTGTGAAATTTTGCATTTTATGCCTATGTTAAAAATAATTTTGTAACAAAAAAGTATATTTAGCTTTGATATACATGATCAAATAACAAAACAAAAGATTGAAAGCATTTATAAATAGTTATCATGAGACTCATATTCTAACCTTTAGTACTCATCAAAAACATGTCCCTATTTTAGAGATTCATATGTGAGTCATCTTATAAACAATAGGAAACTTCAAATGATTTTTTTTTTACCTCTCTATATATCTCTTAGAAGCATTGAAGATTGTGAAACTTCTATAAGAGTTTTCTTATAAATATATATCATATAATATACATTATTTTTCTTTAAGTGTCGATATGTAATTGACAAAAGTAAAAATATTAAAGAAATACATTAATAGACTTCAGTTTTTTTAGTTTTTGTATTTTTGCAGTATAAAATATTTTTATCAAATTCCAAAGAAGTAATAATATGAATATAAATAATAATAATAAGGCTTAAAATGTTGACATGCATTGAAGTTTTATCAATTGATTGAAAATATAGTTGTCTAAAAGGCCCCTGACACCATGTTTTTAAAATAATGGCATTCCCCTTCCATTTTCTATTTGCTATATCTAGGTGATTATGGTTCAAATTAATTGTTTATATTATTATGATTATTAAATATTAATATAATCAATTTTAAGCTTGTTTACATCTATTTCAATACTTTAAGATTTTGATTTTATTTCAATTTTTAAAAATAGTATTTTACATTCTTTAAAGTTGCATATCTATTGTATAATCATTCTTTTCCAAATTTAAATTACATATACAAATTTATTTATTTATTGGTAGTGTCAAAGTACTTGTCTCCAGTTTTTTAGAAATGGCATACCAATACCCACCCCCGTCTCTCATACCATTACTTATCCCTACCTCCTAGTAATTATAAACTTGTATAGAGACCAACATTAAGGTACATTGAAGGTAGACTATCCCCGTGATGTCTTCTCTGGCCACGGTTTCGGCTCCCACCTCTGTTGTGTGTGTTGCTTCTCTTGTAGCTAGGTGTTCCCTCTTGGGTGCGGCCGTTGTGGTGGGCGATGAGGGATTGGCTCGCCCTTCCTTGGATGCTCTTGTTTCTTCCTCGGCGACAGTTTTGGCAGTTAGGGTTTATGGTTATGGGTATGCAGTGGCGGCCTCAGGAGCCCTTTTGGTTGGTTTTAAGCAGAAGCAACGATCTGGTGATAGAGGTTTTATCCCTTTCTTGAGTGCTATCTTAGTGAAGGTGAATAAGGAGATTGAGTTGGATATAGAACATAATGTGTGTTGTTTTTTCTGATCATGGTGTTATCTGTCGATTCAGGGGTTTTTGGCCCTGCATCCCTGAGTTGCATGATTGGATCTCCCATTATTAGGAGCCTCTTATTTCTGGTTCTATTCATATTTACCCTATGGCTAAAGGTTTTTTTATTGAAAATTTTGAGAATGTTGAGGATAGAAAGATAATATTGTGTGATAATTATTTTTGTTGGAAGGACAACATTCCTTTATGGTTTAACCCTGGCACTCTAATTTCAATCCTCTTTTCAAAAAGTTTAATAAGATTTTGGTTTGGGTTAGGCTTCCTTATATCCCTCTTCATTTGTGGGTTGATTCTCTTTTTGAGGAAGTTGGTAATGCTCTTGGGGGATTTTTGGTTGGTGGATGATGATTCGTCTGACGTTCGTCACTCCACTTTTGCTCTTATTTTGGTTGAGCTAGATGTTTCAAAAGGACTTCCTGCTGAGATCGTTATCAATTCTTCTATGGGCAACTGGATTCAATCTTTGTACTATGAAGGGATACCCTTTAGGTGTCGAAGATGTTTCAAAACGGGTCATGCGACTGAGCGTTGTGGGTTTGAAACGAAGACTTTGTCGGCCTCATGGTGGAAGGGTGCTTCAAATCAGCATTACACGATTGAGAAGAAATCTGATATTCATATGGGCTCTCAAATGGCAGCGCAAGATATTGTTGTTTCTTCTCAGACTGTTCTAGCTTCCAGTGGTGTAGTTGTTGAGGCTAGTCTGCAATCTCATGTCCCTCATGTTGATTCCTCGGGTGGAATTGCGCCTTGAGTGTCTACATTTGGTGATAGTGCTTTGGTTGTCAACTCTGGTAGTGTTCATGATGATGCTTTTCCTAGTGGGAGTATCTACGTCTCTGAGAAGGGGGGTGTTGTTGGTGCTCCTTCTCAGACTTTTGGTGGTTCAACTTTGGGTTCATCGGATTGGTTTGATGTGGTTGCTAAGGTGGAAGAGGGTTGGATAACTATTAAGGGAAATAAATCTAAGATGCATACACCCTCTTTTGACATGACTATTTGTTCCCAAAAGGGCACTACTAAAGGTAAATCTTGAGGGTCCCTAGCCGTGGGTGATTAGGTTGGAGTTTTATCTGGCCCTTTCCTTGGTTTTTGGCGGCTTGTTGGTTTTTTGTGCAACTTTTGTTCAAGTTGTGGGTGCCTGTTCGTTAAACCCTCTTTCGGTTTTGTCTCTACCCCATTGATGTTTTACTGAATATGTTTCTATGGGGCTTTGTTGTGATCTGTTTTGGCTTAATATCTTGTTAAGTCCAAACTGATTGTTTTTGTAAAGGGTTTCGGGTCCCTTCAAAACCTAGTTTTTCTCTAATCCAAAACATTAAGGTACATTAAAATTTGATACCATAATAGTCCCCTCTTCTTGAATTGTTTTTTTCACAAAGCAACTATTGAAATAAATGCCACAATAACTTTCTTGATATTCTTCTTCATTCAAGGAACATTGCCTCCATGGTCAAATGGAAATATGTGACGTAACTTGTTGTATTCATGTAGAGCCATGAAGAGATTCAACTTGTTCCATTTTAGCATACAAGGTAAATATTCATAATTTATCCTCATTTATTAGTAAACAATCTTTTGCAACAAGTTTACTTGACTCCTTATGTTGGGGCTTTGAACTTCACAAGAAACCTTGGGCCTAGGTTCATCCCCTATCAGTGTTCCAAATCTAGAAAAAATATCTCTAAATCATATAGCCATAATTCCAAAGATAAACAAAATGTTCGTATTTTCTTCATCATTTTCTTGCAAACACAATAGTAGAATGAATGTAGGTTACATGTATTCAAAGGTTTCTAATAGAATTTTTTGTTCTCTTCATTGGAAACTTTGTTCTAACATCAACTATAAGAGAATTATAACCATAACAATCAAACAAGAAATCAACAACTTACGCATTGTTAATTCTCTTCCTATAATGTATTTCAAAATCAAATCCTTACCTATTATTCATTTTGTCTATTATTCTTCTAAGTTTTGGTAAATATGGTAAATATTTTAAGCTTTGGTATTTGTTTTGATTATTTTAATTCTAAATGTTTTCGGTTTTTTTTAATGATATATGGCTTGAATTTTTCTATCACATGCATGAGGGCCAACATTTCCTTGTTGTAGATGCATACCTTTCTCCTTATCATTCATTCTTTTCTCTCACGAGTAATTGGTTGTTGATTTTAGATCAAAATAATCCATAGCATTACATGTGCCTAATACATTGTGTCCAACTATAGACGGCATGAGAGGTCAAGAAGAACAAGTACGAAGGTGGAAGTCATTACCTTCTTCATGAGTTTAAATAAATCTTATGCGACCTTTTTCCATGTAAATCATGTCTCTTGATCAAATTAGTGAGTGGGGCCATCAAGCCTTCAATAATGTTTCTTTAATAGCTACATATGTTTTTGATTAAGAAAGAAGCAAGAACAAGGGTGTTGAACCTTAATACAACAACTTGAAAGCAGTAAGAGACAACAAAATAAGGGGAAAACCTCAAAAAATAACACGGTCGAAAAAGCCAAAAGAAAACCTTGTGCAACTGGAAAACACCCAAAACCCCAATCAAGGAAGGGTAGAGACACCCAAATCTTGATAGGGAGGGGTTTTTTTTTTTTTTGGGGGGGGGGGTGGGTAGACTTCCCCTTTCACCTGTGACAAACCACAATCCAGGCTACACTATTATTGGGACCATCAAAGGAGAGATCAAGCAGGGAGGACCTCATCGGGACACAAACAAAGGCATTAGCAGAGTGTTGCTACAGAATAGCAACAGGCTATTGTAGGGGAACAACATCAGAAGCAGATTCAGTAGGGGTGGAATAAAGTTGCAAGGTAGGAGCAACAAGAATTGAATCCTCGTGTACAACATCAGCAACATCAACAACAACGTTATCAATAATGAGAGACACAATTTCAACTCAGGGGGAGGACGCATCCTCCTGAGAGGAGACAATAAAGTTAGAAGCATAAATAGTTAGGTGATCAATGGTGGCATCCTTCCACCAAGTAGCGGCACCCTTGTGGTGCAAAAGAGAGAAATCCAATGCTAAATGACTCGTGGCGAAGCATTTTCGGCTACGAAAGGGGACACCCTCAAAATCCAACAGTTGAGTCCAAGGCCTATCCCCAACCATAAGAACCACATCCCCAGGGAGAGGCGAGGAGATGTCAATATCAACTAAGATGCAGGCAAAGGTGGAGTGGCCCATGGAAGACGTGGCATCATCCACCTATGTAGCTACATATTTTAATCTCCTTAATTGAGTCACATTCTTTAGGATGGATTGAATCTTTGTTGAATCAAACTTTGCTCCCTTCTTACTAATGATGAGATGTAGATGACCAACTCACATTTTACAATAGTTAAGTTGTAATATGTCTAAAATAAACTTCAACATAGAAATTATCACAAAACAAAGAACATATTTCCTCAAATATGGTTGGAAGCTTAAATTCATTATACCTTGAAAGCTTGTTGGAGTGTGTGAGTTTAAAAGGCATCATATGAAACTCTAACAAACATGATGAGTGTGAAATCTTGTCATGAAATGATAACTTTCTCTCACTCTTATCTGCAAGCAACTGAATGTTAAACTAAAAAAAACTGATCCTTGTAAATGCAAGGAATATGATACACATTCCTAATAGTTCTTATGTGTTATCCTTCCTTGTGAAAACCACTAGAGATACAAAAGGGCTCTCAATTTGTACCGTATTCCACAATAAGAGTAGCACTTCAATTGCATCCACTTCATCCTAAAAAAACTTGAAGTATTGCATGGTAGAACAATTGCAAGTTTGGATCTTACCTCCAATTCAATGATGTGTTCTTGTCCTCTCTTTGGTGGAATTCCATGAAGTAATTCGTCTTTAAACTCGTTAATTATTCATTGCAAATCTTTGAACCTTCCCAAACAACACTTTCATGAGACTAAATGCAAGCAAGTTGCTTGCCCGTCTTATGCAATGAGGCCAACTTGTTTGTGGTTGGGAATAGAACTCTAATAGAAAACAACAATTTTGTCTTTCTCAAAATTTTAAGTAGAAACCATTGAACATCACATTGGGTGTTAAGGGGTTTCACCCTCTGTAATTACATCAACACTTGCCATAGAAACCCCATAAAAATCACAATTGAGTTCATAGCTTTTCAAATATAGTTCAAGCTCCTTTATCACCTCTTTGTCCATCATCATGCTATTATCCATTGAATCTTCAATATTTGGCAAGAGCTTCAAATTTAGTCCTATAGAACTCATTAATTTGGCATTGATGAAATTACAAATTTCAACACCATCAACTAATATCATCGTTGTGCAACCTTTGACCTTGCATTTCACCCTCAAAGTATGATGTTGAGCTATACCTAACATAACAACACAAATCATTTGAGAAAAAATTGGCAAACAAAAAGTATAAGATTTTTTCAAAAAATAAATTTTTAAATAACAAAATTTTGAATTTTAAAAAAATATGGATAAAAGGGAGAAAAAACTATTGTTTTTAAAAATTTAAATGCATTTCAATAGCATAGAGATGTAGAGAGAAAATAATTGATAGTATAGCCCATTAATTATGAAATATATATTTTTGTTACCACGTTCATAATATTGATTACATTACATTGCATAAATTACAATCTAATTCATAGTGCATAAATAATAATTAGATGCTAATAGTTTTTAAAAAATCAATTACAATATACTCTACAAAATATCAACCTACAAATTAAGTCAAAGTTCCGGAAAATCATATGTAGCCAATGACTCTTGTTGCTATGAAGAGAGCTACATTAGAAGGTTGTAGGTCTTGATGATGAAGCTCTTGGGTTAGAGTCTCTCCTAACTCATTCAACCAGATCACTATCAAGATTGGCTTTGGTAGGATCTAAAAGTCCTTAGGATAAAGGACATCATCATTTGCAATCCATTCAAAATCTAGATCAATCTCATTGAGGTCAAATACTTAGCCATCCTCAACAATACCTATTTTTTACATTTAAAAATTTGATTGAAAAT
This sequence comes from Cryptomeria japonica, assembly GCF_030272615.1. NCBI lineage: Eukaryota > Viridiplantae > Streptophyta > Pinopsida > Cupressales > Cupressaceae > Cryptomeria > Cryptomeria japonica. The sequence continues at coordinate 280,435,046 of NC_081407.1, read as the reverse complement.
TGAAAGTGAAAAAAAAAACAATTACAACTCATTATTACAATTGCAAGTACTTCAAAACTCTACATTGAATTTCTTTAGCTTTGGGTGAGTATTGTGGTGAATAAACACCAAATCCTTCATTTGTCATTGTGTTAGACAATTGCATTTCTTAGAATGAATATGTTCACAAACCGTCCAATTATGCTTGCAAGCAAATGAACTACATGGCTGGCTCAAAATGTGTCTTACCATCCAAAAAATTCAGCTTGGCAAAAAAAATCACTATTGCACCAAAAAAACTTATTCCAAAATGATATCATGTAATATCTATTTAAAGCTCGATACCTTTAATGTATATATCCAAAATATGGAGAGACTGACCAAAGTTTATAGTCTACCTAGTTTGAAGGTTTTCTTGTTTTGCACAATGAGTATAATTGCAAAAAAACACTTGCCTACTCCTACATTGGTAGCTCTACCACCACTACTTCCAACTTTCGTAGGTTATGAAACATTTTCTCCATGCCCATGAATAATTCTTATGTGACTTCAATAACATCTTTGAGTAAGGGGCTACAAAAGATCATTGGATTCAAGCATCCAATAACATAGAGAAGGGAGTTCATCTATCGATCTTATCTTCAATTGGTTATATTTTGTAATGGCATGTACATGTCCCTCTTATTTTCCATCCTACCTCTCATCGCATCCTTGGCCCTATCCATGACCTCATACAAATAGGCTATGGGGAATTTCTCCCAAACCACTAGCCACAATTTTTTTTTACTAGTGGCTCTAAAAAATTTACAACTTGTCCAATTGCATCCTAACAATTTGTAAAATAAATGTATTTGCCACTATTATGCCATCTATTTGATTTGTGAAGGTAGGCTCGATCTATTTATTTAAATCAAACATTCACTTCAAATTTATTTTTTGTTGGAAGAAAGTCTACAACACAAGTGCGTAACAAATCATGTCACCCCTAATTGAGCTAGCTTCTTGCCCATTGTGAAGGAGCCCATCATGCACAACACACCTTTATGATTGTAGATGAACTTGATAATTGTGCAAGTCTTTTGCAATACCTCCCTAACTCATTCAAGTTTTTAATGTCCTCTAAGGTTATATCAAGGCAATATGTCACACGTAGGCTGAAAATAATAGAAGAATACTTGTCCATCATGAATCTCCCAGCAACAACATTGTTTGTAATAAATTGAAACACATTTGGTGGCCGTACACTCATGACCACTTCATCAAACAACTCAAATAGTGTACACAAATTTGATAACATTTAATGAATCCATGACATTCAAAAAGATCATGCCAATATCAAAAGAGACAAAATTTGTCCACCCATATAACATTATGATGCATCTAGCCTTTGCCTACTCTAATCAATATTCGTTAGCAACATCCTTAACATTTGTATTGTGTCATCAAGTGAAACAACCCTCAATATATCATAAGACAAAGCTTTAAAATCAACACCTACAACTGCAATAGCATCTAACAAATCATGTCACCCCTAATTGAACTAGCTTCTTGCCCATTGTGAAGGAGCCCATCATGCACAACACACCTTTATGATTGTAGATGAACTTGATAATTGTGCAAGTCTTTTGCAATACCTCCCTAACTCATTCAAGTTTTTAATGTCCTCAAGGCAATATGTCACACGTAGGCTGAAAATAATAGAAGAATACTTGTCCATCATGAATCTCCCAACAACAACATTGTTTGTAATAAATTGAGTATAGAGACTTGACAACATGGAATGATTGGAGTGACTTTCAACCATAATGGGATTCTCTTCTTTGTGTTTGTGTTTGTGTTTGGGAATTGCCTAGCTCTCTCCTCACATAACTTACCCACCCTCCACGCAAAGGAGATTTGTCCTTGCCGCATCAACATGTCTCTTAAGAAGTCACTTGCAAGATCAAGAGTACATTCATTTTTCCCATAATCTCACACCTTTAATAATTGTGTTTATTGTTCTATCTTGTCTTTCTTTATTCTCTATATGTTGCATTCTATCAACCCGTATGTTTAATTATTTCTCCATATTAGTAGAATTGCCACTGACTTGGGCCCAAGTTTTGGAAACATCTTCCTTTTGCTTCTTCATTTTCTTTCATTCCATGAAAGTTCGCTTGGTGAGATGTTCTCCCCTCAACTTGAAATGCTTTATGATTTATCACATCTTTATTTTCCACTGCTAATTCTTTCATGATTTGTCAAGAAACGTACATGCCTTGCCACTCAAGCTTCCCTACTAAAAGAGCTTATTGCAACAATGCCACTTGTTCCTTTAGCATTTTATTATTGTCCACTAAAGATTGATTTGCTACAGTTATTACATGTATTTTATGGCCTCTTTCCTTCTCTAAGTTCCAAGACCTCCAATCTCTTCTTGGCATTTAGCAATTCTTGCACATATTAATCAAAGGACTTGGTGAGAGGCGTCAAAGTGGGACTATATATGGCAGAATCGTCCAAGTCTTTTATGCCTTCAAACCTACTATTAACACACAATTGCACAGGGGACTTGTTTGACTTGCACTTGTGACTGAGGCCCAGATTATTTACCCTTTGAAAATGTTTTTTTCTTGTTTGCTCCCACTTCAGAAGAGCAAGCCTACACTTTAAAATACCCCAGAATTGTTTGACATTAACCCATATCAACTTCCATGTTTTGAATAATGAAGCAATCTCTATTTGACCTAGATGGTTTGTTTCGACAAGCCCATATATTCCTTGGAAATTTTTCATGCATGATGCTGATTAGATTTTCATTGCAAAAGAAAGGGAGAAAAAGGATAATAACAATAAAGAAGCCCTGCTATTACCAAATGTTGAAAGCCCTCTAAGAGGGGAGAGACTAGAGCCCACCAAAAGGAGAAAAGTCCACAACAAAACCAACTGGACCAACACTAGCAATTACAAACCCCACTAAGCAGACAAAAACAACTTTCTCCAACTCCAAACCCTATTTGGGACCCACCGCTACTTTGGAATGGAAGGGTCCAGCAAAACCCTCAAAAGCTCGCGAGAAATATTCGACAAAGCTCCAAGGTCCAATAGAACTCCATTATTATACTTGAAAACAATATACTCGTCCATTGTGCCATGCCCACAACCCTAAAAGCAACTCCTAATGGCTTTTGGACAGGCCCTTTCTTGTTGAATGGCCTCCTCTAGGATGCTAGGCTTCAAAGCCTAGACAAGATCCTATGGAGAAGTACGTTATTTGGCCCTATTGCTTCATATATTTATGGGCCAAGAACTAATTTTCTTGACTATAGGCCTCGGCATATTGCAAGGATATAAAAATAAATTGATTCCAACAAGTGATCTCACAACCACCACACCCATCTTCATCTATCTCCATTTCATGCTCAACCATTCGCCACCAATCAACTGCTGGTCTCTCAAGGTCCAATGTGATAAACTGATACTTCGAAACTCACCCATAGTTTTTAGTCTACAAAACTATCCAATGTTCCAATCCAAGCCCTTAGCTTAACATTGTCACTGACCCCATCAAACTTGGGAGTGGGAATCATCTCAAAACCCTTTGATTTATGTGAATCTCCGCTTCATCGTCTTGTATGTATACCATATATATCCCCTCTACCATCCCTTGTGTAAGTTTCCCCATTAATCATGGCGTCCAGCATCTCTCCTTTGGTTTCATCATGTAGCTCACTGGTCCCCTTTGTCATTGTTGTGTCTTATCTCTTTCTCCACTTTCCTAGATAGGACTAGAGCATTTAGACTCGAGGCTCCCATTCATGGCCATGGAACACGTTTATTTAACTCATGGTCCCATTTAGTTCACCCGATGAACCGATGATGCTTCCTCCATAGATAAGGCCACAAATACTCCTATGAGACTCGGATAGTGGACTTGATACAACAATTATGCATCCAATTATAGTTGGTTGGACTGGTAAATTCTAGGTCTGTAATAGACAAATTGATATTTTAAAAATAAAATTGTTGGAAAACTGAAACTCTATATACCTTAAGTTTGAAGTTGCTGTAAAAACAAAATAATATATTATCCACCTTAAAAAATCTATGGCAAACCTTAGATCTGAAATATGAAATTATATAAGGCCAAAAATAAGAGTTCTAGAAATGCAAAGCAACAGAGCTTTATGTTTGCTGGAAAATAACTAGACCAAATATATAAGAGAACGTTACTTTGCTGAGATCATATGGATGGTGACTAAGGCCAAATTGAGGACAGTATTGGCATTGCCCCGGTAAAAACATACCTTCAACCTGTGCATAGATAATTCCTTCCCAAAAACATCCCTTGCTAAAGTGTAGGGAATCTATGTTTATAATATTTTTCCGTGTGAACTTTTCACATTGTGCATTTGGGATACCTTAAAATTACTTTCCTTTAGTATATGTTATCACTATATGCATGTAAGATAAGTAACTTATTATAACTGACAAAATGTGCAATCATCTTTTTAACAAAATGACCAGCAAATGAAAATAAAGGGCAACTATTTCGAAAGAACCCCAGCACTAAGGTACATTAATCTTTGATATCATAAGAACTATACACAAGATGCAATTTCTTCCTAGACAGCCTCAACTCTCTACCATATATATCTATGGAATGAACATATATGAGAAACACACCCCTGAGAGATGTAGATATTTGCAATATATTCACAACAGTCATCATTCCAATAAATTTCCAAATAATGTTTAGAAACGAATCCTTGTAGTACCAATTAACTATCCATAGTACATACTACTTGGTTTTAACATTCAAAGAAATAATAAAGTGAAAATTACATTAATGTCTATAAATGAGCAACAACAGTACCAAAAATCAACATTTTCTGAGAAACCAACCATGAAATATATTTTGCAATTCCCACTGGAGTGTTAAAAATTAAGACATCAACAGGTAAGTGCATTAGGCTTCCATGACCAAAGTTTGAGACCACTTGTATAAGGATAACAGTGATATGGTGAATATAAATTTCACAGATAGGGAATAATAGAATTAAACCATATATCTTGACAAGAATAAGAATTTAAGATTTTATGCCCTCTCTACACCACTCGAAAAATGAAAAGAGGAGAAGCAGGTTTTAGTTTCTCTCAAAAAGATGATTTCTATCAAATATTTGTCATCTTAATTTCGACATGCACTTAACCCTTTCAAAGTCCAGAGGAGCATAGTTTTTCTCAACTTCCCAAGCTATCTGTGCCATGTAAGTCAATGAAGATTTAGCATCCTTTTCATCTGTGACTTCTCTTGGGAATGGAATACGAACCTCCAGTATCTCTCTCTGTGGATGAGTTCGGATGCTTAAATCAAAGCCTAATCTATCAATCCATATCATGCTAGCTTCCTCAATCTGTCACAGACATGCATCATATATGCTTTGTCATTTTTTAATCATCTCTCTCAAATTTTAAAATATGAATTCCTTCATCTATTCTTAGTAAGAATATATGCTTGAAATAAAAAACAAAGGATTTGAATTAAGCATGGCAAAAAATACAGTGATATTTTACAGAATTTTGAAATGACAGATCATAAATTGTTAATGAACAAAAATAAGTTTGCCAAGATCTTGTAGATATATAGGTAAATTTTTTGATCCATCATATCACTCACACATTATTGAGGGTGTCTGTGCTTGCATTCTTGATTACACAACACAAAGAAGCAATATATCTTATATCCTGTAGCATGAGTGAAAGTTTCACAATTATGCATATAACTAGCATAAAGTGTTATTGAAATAAAATAGCTGAGTGAGAAAAATTTCACATTCATCTAGTTCTTGAATAGAATGTTATTCAGAATGCAAGGACAATAGTGGCTGTTTTTGTTCTTATAAGTACTGAGAGCAATCGTATTGTTTAATACACTTTAGAAGAGTAAAATACTAGAAGCTCTCCTTATAAAAAGGGACAGACATTCTCATTTTTCAATAAGTTGAGTATGCATTCAATTCTGTTTGACAACCGTCTATACCAAGTTCCAACAAACACCACAAGAAAACTAGATGTACATGAGCTATTCTGGTTGATGAATTTTGATGATGAATTTGAGAAGAACCAAGGAAGATGCAGTATTGGTGGTGTCCTCAAACTGGTCAGAGGAAAATCTGTAAGCCAACTCATAGTATTATGAATTGGCATTAACTGCTCTGTAGCACAATATGTAGGAATCAAACACCGTATCTCTTTCCCTCCTAGTAGGTTGTAAAAGTCAATGCACAATTTGCTCTGGTGCAGCCCTATTTTTTGGGTAAGATTGCATGCATGTCAACTTTATTTCAATATAATGTCTAGTTCAACAGTCATTAAGTTCTCCAAGTATGCACATATAAAGTGTGCATTTTAAAATTCATGCAAACAAACACCTATCGAATGAGTTTCAGACTTCAACAATTGCTATCAATGATGGAAAACAACATGGAACGCTTCACTACGAAAGTGTGCACATATAAAGTATGCAATTTGAAGTTTAAAGCTAACATTAGAATTACCCAAAGCCCTGAAGAAAAGATAATACCTCTAGAGACCTATATAGCAAGGAATGAACCAAATTGCCCAGTGATTACTGACCTGATTTGGCTTTTTATCTCAATTAGCTATGCATGAACTAGACTAAGGCATGTGCAGCAAAAACATTGGCCCCTCTGTTGGTTTTTGTAACTAGGTAGAAAAATAAAAGTTGAATTCTGATTGCCAAAGGCAACATTAGAATTCAACTTAAGTAATAGGGCTGGACCCATTCTCACTATGTGGCGTGTGAATTAGTTATGTATTGGGCTGGGCCCAATAACCATACGTTGTATTATGACAAGACCATTTCCTAACGTGTGGACCCATAAATGTTCACACACAACACATTATGTATTCCTCCACATGAAACGTGTGAAACACACACCTAAATGAAACGTGTGGTTAAGCATTTCATAGGGCTGGGCCCCAAACAGGAAACGTGTCACAAGTTGCAAGTTATGTAGGCCCCAAATTGGGTGCCAAAGTGCAAAGTGAAATATGTAAAATAAAGGAAATTAGTTAAGGCCGACTTAGAAGACTTGAACATGAATCTTGTATATAACAAGATTCATTCTACACAACAAACATCCTTATTAAGTGCGATTAGCCTTATGCAAGAACAGTCAGCGAATCAGGCATCTTAGAGAGCGAATCCATTGGACAACTTGCTGGGCAAGGTGATGCACTATACTTCAGTGATCTCCCTCTTCAATTGATGTCAACATTCTGCTCTCCCTGAAGACACACTACAGCTGCACATGTTAGGTTCAGTCTGCCCTAGATTGGCAACCAAATCAGATAAGTAATCTGATTCATGTAATCTGCTCATAATTAAGAATCTGATCTGAATCTTTCATGCTGGGTTTTTCCTCCAAGAGGGAGGTTTTCCCAGGGTACTTGTGTCTTGTATTGTGTGTTCTTATTGTTATTTCTGCTTATTCTCAATCTGTTTATAACTTAAGTAACTAGATTAACATCTGATTACCTAAAACCAACACCCTCAAAGGTGCACCTTCCAACATGCATAGATAATATTATGGGGTTGTCTTTTGTCCAAAGCCTACTGCGAAATTTAAGTAACTGACATTAATATTGAACTTTAGACTCTGTAACCTTGATGCAAAAACAATGGCAGACAATTGAGGACAAGCAGTGTCTATAAACTTGAATCTTATAAAACAGATGGCCTTCTATCTCAACCGACGAATTTTTCTATCTGAGTTAGATTTGAAATCACTCACTTCGAAACATCATTTGGATGAATTATTAACTCCGTGATGAATATTCAAGACTACATGTTCCCAACTTGATTCAAACCCCAATCTAGCTTCAAATGCAACATGAATTCCTTCAACTTCACCAAATTCATTTTTGGGTAGCCTGATAATCATTATAGCTGATATGGACTTTTCCTTTATTAAGTGGATTTTTGTATCATTGTTTCATTTGTAAGATTATTCACATGATTTTGTGTGATTAGGCTCTTGGCCTAAACAACAAAGAAGCAATACATTCTGCATACATTCAGACATCCAGTGACTAAGGAAATATTGTTATGTTCTCATTACAAAGAGAAAGGGTGGTTGTATATAATCGCTCCATTTAATTATAGCATGTAGCTCACTTTACATGGAAAGGGGAAATCTCACACGGGAGTTTAAGTTAGAGAAAAATTCAACAATTCTCAACCTTTTTTAAGTTGACTCAATATTCTCGGTATATTGTATGTCCACAAGAATCAAAATCTGTATAGAACTACTCCACAAAGAATTGCTTAAAGTGGCAGAACCATAGGCTTGAAACAGTTAGTTAGCCAATCAATTTGCTAAATTGGGTTTTGTTGTGACCATTTCACACATCGCCCCATTAAAATGGGGACCCCCTCTTTTTGCTCAGTTTTGCCTGTTTCTCTCTCTGCTTTTAGGGTTTTGGGTTAGTGAGTCAGTTGTCTGGACTGGGGTTAAACCTTAGGGTTTCCGTTTTGATGTTTTCAAGCCGGTGTCTAGTCCAAATTTTGAAGATTGTTGAGCCTCCTCTCGTAGGATGCAATTTTGAAATAAGGTGAGTCTGTCAGGGGGTCAAATGAGTTTGTCTAGGTTCAGTCAGATTTTTGAATGCAAGTCCAAATTTTGCCTAAGTGTTAATGATGGAATTGTGAATTTTGTCTGGGTGATTTTTGGCTAATTTTTGAGAATTTTGATAATTGAGCCCGAGCATTGGAAATGGCCTAATTTTGTCTTGTGAAGTGACTGAAGTCTTAAAATCTTGGTATTTTTGCCTATGGAAGTGAAATCGCTCCTATCCCTCAGCTAGGGACCAGGGCGAAAATGATATTTTATGCATCTTGGTTATTAATTTATTTCATTTGTCTTGTGCAGGGTCGCCAGGAGATGCAATAATTGAAGATTTTGAAAGATTTTTGAGACTCAAAATGGCAAATTTTTAAAGTTTAAAGTCAAATCGCTCCTGTCCCTCAGTCAGGGACCAGGGCGAAATGACTTACTTAGACCATTTTGACCTCATTTTGATCAAATTGAAGCGTCAAGGACGCAATGGAAGGTGAAATCAACATGATGGAATGCCAGGATTTAGCCGTTTGCAATGAAAAGTTGAGATTTTGACCTCAAGGACAAAAATCGCTCCTGTCCCTCACTAAGGGACTGGAGCTTGAAATCCAAAATTGCCTTGTCCTTGATAGATTTGAACGATTTCGCGATTTGAGAAGAACAAGGGAGGTACATTTTACTCGTTGAATATAATTTGATTGTACCTCGAAGGAGAAAATTGGCCCTAGAAGCAAAATCGCTCCTGTCCCTCTGCCAGGGACCAGGGCGAATTTGAAAAGGTAGCTCCTGTCCCTCTCCAAGGGACCAGAGCGATTTCCTTATAAGACAAGTTTTTGGTGAAGTAAAATGAGTTTTTAAGTTTGAGGCAAGTAAAAGGAGGCGTAACGAATCTATTGAATATAATTTTGAAGAGTGCAAGACGCCAGTCAAGCCTATTTTGTCTTAGGCGCTCCTGTCCCTCTCCAAGGGACCAGAGCGATTTCTTCCTAAGACAAATTTCTCACCAAGTTGAAGCAAATTCCATGTCAAAGATGAGTGAAGGGGAGCATAGCGGATCTATTGAAGATAGTTTTAAACGTTGGCAAAGAATGATTGAGCCTATAAATGCAAAATCGCTCCTGTCCCTCTCCCAGGGACCAGGGCAAAATCTTGCTTATTTAGCCTTCCCTTCCGATTTTTGATGAATCAAGACCAAGGTACAAGGGGGCGATGATGTTTGGAAGGCTTCGAAGAAGAACAAAGTTGCAAGGACCATGAAAAGTGATGAAATTACCCAAGTTCGCTCCTGTCCCTCTCCAAGGGACCAGAGCGAAATATGCAAGTATGCTTAAGTTTTGAATGCCTCTTCCGTTTCAAACGTTCAAGGAGGAGTAAGGAACACCATTTTATACTTTGAAGGCAATTTCAAGTTGATACGAACAAGGATTAGCCCAATGAACAAAAGTTCGCTCCTGTCCTTCAGTCAAGGACCAGGGCGATATTCATAAAATCAATCCTTTTCTTCCTAGACCACGCCAAGGCAAAGTTGCACAAGGTCGAATATGTCCTTGGAAGGATGATGGACAAGGAACCAAACGTCAAAAAGTGATTAACTTGAGCAAGGATGCAAAATCGCTCCTGTCCTTCAGTCAAGGACCAGGGCGATATTCATAAAATTAGTCATTTCCTTCAAAAGCTTCGTCAAGCCTAGGTCATGCAAGGTCCGAAATGTCATTAGAAAGATGATGAACAAGGAGTTAATATTAAAAGTTGACAATTTTGAGCTAGAATACAAAGTTCGCTCCTGTCCCTCACCAAG